>NC_073400.1:29088864-29411401 GCF_028641065.1 Leucoraja erinaceus | reverse complement strand
GTTCTTTAGAGTCCATCTTCCAGACAGCAATGTGTTGGGAGTGGTCGGGTTAAATAAAGCGTGGTTCCCACTGTCAATGAGTCTGATGACTTCACATTGTCTTTTGCAGAGACGCGATGAGTCTGAAGCTCGCCACTCGACCCACGAATGAAGACACCTAGCTTGCACCAACAGTGAGGGAATTATGCACCGCGATGAAATATTTTTTAATCATCCTGCTTTGTCAACTGATATCATAGAAACATAGAAACATAGAATTTAGGCGCAGGAGTATGCCATTCAGCCCTTCGAGCCTGCACCGCCATTCAATATGATCATGGCTGATCATCCAACTCAGTATCCCGTACCTGCCTTCCCTCCATACCCTCTGATCCCCTTAGCCACAAGGGCCACATCTAACTCCCTCTTAAATATAGCCAATGAACTGGCCTCGACTACCCTCTGTGGCAGAGAGTTCCAGAGATTCGCCACTCTCTGTGTGAAAAAAGTTCTTCTCATCTCGGTTTTAAGGGATTTCCCCCTTATCCTTAAGCTGTGACCCCTTGTCCTAGACTTCACCAACATCGGGAGCAATCTTCCTGCATCTAGCCTGTCCAACCCCTTAAGAATTTTGTAAGTTTCTATAAGAGGTTTCAATTGGATAGAATATACGTATCTTGCAATTCAACTAATGATTTCATGAAAGTGACTTCAAAGCAATGTTCCAAACTTTACAAACCATATGTGTTTCCAAAACACATTTCCCGCAATGATCTTAATTGTTGCCACCTTTTCCAAGGTTTCTTTCGTCAGCTTCGAACTATTGTTTTAACCTTTGCATGCTTTCCGTTGCTCCAGCATCTTATACTCTGTTAAACTATATTTTATGCATTCATCTTCATGGAAAAAATGTTTTTCACTGATTAATGAATGATAATGCATCAGAATGCTTCATAATAAATTGTTCGTCGATAAATGGTTTGTCTAAATTTATTTTGTTTAGACTGGAACTTTAGTGATGAAGAGCAGATTGCTGGATAATCCTCCTGTTGCCAAACGTTAAAGGCGTTTAGGATAAGCAGCCAATTAATCTTTCACACCAAGCTATCCTATCTGAACAAAATTATGCAACGACATTGTTTTGACGATTAGCCTTATGTTTCTCTCCACAGATGCTGACTGACGCGCTAAGCAAATCCAACATCTGCAGATTTAATTTCCTAAATGCAACACATTTTTAGGTAGGAAGGAACTGCAGATGCTGGTTTAAACTGAAGTTAGACATAAATTGCTGGGGTAAAACTCAGTGGGACAGGCGGCATCTGTGGATAGATCGGGTAGGTTTAGGAGGACTGAGCTGCAGTGTTCAGCGAAACTATTGCCGAGCCTGCGATTGTTGGCGCCTCTCGGAGATCGTTTCGCTCAACACCTCCGCTCAGTCCGTCTAAACCAACCTGATATCCCGGTCGCTAAACACTTTAACTCCCCCTCCCATTCCCACACTGACATCTCTGTCCTGGGCATCCTCCATTGTCAGAGGGAGTCCCAGCGCAACTTGGAGGAACAGCACCTCCTATTTCGCTTGGGCAGCTTACACCCCAGCGGTGTGAACATTGACTTCAACCTTGCTTTCCGTCTCAATCCACCCCTCCTTCCTTCCCAGTGCTCCGATGGTCTGACAGTCTCGGACAACATTTTATCTCTAATCGCTTGGTTGTTACCTTCTCCCAGCTAACAATGATCCATTCTACAGTTTCCTTTGATCTGCATACCCTTAGCCCCATTTCCACACCTCACAATTCCTTATCCAAGTATCTCCCTCTCCCCTGACTTCAGTCTGAAGAAGGGTCTCGAACCGAAACGTCACCCATTCCTTTCATCCAGTAATGCTGCCCAAAGATCTTAGAGCAGAGCTCTGCTCTAAGATCTTTGATGTTGCCTGTCCCGTTGAGATAATCCAGCATGTTTGATTTTTTGATTAAGTGATTGAGAGATACAGCATGGATACAGACCATTTGGCCCACCGAGTCCACGTCAACCAGCAATCAACCCTTTCACACTGGTTCTATATCACCCCACTTTCGCGTCTTTGGGGTACAGTAATATTGATAAATATTTTAATGCTGCAACGAGTTATTCAGTTTGTCCACCGTACAAAGGAGTTAAAGGACTATAGATAATGGCCACGGTGGCGCAACGGTGGAGTTGCTGCCTTACAGCGCTTACAGGACCGGAGACCCGGGTTCGATCCCGACTACGGGTGCTGTCTGTACGGAGTTTGTACGTTCTACCGTGACCGCGTGGGTTTTTCTTCGATATCTTCCGTTTCCTCCCACACTCCATAGACGTACAGGTATGTAGGTTATTTGGCTTGTTATAAGTGTAAATTGTCCCCAGTGTGTGTGGGGTAGTGTTAATGTGCGGGGATTGCTGGTCAGTGTGGACTCGGTGGGCTGAAGGGCCTGTTTCCTCGCTGAACTGAACTAAACTAATCTAGTTGAAAGTCTATTCTTGTGCAGAACAAAATGGTTGAGTTGCAGCTTGCAAAGCGCGGGGTGTGAAACGGCAAATACCTTGTGTTGCTTTCCTTAGTCTGACTTGTGACTGTAACCCCGCCCATGAAAGAACTGTGAAGGATTTTGTTTGGAAATAAGAAATGGTGACCTGCAATAACGGAGTAACCGCCATAAAGTTCGGATAGACTCAAGGATTGCTTTGGGTAAAATGTCCCACTGACAAAGATAAATATTCTCCACACAGTAAGCGGGGGGACGAGGAAATGAGGCCAGAGGCTGCTTTGAACTCACAAACCCCCAGGTCAGGGATACCCGAGGGGTGCTGAATAGCCAGAGATACTTGCAGATTCTGTGGTCACACTGATGCTGCCTGGCCCGTTCAAATGGAGCTTGTTAATGGTCTAATGGGAGAAATGATCTTGAATTACAGCCTTTCCCCACTGCAGGACATCCCAAAGTGCCTCACTGATAGTGAGAGGTAAACGGTCTGAGATGCCACAGATAGACACAAAATACTGGAGCAACTCAGCGGGACAGGCACCGTTGTTTTCAGAGGACAGTTCAGGCTTGGAATGTACTTTAATTAAAAATGTTCAAACACTAATTTGTTCCTTTACACTGAATTGTTCTGCAGTGCTGACACTTTGCTCGCGCTGCTGATACAAGGGTGTGTAGATTCGTATCTCTGAACCGTGTCTTGCGAGCAGCTCGATGTTTGCTGAGCAGTGTTTTGCAGAAATCTTGGGTCAAAGCAGGACGAGGATTAAAATAAATTGTTTTGCTGCATCGTCGGTTCCTGTCTGCAGCGTTTTGGAGAGGAAACGGGAAATAGCTCCGAACCAAAAGACCCTTTACTGAGGGTCGCCAACGCTCAACTAACATCAGTGGCGGACACATCATTGGGTTACACCGATACCACAACATTGCCACTGATGTGCACAACCCGAATAAACTGCACCGTTCCCCTGAAAGTAAAACACCCAGAACGGTAGCCCGCAGCAGATGACATGTTATATTATCATGCAAACATTAATTAAATTAATCATCACAAACAGATGTACAAAGTCAGCAAATAATATTTTCATGAACACAACTCTGCTAATGTATTAGCTCTGAATTACAATTGGGCAGGCCCATAGATAGAAAGAGTTTGGGGAGATATGGGTCAAACGTGGGCAATTTTGACTAACCTAGATAAGCATCTTGGTCTAACATGTTGGGGAGAAGTGCCTATCTCCGAGCTATATGTCTCTGTGACAATCTGACCCAACCATTTGTTAAATATAACCCTGAGCCTTTCACACTGTAACGTGTCGCGCTGCTGCTGGCTCGCTGTGGTTCACGATCAGACTTCCTGATCCTATCTTCCCCGTTGATATTAGAGAGATGCGGTTGTATCTGAGAGCTCAGAGCTGAGCGACAGACAGACAAGTGCTGGCCTTGCCACTATGGATAAAATAATGTGGATTCCCATTCTTCTCATCTCCTCGCTGCCGGGTGAGTGAAAGCCAGAATTAAATATCCCAATAATCAATGTTATTTGGGGTTCCGTGTACTCTTTCCACAGCAGAGATGGTTACGTACGTGTAGGCAAATAATGGGGGCAATGGAACTCAGTGCATTGTGGTGTCGGAGTGTCATTTATTTGATCAGAATTTCATGTTATCCAATATGCCTTTCAATCAGAATACATTGTTGTTTCATGTCTTTCATACGCCATAATGGATTTGGTAATATAAAGGAAGTTTGGCTTACAAAGGCCGGGAAATGAAAACCATTTTATTTCGTGAAAGAGCAACATGGCAAAAGGATTTGAGTGTAGGAGCAGGAAGGTTCTACTGCGCTTGTACAGGGTCTTGGTGAGACCACACCTGGAGTATTGCGTACAGTTTTGGTCTCCAAATCTGAGGAAATACATTCTTGCCATAGCGGGAGTACAGAGAAGGTTCAAAGACTGATTCCTGGGATGTCAGGACTTTCATATAAAGAAAGACTGGGTAGACTCGGCTTGTACTCGCTAGTATTTAGAAGATTGAGGAAGGGATCTTATAGAAACTTACAAAATTCTTTAGCGGTTGGACAGGCTAGATGCAGGAAGATTGTTCCCGATGTTGTGGAAGTCCAGGACAAGGGGTCACAGTTTAAGGATAAAGGGGAAATCCTTTAGGACCGAGTTGAGAAGCACATTTTCCACACAGAGAGTGGTGAATCTCTGGAGCTCTCTGCCACAGAGGGTAGTTGAGGCCAGTTCATTGGCTATATTTAAGAGGGAGTTAGATGTGGCCCTTGTGGCTAAAGGGTATGGAGAGACGTCAGGTACAGGACACTGAGTTGGATGATCAGCCATGATCATATTGAATGGCGGTGCAGGCTCGAAGGAGCGAATGGCCTACTCCTGCACCCATTTTCTATGTTTCTTCGTTTCTATGTTCTTTGCTAGCCTTATTTTCAGAAAGGCAGAAATTGTGGAATTAATGTCGCAGATACAATTTCTCCCGCTCACATTGGATTCTGTGGAACTAATGCCCCTGATATATTTTCTCTCAAGTTCATATTGGCTTCAGTTCTATAAAAGCGGAAAACACGTTGTGATCCTCAGATCATGCCACGGTTCTGCTCGACAGCTGACTGGCGTGATTGCCTTTACTCTTAAAATTTAGAATCATTTCCCACACGCCCTTTGCCTCTGACCGTGTAGAGATGTACGTTTCACCCACATGGCACATCAACGATTTTGCTCTAGAATTCAAATAGATTTAATTGTTTTGTTACTGATTTTCACCGGACGCGTGTGGCTCACAAGGCCAGTATTTATCGAAGGTACACAAAAATGCTGGAGAAACTCAGCGGGTGCAGCAGCATCTATGAGCGAAGGAAATAGGCAACGTTTCGGGCCGAAACGTTGCCTATTTCCATCGCTCAAATAGATGCTGCTGCACCCGCTGAGTTTCTCCAGCATTTTTGTGTACCTTCGATTTTCCAGCATCTGCAGTTCCTTCTTAAACAGCCAGTATTTATTGTACTGATCTCGCTTTTTTTCCTTTCTGGGCCATTGCAGAAAGACGCTTCAGAGCCAAGCTCGTTGTGGGGGCTCTGCTTGTAAACAAGTCTGGGCAGGACTGGTAGATGGGGTTGGGTGATAATTTCCTGGCTTCATGGTCACCATTGCTGCTATAAGTTTCCCAGTCTTAGAAATATTTAATACAATGGATCCGAACTCGCTATGTATCATGGTAGGAACTGAGATCGCATCTGAATTTCCAGACTCCAAGTTAGTAATTTAAGCACTGTTGCAACATTGTCAAATTGAACCCTAAGAATTCTTTATATGCATAACATAGCGACTAAATTTGGAGCATATACTCCAAGACAACTGTACCAAAGGACAGTGGTTCAGACATCACCAGGAACAGACAATAGACAATAGGTGCAGGAGTAGGCCATTCCGCACTTCGAGCCAGCACCGCCAATCACTGTGATCATGGCTGATCATCCACAATCAGTAACCGGTTCCTGCCTTCTCCCCATATCCCCCGACTCCGCAATCTAAGATCTCTATCTAATTCTCCATTGTAAGCATCAAAATAATTTGCTTCCACTACCTTCTGAGGCATATAATTCCACAGATTCACAACTCTCTGTGTGACAAAGTGTTTCCTATTCGCCGTTCTGAAGGCAATGGCGGCGGTGAATATCTAAACACGGGTCCGGCCCAGAGTCGGTTGAGAGATGAATGTTGGCGGCGCAGCCGGCGGCACCGCCAATGATATAGCTAAGTGGGGTATTTCTGTCGGATCAGAGGCCGGGCACCGCTTGGGCTGTTGAAAGGCAGCTCCTGCAACACTGCCGCGCTCCCTCAGTACCGCACTGCGATCCCAGCCCAGTTTCTGCTCAGGGATCTGGAGTGGGAAGTGAACCCAAATTGTACTGACCCGGGGACAGAACACTGACACAACTGGTTCAATAACATCACTGCCTGCACTTCAGGGCGGAGACATTGGCCGTGAAGCAATATGACACATCATGGAACCATTTAAGGTTTCTTTCATTAATCTTCAAAATGTATCAACTTTCATGAAACAGTTCAGTTCCTCTCAGTTCTGAAAGTCCCCTCCTTCAGTTTCAGCTGCAGTGTGGGGAAAGGCGTATGTAAGAGGAGTTGTGGGAAGAGCGATTACAATCGATTGTCACTATGCACCAGAGTGCCGCACACACACAAAATACTGGTGCCGTGTGCAGAGTCGCCAATGTGTAGATGTGGTGGAAACGAATGGGCAACGCGGACGGAGTGGAAGAGCGTCAATCACAGATAACCCGGCACGAGGAATATTTACTTTGACTGTGGAGGATCTTCAGATTGGAGATACAGGACGGTACAGATGTGGAATTATTGCAATGTTTCACGTACATCTCAAAGTATCTGACGGTACGTTTCTCAGCGATTGATTTGACGTCTCCACTGAAATGCCTGATCCATGTTTTCTCCGGGAAGGGTCAGGGCAGCACCGATATCCCGAGGCTCCGCAGCAGTGCAGAGACCTGCGGGGAGCGGTCGGGGGTCGGGAAACCCCACTCATGTTGCTCTCACCCAGTGCGTGCTCTGTCCCACTGAGCGGCCACCCACTTCAAGTGGGATGCTTAACACATTTCCCTGCGTCTGAACTGTTAATTTGCAAGTCCAATCGGTAGTAAGGAAGGCGAATGCAATGCTAGCATTTATTTATAGAATGTAAAAACATGGATGTAATGCTGAGGCTCTATAAGGCGCTGGTCAGACGACATTTTCACACAGAGAGTGGTGAATCTCTGGAACTCTCTGCCACAGAAAGTAGTTGAGTCCAGTTCATTGGCTATATTTAACAGGGGATTAGATGTGGCCCTTGTGGCTAAAGGGATCAGGGGGTTTGGAGAGAAGGCAGGTACTGGATACTGAGTTGGATGATCAGCCATGACCATATTGAATGGCGGTGCAGGCTTGAAGGGCCGAATGGCCTACTCCTGCGCCTATTTTTCTATGTTTCTATTTGGAGTGTTATGACCAGTTCCAGGCACCATATCTGAGGAAGGATGTGTTAGGTCTGGAGAGGGGCCAGAGGAGGTTTACAAGAATGATCCCAGGAATAAGTTGGGTTAACAAATGAGCGTTTAACAGCGCTGGGCCGTTACTCGCTTGAGTTGATACTTACCGTATAGTGAAAGGCCTGGATAGAGTGGACGTGGAGATGATGTTCCCACTAGTGCGAGAGACTCGGGCCAGAGGCCATAGCCTGAGAATAAATGGACGTACTTCAGAGAGAAGATCAGAAGGGATTTATTTAGTCAGAAGGTGACCTATCTGAGGAATTCATTGCCCACAGACCGCTGTGGAGCACAAACCAATGAATATTATAAGGTGGAGGTTAACAGGCCAGTGTGTAAGCGGTTATGTGGAGAAGGCAGGAGAATGGGGTTAAGAGGGAACAATAGATCAGCCATGACTGTGAATGGCGGGGTTGACATGATGGGCTGAATGGCCTAATTCTGCACCTTGAAACTATGACCTTATTAAATCTCTCCGTCCCCAATTCACGGGTCAGTCACCCCATCGCCACCCCGCGGTCTCTCTCTCTCTCCCTCTATCTCCGAGAGTCCGACTGCCCCCAATTAAATGTTTTCTGCATATTTCTTTACCACCTTCTCCTTACTAACAATAATCTATTCTACAATGTCCTTGAGCCCTTCTGCTTTGATGTCCCGTTTTCACACATTCCTCTTCCTTATCTCTGTGCCTCCCTCTCCCCTGACACAGTCTGAAGAAGGACCACGACCCGGAACGTCACCTTCTATCCAGAGATGCTGCCTGTCCCGTTTAGTTAATCCAGCATATTGTTTCTACCCACGTACCTGTCTAATTGTTTCTTAAGCATTGTGATAGTCCCTGCTTCGACTACCTCGTCTGGAAGTTCGTTCCATACACCCACCGCCCTTTATCTGAAAGAGTTACCAGTTACAAAAATTCCGATTAATCTTTTCCCCTACCCCTTAAAATCTCTCTATTGCTCAGACCCTAGAGTCCTGCCAACAACATATTTCCCATAACACGGTATCTAATGCCCAATTCAGGCATCTTAGCAATACTGAGACACGGGGAGGTAGATAAGATGAAAGATACTAAAAACTGTAGTGACTCAGCGGGTAGACACCATCTCTGGAGAAAAAGGAATAGGTGGCCTTTCGGGTCGAGACCCTTCTTCAGTCGATAAGCTGGTAAGGTTCCAGTCTGGTGGGTCCAGGTTGAGATATAGAAGTTTTCAAATTTGGAGAAGGATTGTTTTTCAGATGTCTACTCAATGTGTAATTCTTTCCAACAGAACCCGTGTCTGTTCCTGTACTTGGATTCCAGTCATCGGGCAACGTCTCCTGTTTAGCGGGTTCAGCATCAGTGTCCTGTGAGTCCCACGAGGGATCTCTTCCCATTGTATACACATGGTTTGAGAGGACCTCATCTGAGGATTCAAAGGTGTCAGATACCAATACATTGGATCTGCATTGCCTGTCCTTGAAACCGCAACTACATCAATATTACTGCGCAGCCTCAAATACACAAGGAAATATATTGAGTGAGGTTGTCAATGTGGTCACCTCCAACCCTGACGGGACCTGCACCATGGTCATTGAGGTCAATGGCAAAGGTAAGTGATGGAGGGTTTGATAGTTCAGGGTGGTCATTGTGGTGGTCAATCGGCTGGAAGTTCTGTTACTGGAGGTTCCCTCATGTGTGTGGGCGCGATAGGATCATCAACCCGAACTCGATTCCCCCATCCAAACATCTACCGCGTTAATCCAAGTAATATCGAGTGATATGAGATCAAGCGTTATTATGTTTAAATCATTTTATTAATTGGCCTGATCTCTTTGCATTTCCTGCCTTGCCTCCCCTCCACCATTAGTCATCGTTAATGTTCATGTCCACCCATGTGGATTTTATTATACTCTTCCTTTCCGCTGCGCCTTCTTTCTCCCAAGGAATTGCACTGTATTCATTGGTTTCACGCCTACGCCCTCATGTATGGTTTCTCTGTGTTTTTCTGAATCGCCCCCCCCCTCCCCCCCCTCCCCCCCCCCCCCTCTCAGTCCAACCACCCCCCTCAGTTCTTACTCACAGCTGATCTCCATTGGCTCTGCTGTTTCTCCCCGCTTCACTCCACTAAGGTTAGGACGTAAATAGCAGGTAAATGTTTCAAAGATAAACCGTCTCGTTTCCTCCCATTGACTCTGTATTTCTTGCCCTTTGCCCAGTTACATCTCATGGAAAGTGGGGCGCTGGGTGCTCTTTCTCCTGCTTGTGATCTGGAGGATCTCAATCGCGTTGTTCACAGGCGGCACTGAGGTAGGTTTTATTGTCAGATATTCGGGTTCATAAATTATCGGAGCAGAATTAGACCATTCAGCCCATCAAGTCTAGTGCGCCATTCAATCACGGCTGATCTACCTTTACATCTCAATCCCGTTCTCCTGCCCTTACCTCATAACCCCAGACACCCGTACTTATCAAAAGAATCTCAATCTCTGCCTTAAAAATATCCATTGACTTGGACAGAAACAAAATGCTGGAGTGACTCAGGGGGACAAGCA
Organism: Leucoraja erinaceus; assembly: GCF_028641065.1. NCBI lineage: Eukaryota > Metazoa > Chordata > Chondrichthyes > Rajiformes > Rajidae > Leucoraja > Leucoraja erinaceus. The sequence goes on along the minus strand of NC_073400.1, from coordinate 29,401,292 downwards.
GCATTTCTGGAGATAATTGACTTGGCCTCCTCGGCCTTCTGTGGCAATGAATTCCACAGAATCGCCACACTCTGACCAAAGAGATTGCTCCTCGCCGCCGAATGTATCGGAAAACGGTTTAATTAATTAATGATTTCAATTGCCCTGTCCAATGACACAAACAAGAACAGTGCTCCTTTTCATATGTTGAAGTCAAACCAAAGCTCTCCGCAGATGATATCACACGTTTTGTCAGGTTGTATGCCTTCAGGGTGGATTTCTGTGCTTGAGGTGGGTTGGCTGGGATCGATCTTCCAGGCAGCATTGTGTTGCGAGCGGTCAGGTGAAACAAACCGTGGCTCCCAGCAAAGACCCTGTGGATCTTTGGTTCCCAGCGTCAATTAGTCTGATGACTTCACATTGTCTTTTGCAGAAACGCGATGAATTCAGAACCTCGACACACGGTCCACCAATTACAATGGAGACTCCTAGCTTGCACCAACATCGAAGGAATTCTGCACAGCAATCAAATATATATCACCCAGCTTTGTCAATTGCTATCAATTGATCAGAATATATGTCTCTTGTCTATAAACCATTGATTTCATGAAAGTGACTTCAAAGCAAGGTTGCCGGAAGTCAAGACCAGGTCTGTTTCCAAAACCCGGTCCCCGCTCTGATCTTATTTTTCCTCACCTCCCCCAAAGTTTCTATCGTCAAGTTAGTGCAATTACCTAACCGTAGCATAGTTTCCAACTGCTCTAGTTAACTAACCCTGTTAAACTCTGTTCTGGGCATTCAATTTACTGGAATAGTTTTTTTTCTTCAATTAAATGAATAATAATGCAGATGATATGAATGCTTCATAATAAACTGTTGCTGTCAATGAAAGTTTGTCTCATTTGCTTTATTTTGACTGAAACTTTAGTGATGTGGAACCGATTGCATTCAGAGTGCTGATATTCCACCTGTAGCCAATGGTTCGGGACGTTAAGGAAAGGCAATCAATTCATCTTTCAAACCGTGCTATCCCATGAGAACAAAATGAGGCAACAACATTTTTCTGAATATTAGCGTTATTTAAATATCCACAGATACTGCCTGACACGCTGAGCGCATCCAACATCCGCAGATATCATTTCCTGAAATGTAACTTTATTTTGATTGAGTGCTTGAAACATGCAGCATGGATACAGACCATTCGGCCCAACCAGTCCACATCAACCAGCAATCAACTCTTTCACACTAGTTGTATATATGCCCACGTTCGCGTCCTTTGAGTTCAGTAATATTGAAAAACATTTTAATGCAGAAACGAGCTCAAATTCAATTTGTCCACCGTGCAAAGGTCCATAAATAGTGCAAGTCTTTTCTTGTGCAGAACAAAATGGCTGAGTTGCAGCTTGCAAAGCGCGGGGTGTGAAACTGCAAATACATTGTGTTGCTTTCATCAGTCTGACTTGTGACTGTAACCCCGCCATGAAAGAACTGTGAAGGGTGTTATTTGAACATTTGGAAATGGTGACCTGCAATAACGGAGTCACGACTATAAAGTTAGGAAAGAGTCAAATAAAGTTTCGGGTAAAAGCCTCACAGACAATGGCCAATGTTCTTCACACAATAAACGGGGACACGAGGAAATGAGACCAGGGGCTGCTTTGAACCAAAGATCATATATCGGGTCCACAGCTTGCTATAGAATCTTTGCTTTGAACTTACAAACTCCCAGGTCAGGGATATCCGAGGGGTGCTGAATAGCCAGAGATACTTGCAGAGTCTGTGGTCACACTGATGCTGCCTGGCCTGTTCAACGCGAGCTTATTAATGGTCTAATGGGAGGAATGGTCTTGAATTAGAGCCTTTCCCCACTGCAAGACATCCCACAGTGCCTCACAGATAAGATAAACGTGTCTGAGATGCCACAGAGAAAGATAGTGAGAGATAAACGGTCTGAGATGCCACAGAGAAACAGACACAAAACGCTGGAGTAACTCGGCGGACCGGGCAGGGACCCTGGAGAGAAATAATGGGTGAGGTTTCGGGTCGAGACCATTCTTCAGACACCAAAGTTGTTTTTAGAGGTGGGTACTGGCTTGGAATGTACTTTAATCTAATATGTTCAAACAGTTATTTATTTCTTTACACTGAATAGTTCTGCAGTGCTGACACTTTGATCGAGCTGTTGAAACGAGGGTGTGTACATTCGTATCTCTGGACCGCATCCTGTGAGCAGTTCGTTGGAATGGTGTTTCGCGAAATCATGGGTCAAAATGCTGAAAATATGTTGGTTTGCAGCGCCCATCGGTTCCACACTGCAACGTTGAGCAAGTAAATAGGAATTAGCTTCTCAGCAAAGATCCTTTACCGAGAATCGCCAACGCTCAGGTTACATCCGTGGCAGACACATCCGTGTGCCACACCCATACCTCGTGATGCACAACACTGCCACAGAGGCGCAACCAAAGATCCTATAGCAATAGGATATTTCGGCGCAACTAGGGTTGCCAACTTTCTCACTCCCAAATAAGGGACAAAAGGTCAAAATAAGGGACAAATTCCAGACGGCAATGTGTTGACCGACGGCCGTGGCTGAGTGGCTACCTGTCCAAATCTCTAATTCATACCCCTTATTCATTTCCCCCACCCCTCACCTCTATCCACCTATTACATACCAGGCTTTGTCTTGCTCCACCTCTCTGCCAGCATCCTTCCACTCACCATCAGTTTGAAGAAGGGTCCCAGCCGGGAAAATACCTGTCCATGACCTCCAGAGATGTTGCATGACTCACTGAGATACTCCAGACATGATATCCTACGTAGGAAACCATGCTGTCTATCCCTATTCAAAACTTGTCTATAACAAAGCCTTGTGTAAAAGTGAAAGCCCGAACAGGAACTTGAACCCTAGACCAGAGTTCACAGTTAGAGACAAAGATGGTGAAGGGAATAAGATCATAAAACATTTCATCGACTGTATGTTAAAGAACATAACAATTAAGAACAATTAAGAACTAGAGAAACAAATATTTGAGCGATTAGTTCCACTTCAGTGAAACCTGGAGAACATTACAAAAACTCCTTTTTAGGAAGACAATTTTCACCTTGGATTTATGCCACTGGCGTATGAATCTAGTCAACAGTCAAGAGTATTTTATTGTCATATGTTTTGAAACCTCACAATTATATTCTTACTTAATATTTTACAGTACGCTGTAAAACACAGTGTTCTGTAAAACGCATAATAAACAACAACACAAAGTCCAGTATATTTATAAAAACACAAATAGACAAATCAACAAACAATAATATTGCAAAGTCACAAATATCGCCCCCGAGTCTGTATAGTTCGGAGCCTATTTAAATATCCATAATTTATGGTGGAATCTCAGACGTACTGGCGATTATTTATCTAGCAGAATGGTGCAGATCAAAGAGACATGAGAAGACTACGCCATAATGCACCTGAGTTTGATGTTCTGCCTTTACAAGTCCACGCATTGTGGCAACATCCCGAACCAAAATGTCACATATCCCCATTGTGCATAGCTGTTACTTGACCCTCTTTTGTTACTCCAGCACTTTGTGTTTTTCTTTTGAAAACCCCTGCATCTGCCGTTCCTTGCATCCACACATATCTAACAATTTCTGCCGTGAAAACAATATTCGAGTCTCAAACTGATTATCAGAACGACTGGGTCCGGCTTTCACTCACCGGGCAGCGAACAAATGAGAAGCAACCGAATCCATATTGTTCACGTAGCAGAGACCAGGTCAGCCGCTCAGTTTTGGTCAATTGCTCAAATGTTGTTCCTCAGAACTAACAACCTAAAACTAATCATCCACAAACTAAACCATAGCTGCTATCTCACCCGCTGAGTTTCTCCAGCATTTTGTGTGAGCCTAAAATGAGTTTTATATCTCACCTTCTAGGAGTCGGGAGTGGTTATTGCACAGCCCAGGCAGGTTCACAAAAAGAGATGAATGGTGTCGAAAATATATGGACCATATTATTTTTTATCAAATTTCCTTCATGAAACTTACCGAATACTGAAAGGCCTGGATAAAGTGAATAATGGAGAGGATGTTTCCACTAGTGGGAGATTCTCGGACCAGAGGCCATAGCCTCAGAATAAAAGGACGTACCTTTAGAAAGGATATGAAGAGGAATTTCTTTAGTCTGAGGTTGGTGTAGTTGTGGGATTAATTGCCACAGATGGTTGTGGAGGCCAGGTGAATTGATACTTTAAAGGCATAGATTGACAGGTTCTTAATTAGTAGTGCCCCTGTCCCACTTTAAGGAAACCTGAACGGAAACCTCTGGAGACTTTGCGCCCCACCCAAGGTTTCCGTGCAGTTCCCGGAGGTTTTTATCTGTCTCCCTACCTGCTTCCACTACCTGCAACCTCCGGCAACCACCTGCGACCTCCGGGAACCGCACGGAAACCTTGGGTGGGGCGCAAAGTCTCCAGAGGTTTCCGTTCAGGTTTCCTAAGTGGGACAGGGGCCTAAGGGTGTCAGGGGTTATGGGGAGAACATAGGATAATGGAGTTGAGAGGGAAAGATAGATCAGCCATGATTGAATGGCAAAGTAGACTTGATGGGTCGAATGGCCTAACCTGCTCCTACAACTTATGATCATCAATTTATGAAGTAAAACTTACCAAAGCCGATGAATTGTACCAGAGAACCACAGTTCCTTGCTCTGTTGAAGATTGACACACCCATACTTCACTTGATGTACGTCCTAGTTTATTTGAGGCTGATTGCCATGTTGCTTGAATGACTGATGATGTTAATTCATTGTCAGAAATTATTGCCATATATATATATATATATATATATATATATATATATATATATATATATATATATATATATATAGATATATATATATAGATAGATAGATAGATAGATAGATAGAACGGCAAGAGCACCAGAAGAGTCATGGAACATTGAAGATAAGTGAGATCTGTGATGAAAGAAATCCAGGTACAGGGATGGACACAGGTTTTCGAGAGAGAAGGATCAAACATTAACACTTATTTATTCACTAGATCCAACCTAGACTGAATTAGAGAGAGTGTTTTCATGGCAAATATATAGAGTGGGAGGATAGACTCACAGGACAATGATGGAATCCCCAAGACGAGAGAGTTGGAGGTGACAGAAATCCAGACACTGGAAAAGACACAGGTTCCATGGAGAAAAATCAGACACGCACTGATATATTTTACTCCTGCACTGAATCTAATCTAAATCAAATATTTAAACAAAAGAGAAAAATATTCAATATCTTTCAAAAGCACCTGGAAGACGAAGAATCATTGAGCTTGAAATGTATTTGAATGTAATCCTCACAACATTCAATAGATGGAGTTAATCAACCAATAAATTATTATGTTGCAGTTAGGTTGGTTTAATGCACTTGAGCCTGATTACAATAACAATTATCACCGATATTTGCAACAAATTTGGTTACACATTAATTTTATCTTCTTTTCAATAAAAATAAAAAGATGGCCCAAATGACCCAGTTGCTCAGTCTATGCAGCAAATCCACCAGAAACAATATTCACGGCTGTTTTCAGACAAATGGTTGAAACCTCGCTGCATCTTTGCTTATTACTGTATCCTCCGATCTAGGAATCTTCTCAAGACTAGACCTTAGAGATACAGTCTGGAAACAGTCCTTTTAGCCCAATGAATATGCGGCGATCAGCTATCTCCTTACAATAGTTCCATCGTACACATTGCAGGTAAAAATAATGTGATATGCATTAAAAATTCCTAAGCCAATGTTGCTTTAGTACCATTTTCTAGGTGACCATGACACTAAAGTGAAGGTATTTGGAGATTACAGACGTCTGTATAATCTGTATTACAAATCCCATTTATACTAATAAGCAACAAGGTGTAATATTTCTTCAAGGTATGTAATCCGATCAAAAACGGCCTTTCTGTACACATAGAAGAACTCTTTGATTGCTGCAAGACCCAGGGAAATATAAATGCACTGACCGCAGATGCTACTGCCGGCTGTAAAGTACACCACGATACTGTTAACAATGCCTCAGCATTTTTACAAGCCACATGAACCACCACTCGGAACTTACAGTGAAGGAGTGAATTTTCGCACAGCGCTTACACTTGCTGAACCTACCATCACTGTTACACCTACAACCTGTCAGGCTTTGTTCCGCCCCCCTCTCTTCCTGCTTCCTGTACCTGCACATTAATTTTATGATTTGTGTAGAGGGTCACCCAGAGTCCTGAGGAAATAAACATTTTTTTGCCCCTCACTATTAAAAAAAAAAGCAAATATTTTTCCTGCCAATGTCAAATATTTCCACACTGTATACCATCTGCCATGCCCAAGTTCATTAATATAGTGTGTTACGCTGCCATGGTCTAGTGGACTTACTAATCTTGTCTATGCCATTTATCCTACACAATTTCATAGAATTGCAAGTATCAAAACGACTCTGCCATTCAGGTAGTCTTGAGGATAAAACAACCCACTTCAAAATAAGCGAAAATATTATTTTGGACATTCATTCGCCCCATTGCCAATACTCTAAGGCTATAGAATACATTATCTACAAAAGGCGTTGCAGTAAACCAATAAAATATATTTAGCAACCCCTCCTTTTAAAATCATGAAGGGCCGAGTTAAAGTGGTTTTATCATACTGTTTTGTGAGGTTATTGTAGTATAGAGAGGGGAAAGATTTAGAAAGGACCTGAGGGACAACCTTTTACACTCTGAGGAAGGTAGATACATTAATGAACAGCCAGAGGAAGCTGTAATGATTGTTACAATTGCAATGTTTAAGGACATTTGAACAGGAACATGAATAGATAAAATTGAAAGGCAAAACGCAGGTAAATGGGACTAGCTAAGCTAGATATCTTGGTCAGTTGGGTTGAAGGTCTTGTTTCCATGCTGTGTAACTATGATTCTAAATCTGCTGCCTCTACTGGTTATAGAATGATAATGGTTGGCAAGGTGCCGATGACAAAGACAATGGTGGCGCAGCGGTAGAGCTGCTGCCTTACAGCGCTGGAGACCCGGATTTGATCCTGACTACGGGTGCGGTCTGTACGGAGTTTGTACGTTCTACCAGTGACTTGCGTGGGTTTTCTCCGAGAACTTTGGTTTCCTCCCACACTTCAAAGACGCACAGGTTTGTTGGTTAATTGGCTTGGTAAAAATATTAATTGACCCTAGAGTGTGTAGAACAGTGTTAATGTACGGGAATCGCTGGTCGGTGTAGACTCGGTGGGCCGAAGGGCACTGTATCTCTAAAACTAAAACGAGAACTAAAAGTTAAGGGCAGCGGGCATCTGGTTAAGGCATCAGCTCCATGTTCCCTTTCAAGTCACTGCCTTCATTGTCAATGGGGCAAATTCCTGAAAACACCAGGACTATCGTACTTGCAGCACTGGTCTTTGAAGTGCTTTTGCTAAATCCCTTTTAGAATACCGCTTACAGGTGACTCACCATTTCTAATGAGCAATTATTGACAGTATTGAATACTCCCCTGGCCAGTGACACCTGCATCGCCATGATGGAGATGGAGAGTAGACATCTACATCCAGTCAAATAAAATAAGTACGACGACAATGTTAAAAAAAACCCTCAGATAATTAGATATAGTTTTTCACACAAACAGTGAATATGCTTTGTGCTTTTCAGTGTGAAAACTTTAGCTTGAGTGCAAGATGGTAATGTGTTTGTTATATACTGAGAATGCCAAGGAGATTTGGCAAAGTGCCAGATGAAAGACAGTCAAAATAAAAGCTACATGGAATAGATCAGAAATGATTTAAAGCTGAGCATAGAAGTATTTGCTATTTTGTTTTCTCAGGAAGGAGAGAAGTACTGAAGCTTGTGTTGGGAATCACTGTTGCATCCGCTTTGCAAAGATGATGTGAATTCAGCCAGAGGAAACCCACATGGTCACCACATAGACAGCACCTGAGATCAGGATCCGCCAGAGACAACCTGCAGTCACAGGGAGAACAAGCAAACTCCACACAGACATCACCAGATGTCAAGATCTCTGGCATTGTGAGGTGCAGGTCTACCAGTTGTGCCACTGTGCCACCCATTTGGAGGGATGAATTGAACACTTTTTAGAGTTTAACTGCGTTTGCTTACTCAGTCTGTGACCTAGCTAAAGCTAAATAAAGTGATTTACTCTAAGATGTAGGAACAGGGGTAAGGAATTGATGTACGCCCATTTACTGAGGTCATGGTTGATTTTTACCCCATTTCCGTTCCATTAAAGTCAAGTCGTCATTTAAAAAGATCAATCAATTGCAAAATTAATAACTAACCTAAAAATAAATGTTTCTTGCTGAAACTGGAGGAAAACAATGTTGAGACAGTGTTGTGTACCAGTGCGGCAGAGCCAGTCCAGACCATGTTTTGAAATTTGTTGCTTTTGAAAACTGGGCAGAATTTTGACTCATCCCAGCAGATGGTTGATGAAATTATATGTAGTTATAAATAATGGTGGTAGGAAATACTGAAAATGGCATGCCACATGAGGTAGGAAGTTATATATGGAAGTTAATGCAAAATCACGAAGGACTATTTCCTGGGCACCTAAGCCCACTCTGACATGGTGAGTCAGAGCTAACTGTCACCACAAGTGCGAATTCTTAGTACTTGGGTACACAAATATTGTTATATATAATTTCACAAGAGAGTTGGTGACCTTTAATTAGTTGGAGTATGTATTTTAGATTGTAACCATGCTATCTCATTGTAATAGCACACCAAAAGCATCACTAACAAAGACACAAACTGATCGTCTTTTAACAGTACAGCAAGTGAAACCTTAATTTTCATGTCATTTATAACTCTTAACAAATTTGTAACACAAGGTAAAATAAGGACTATTTAAGCTAAAAATGGGTCTTCAATTTACAGCAACCGACACAATCAAGTCAACAATTTAAATTAATATCTTCAAAAGGTGCCTTATACAGATCGATGAATGTAATTCCATGCACAGAAAATAGTCAAGGAGATCAATAATGAAGTGAGATCTTCTGATTGTGTTCTGGAAGCTTAGGTACAAACATTTGCTAATTATTCAGTCCTTCCATTGACCAAGATTGTATGCTTAATTGTGCAAAAAATATTCTGCGTTACTTTTAATGTTGATCTTTAGTTATACACAAGGGCTTTGGAATTTGGGTTAGTTATCAGCCTCTGCACTTTGCACCAGAATGATCAGTTGTTGGACACTAAAGCACAAAAAAGTTTCTAAACGTTCCCTAAATCACAAGAATAAGCCTTGTCTCTGCATTCTATTCATCTGCATTCACACTTCTAAAGCTTGATCCCTAACCTGATACAGAGTCTCTACCTGAAACCACTATCATAGAAACAAAGAAACATAGAAACTAGGTGCAGGAGAAGGATATTCAGTCCTTCGAGCCAGCACCGCCATTCATTGTGATCATGGCTGATCGTCCCCTATCAATAACCCGTGCCTGCCTGCCTTCTCCCCATATCCTTTGACTCCACTAGCCCCTAGAGTTCTATCTAACTCTCTCTGAAATCCATCCAGTGACTTGGCCAGCACTGCCCTCTGTGGCAGGGAATTCCATAAATTCACAACTCTGGGTGAAAACGTGTTTTCTCACCTCAGTCTTAAATGGTCTCCCCTTTATTCTAAGACTGTGGCCGCTGGTTCTGGACTCGCCCAACATTGGGACCATTTTTCCTGCATCTAGCTTGTCCAGTCCTTTTATAATTTTATATGTTTCTATAAGATTCCCCCTCATCCTTCTAAACTCCAGTGAATACAAGCCTAGTCTTTTCAATCTTTCCTCATATTATACAAGCCTAGTCTTTTCAATTTATCCTTTTGGCTCCACAAATGCTGCCCCCAGCAGCTTGTTCGTTTTTTGCTCCAGGTTCTAGCATCACCAGTCTCTTGTGTCTCCAGTCCTAACATAAAGAGCATCTGTTTGTCTTCCATCATGTTTTTCTTCTCAGGCATCAAGACTTCATAATATTTTACTGCACAGCTGCCACCTCAGGCAGTGGGCTGGATGGTCTATCTTTCATTGTGGTAGCCTGATAGTTCAACACCATTTTGTCATGTTCTTTTCAAGTTTACACCTCCAGATGTACCTATCACCTTCTTCCTTAATGTCCATTGTGACTTCTTTAGGGCAGAAGTGTCAATGTCAAAGCACCTAAATTCCTCAGCTGTGATAACGGAACAGTGTTCAAGTCATGGCTGCTCTGATTGTAAATTCAACTCAATATTCTTGTCGCAACCTTTCGCTCATTTTTTAAAATCAAATCTCTATTTACCTCTTCCTAAAATGTAAATAAACAACTTTGGAAGAGGAAGGTGAGGACCCACAAACCTGCCTATATCTATGGGACGATCGTGGATAGAGTCAAAAGCTTCGAATTCCTGGGCGTGCATATTCTGAAGATCTTTCCTGGACCCAGCACACTGATGTAAAGAAAGCCCATCAATGCCTCTACTTCCTGGCAGATTGCAGAGATTCAGTATGTCCGAGAGGATTCTTGTGCACTTCTACAGGTGTACAATAGAGAGCTTATTGACTGGTGCATCACGGCCTGGTTTGGCAACATGAATGCCCAGGAGTGATGAGGACTGCGAAAAGTTGTGAAAACTGACCGGCCCATCATGGGTTCTGATGTCCCCATCATCAAAAGGATTTACCGGAGTTGCTGCCTCAAACAGACAGCCAACACTATCAGAGACTCACACCATCCTGGCCATGATCTGATTTCACTCCTGCCATCGGGAAGAAGGTACATGAGCATGAAAACTGTAACGTCCCGGTTCAGGAGCAGCTTCTTTCCCACTGCCATTAGGCTATTAAACACCAACCTGCATAGACTATTATTGTTATTATAGCACTATTATTGTTTGTTTGTTTTTATATGTGTATATATATCTTTATCACTAAAAGTCTGATCTTGACCACTTCCTGTTGTTCTGTATATTGATTTTAGAAAAACGCTGCCCCCCCCCCCCCCCACTAGCCACCAATATTGAAATTCGTGGAGAGGTGGAATATTGCGTTAGTGGACCAGCCCTCCCATGTGATGCTGGGACCCAACGGGTCCCACTTAGTCTAGTATATAACTAAAAGTCTTCATCTTGTTTGTGTCTGTGTGTGTATGTCTGTCTGGTTAATTATTATTTTCTTCCAAACGCTAGGCCGCAGCCTTCCCATTTTCACACATCCTACTCACATTTTTCCCGCGGAGGCGATAAACATCTTCCCCTCGCATTTCCACCTATATTTCCGAAGTTATTAATCGTTGAAATTTAAAATAAACAGCCAAAACCGCCTTCATAATGACAGCTTCCAGCCTTCTCACAGTGATGTCACAATGCCTCTCACAGTGCACCAATCACAATGGGCTCTCAAGCTGGCTGCCGACTGCCACATTGACATCACAATGGGACGTTGCCAACATTAACGAGGTTGCTGCCCCTCCACCAATATCTGAAGGGGCTGCTCATTAAGTTCTGGTTGCATTTTGGTCCCACAATCCTGGTGTTTGGGCACAAGGCAGGGAGTGGTGAGGGCCAATCAGGGTTGGGGGACTCTCCACCCCCCCACCCCCCCGCCCCCCCCCAATTCCACACCTGACTCCCGAAGCGTGTTTCTGATCTGTTGGACAGGTGTTTGGGTTTTTTTCTTTATTATACAGAGATAATTCTTGTCATCAGATGTGGAGATCTTCCATGGCCTGCCAGTCCCTTTACGATTAGTAAGCTCACCAGTGCTCTCTTTCTTCTTAATGATGTTCCAAACAGTTGATTTTGGTAAATCCAAGGTTTGGCTGATGTCTCTAACAGTTTTATTCTTGTTTCTCAAACTCATAATAGCTTCTTTGCCTTTCATTGGCACAACTTTGGTCCTCATGTTGATAAACAGCAATAAAAGTTTCCAAAAGTTTTTTGATGGAAAGACTGGAGGAAAGTCAAGGTGCTGAGAGCTCTCTTATGCCGGTATTAAGGATGCAATTAAACAAGCCTTGAGCAATTACAAACGCCTGTGAAGCCATGTGTCCCAAACATTATGGTGCCCTGAAATGGGGGGAGGGGGGATTATGTATAAATACAGCTGTAAAATGTATTAAAATTACCTTTAATAAAATCTGACAATGTGCACGTTAACCACATGTTAATTTATTTCTATTACAAATCTCAAATTGTGGAGTACAGAGGCAAATAAATAAATGATGGGTCTTTGTCCCAAACATTCTGGAGGGCGATGTATGCACTTGTCTTTTGTGAGTCATACACTGAAACACCCAGAAGCCTCTACATCTCAGAGGACAATTATTAATGATATTACATTTTTTTGGCCAAAATTGATAACTTTTTCTCACATCATATACCATATAATTCACTATTTGCTCTTCACCATCTTATCCATATCTCTTCATAGCTTTTGAGTGTCCTCTTCACAACTTAATTCCCTGACATATTTGTGTAACATTAAATTTAGCAACCATATGGTGCTTATACCCAAAACATTTGTACCCAAAGTTGGGTCCTCAGCATGAATCCCATTAGCAGAATCACATCTTGCCAACAACAAAAAAAATGATTCCTTGTTTCCTGTAAACCATGCAATCTTTTCCCTAAATAATAAAGCCAACTCTAAAACCCATTAACTGGACCATCTCCATTTACTGGTGCCCTCTTCAAATTCCCTATTTACTAGTGTTCTAATTCCCATTGACTGATCCGCTCCGAATTCCCCATTTAGTAGTGCCCTCTCCTAATTCCCCATTTAGTAGTGCCCTCTCCTAATTCCCCCTTGTGTGGTTTAATCTCCTAATTCCCCATTGACTGCTGCCATCTCCTAATTTCCCATTTACTTGTGCCATCTCCTAATTCCTAATTGACTGGTGCCGCCTCCTAATTCCCCCTTGACCTGCCCCTTTCCTAATTCACCCAATAACACGACATTTCATGGCAGGATCTCCTTTGCCCAATTTAGTTTTGCAAATTGAGTCTCCTTCAGCAGTATCGATTTGTAATAAATCTTAGACTTTACTCATCTGCTACCCTTTCTTTAGTCCAATATATTCCTGACAAACTAGAATGTGTCTTTATTTGAACAATAGCTTGACAGAGCTATTATTATCTTTATCAGATTAATATATTGACAAGAGCTATCAACACTTTGAAGGATGGAAAAATACACACTCTTATCAGGTTATGACCTAGTCTATTGTTATGAATCTTACCTAAATAGCTAATCATTTATATGTGTGGTAGCGAAAAATCCTTATCTCTTAGATATAATCAAATAGGAGACACCAGACACCTGGGTTTGATCCTGACCATGAGTGCTCTCTGTACGGAGTTTATACGTTCTCCCTGTGACCGTGTGTGGGTTTCTTTCTATGTTGTTCTGATATTTCTACCTTTATAGGGCGGCACAGGAGTGAGCGCGGTACAGCTGCTGCCTCACAATGCCGGAGACCCGGATTCAATCCTGACCTCGGATGCTGTCTCTGTAGGGAATTTGCACCTTCTCCCTGTGATTGCGTGGGTCTTCAGCAAATGCTCCGGTTTCCTCTCCAATCGCAGAGAATGTGGGCCTGTAGGTTAACTGGCCTCTGTAAATTGCCCATAGTGGATGGGAAAGTGGGATAGCATAGCACTAGATTTCAGTATTTCAGTATTTACTTTAATGTCATTTTAACTGAGTACTTACATACACAGATGAATCGGAAAAAAAAATCTTGATCAGTTACCATCAGTGCGGTTAATAAAAACAGAATAAATACATATAGCTTTAAAAACATTTTAATTACCATATCTAAAAATAGGCCTAAAAATTGAAATAAAAACAGACATTCAGACAAAACAGTGGCTTTACTTTGACAGGTGCCTAGCTGTCAAAGTATGGGCGAGGTTAGATGTGTTGGTGTATGATGTATGGGGAGGGGACACAGTCCGTTAACCAGTCTTATTGCCTGTGGGAAGAAGCTGTGGAGCATCCTGTTGGTTTTGCAGCTGATGCTCCTGTACCTCTTCCCAGATGGCAGAATGGAGAAGATGTGGTGTGGTGGCTGATGGGGGTCCTTGATAATGGAGATGGCTCTGCTGATGCTCCGCTTCTTATAGATCTCCAACAGGAAAAGGAGTGGAGCACCAATGATCCTGCTGAGTTGGTTTTGCTCATAAGCCTTGCAGCTCCCAAACCAGTAGGTCAATATACTCTCAATGGTGCCCCTGTAGAAGGTCCTTAGATGAACAGTAGGGAGACCTGCTTTCCTTAGTCTCCGAAGGAGTGGAGCCGCTGCTGAGCTCTTTTTATCACTGCTGTGGTGTTGGTCGTAGAGGTCAGGTCATCCGCCAGGTGAAGTCCCAAGAACTTCACACTGTTGACCCTCTCCACAGCAGCTCCATCAATATGCAGCAGAGTATGATGTTGTTTACCAGCCCTCATTGAACAGATGATTGACGACCAGCGTAGACACTATGGTCCGAAGGGCCTGTTCCCATGTTGCATCTCTAAATAATTGTGGGAAAATGGAACTAATGGAATTGCTCCAACAGATGGAGAATGGATGAAGAATCAAGTGGCCTCCTTCGGTGCTATAATAATTGAATGATTTTATTATTACGACCCTCTCACTAATCATCTAGAGATTGATAGATATGATTCTGTTTATATCATTTCCCAGACGTGTAATAATACTTATCTGCTGCATCAATGCATTCTCTGGCGGCTGCACTGGCAACGCTTGATTTAATGCAATAAATTGCACCATTATATTCATGCAATACTCGCAACTGTACATATAATTTTTGAATTTGCCAGCTGATCTCTGATTACACACTGGCAATCAAGGCATGCCAGTTCAGAGTAAAGGAAATCCAGATAGAATTCAATCCACAATTTAAAATTCACTTATTTACAAGAATTCTATTATAAACATTCAATGTCTGCACGTGTAATTAAAATGCCAAATGCAAACTCAAGCAGGTTGTAATTAGCATCGCCTTCTTTCTTTCAATTCCCTTCCTCTCAAAACGAACTCTTATTTCTCAGTACACTGGATATCCTTCTCTAACCATCATTCTTTATGCGTGCAGAGATTCCTATGTGTAGAAAGGAAGTACAGATGCTGGTGTGTCCCGAAGATAGACACAAAGTGCTGGAGTAACTCAGCGGGTCAGAAAAAGGATGAGTGACGTTTCGGGTCAGAACTCTTCTGAAGTTAATGTCTTCAAAATTAAGAGTCTGAAGAAAGTTTCCGACCCGTAACGTCACTTATTACTCTAGCACATTGCGTCTATCTTCATTGTCCTATCTGGGACACATGACAATAAACTCTCTTGACTTGACTTGACTTGAGTATCTGCAGAAATTCCTATGTCCTAGATGTGCTAGGAATGGCTTGTAGGTGCACATGTGTAATTGGGAAGCATAAGCTGACCAAGATATTGTGTTCTTACATAAACTAAAAATTATGTCCTTCACTGAAGTGAAATTTCTTACCAAAGAATTACAAGGGATAAAGGATAATTTAACAGCTTACATTCAATTGCGCTATTGTGAAACCACATATTTTAAAGTAGGTTAAACCCTTATTTAGAACCTTTGGAAAAATATGAAAGTCTTCTGAAAGAATTCTTGGAAGGCAGCAGGCAGATTTCATGATCAGCCCAAAAGGATTACATTTGCGTTTTCCGCAATAAATGCGTGCCTGAAAGTAAATAATGGAAAATGTTGATTAAAAAAAAACATGTGACCAAGATAAGATAACCGAATGTCGCACGCTCTGAAAGGAACTATGAACATTGCATTTAGTTTGACAATACAAATCAGCAATCTTAGAAACAAGGAACTGCAGGTGATGGCTTACACAAAAGGACATTAAGTGCTGGGGTAACTCAACGGGTCAGGCAGCATCTTTGAAGAACATGGATAGGTGACGTTTTCTGTCGGGGCCCTTCCTCAGTCTGAAGAAGAGTTCCGCCCTGAAACGCCACCTACCCATGTCCACCAGAAACGCTGCGTGACTCGCTGAGTTGCTCCAACACTTTGTGTCCTTCATAAAGAAACAGGCTATCATGCTTTTTTCATGCCTGTGGTGGTGGTGGGGTGGGGGGGGGGGGGGGGGGGGGGGTGGGGGGTGTGGGGATGGGGGTGGGGGGGGGGGGGGGGGGGGGGGGGGGGGGGCGGAGGACGACGACAATAATTCAAATGTTTATTCATGAGCTGGTAGCTTTAGGATGATCTGGGATCATGAAACACTGTGAAAATGTTGGTCATTCCTAGTTTATTCTTTCCTTCGTTTAGATTAACAACGTAAAGCATTAACAGCAATGGATTCCGGTTTTGTTCATGTGCCCCATTTCTCTGAAATTCCTTAAAAAATGCTGATGAGTTATCAAGTGCAAGGTAGCGATGTCCAAAAAAAACAGCCAATTTTTGCACAAAGTATGGTTTTAATTTGTTCCCAAGTGACACTGAGTCATACAGATGGGAGTGGATGCAAGTTCCGTTCTTGGCTCAGGCGACAGTTACTTATTTTATCCGAGCTGACAGACAGGGAAATAAAATGAATCTAGGAAAGGGGAAGTAGGAAAAGCAACAAATGCTGCTCAATATTGTGTCCGCTCACCGGTTCTACAAAAAAAATGTATTGGTGTTGGCCGTAGTTAGGATTTAGGCTCATTTCTACCAATCTTTTAGTTTAGTTTAGTCTAGAAATACAGCATGGAGATACCGTAGGCTCTGAAGATGTGTTGAAAGGGACTCCAGATGCTGGTTTACACCGAAGGTAGACACAAAATGCTGGAGTAACTCAGCGGGACAGGCAACATCTCTGGAGAGAATGATTAACAGCTGGACAAGCAGCATCTCTGGAGAAAAGGAATAGGTGACGTTTCGGGTGGAGACCCTTCTTCAGACTGAGAGTCAGGGGAAAGGGAAATGAGAAATACAGATGGTGATATAGATGGAATGGCTATTTTTTTAACATATTGTACCCAAATACAGTTTTACAAGAATAGAATTGCCATACCAGGGTGTTTCGTTGGCACCTTCCTCCGGCTAACAATGCTACATTTTCCTTGAGCCTCGTTCCCTTTGAGGTATTGTTTTCACAACTTACCCTTCCATTTCTCCCTTAATTCTCAGTCTGAAGAAGCGTCTCGACCCGAAACGTCACCAATTCCTTCACTCCAGAGATGCTGCCTGTCCCCTCTGAGTTACTCCAACATTTTTTGTCCATCTTCAGTGTAAATCAGCATCTGCAGTTTATGGGATAGCTGGAAACGATTTACAGAACTGCAGACGAAATGTAGAGGGAGGAACTGCAGATGCTGGTTTAACCCGAGTATAGACACAAAAAGCTGGACTAACTCAGCGGTACAGGCGGTATCTCTGGAGGTGACGTTTCAGGTAGAGACCCTTTTTCAACTGAAGATGAACACAAAAGATTGGAATATCTCAGCGGAACAGGGTCTCTGCCCGAAACATAACCCATTCCTTCTCTCCAGAGATGCTGCTCGTCCCGCTGAGTTACTCCAGCATTTTGTGTCTATCTTTGGTTTAAACCAGCACCTGTAGTTTCTTCCTACACTGCAGTTCGGTAGATAGACACAGTTCTGCAGTTCTGTAAAGGTAGCATCTCTGGGGAGAAGGAATGGGTGACGTTTTGGGTTGAGACCCTTCTTCGGGAAAGGGAAACAAAAGACGTAGACTGTGATGTAGTGAGATATGGAATTGAGTGAATTATATGCAATAAAAGTAACGATGATCAAGGAACCAGGTCAAAGTATAGCTGTTTAAGAAAGAACTGCAGATGCTGGTAAAATCGAAGGTGAACACAATATGCTGGAGAAACTCAGCGGGTGAGGCAGCATCTATGGAGAGAAGGAATTGGCAAGGTTTCGGATCTGAAGAATGGTCTCGACCCGAAACGTCACCAATTCTTTCTCTCCACAGATGCAGCCGCACCCGCTGAGTTTCTCCAGCATTTTCATGTCTACCTTCAAATGATAGCTGTTTAAGAAGGAACTGCAGATGCTGAAAAATCGAAGGTACACAAAAATGCTGGAGAAACTCATCGGGTGCTGCGGCATCTATGGAGCGAAGGAGATAGGCAACGTTTCGGGCCGAAACCCTTCTGAGTGCCCCCCATCCCCCCTGGACTGTCTCCCTCGGATGGTCACGTCGCACAGACACATCTGCACTTGCACTTTAGTCTGTTGAACTGTTTTGACTATTTTACTAGGTACACAAAAAGGCTGGAGAAACTCAGCGGGTTTTGTTTTGACTATTTCACTGTTCTTTTTACAATCCATGTTCTCAGGGTATCTAAATCTAAATTGTATTAGTTATTTATGTTACGACATCGGATGGAAGCTGCATACCAAATCTCGTTCCACTTATGTGATATGACGATAACATATATTATTATCATTATAATTATTCTTCAAATGATAGCTGGTGCACAAAAATGCTGGAGAAACTCAGCGGGTGCAGCAGCATCTATGGAGCGAAGGAAATAGGCAATGTTTCGGGCCGAAACCCTTCTTCAGACTGCACCCACTGAGTTTCTCCTGCTTTTTTTTGTGCACCTTCGATTTTCCAGCATCTGCAGTTCCTTCTTAAACACTGATAGGCAAATGATAGCTGTTCAAGAAGGAACTGCAGATGCTGGAAAATCGAAGGTACACAAAAATGCTGGAGAAACTCAGCGGGTGCAGCAGCATCTATGGAGCGAAGGAAATAGATGACGTTTCGGGCCGAAACCCTTCTTCAGACTGATTCTTCTTCAAACCCTCCGAAGAAGGGTTTCGGCCCGAAACGTTACCTATTTCCTTTGCTCCATAGATGCTGCTGCACCCGCTGAGTTTCTCCAGCATTTTTGTGTACCTTCGGTTTTCCAGCATCTGCAGTTCCTTCTTGAACACAGCTGACACTTGAAGTGTTTAAGAAGGAACTGCAGATGCTGGAAAATCGAAGGTACACGAAAAGGCTGGAGAAACTCAGTGGGTGCAGTCTGAAGAAGGGTTTCGGTCCGATTCGGAACGTTACCCATTCCCTTCGCTCCATAGATGCTGCTGCACCCGCTGAGTTTCTCCAGCATTTTTGTGTACCTGCAAATGTCAGCTGCCTGTTTGCCAGAGTTTCTCCAGCTTTTTTGTGTAACCTTCGATTCTCCAGCATCTGTAGTTCCTTCTTAAACAATATCAGCTGCCTGTTTGCCAGAGTTTCTCCAGCTTTTTTGTGTAACCTTCGATTCTCCAGTATCTGCAGTTCCTTCTTAAACAATGTCAGCTGCCTGTTTGCCAGAATTGCACCGGTTTGACCAAAGATCCTTGGGTTTGACTACAACTCCCGTGGTGCCCCGCGTGGCTTCCGCCGTGTGGGCCGGATGTGAGGTCAGTGCAGGGCAGGGTTTCCGTTTTCAAACGCTGACTGTCAGGGCTCGTGGCGAGCGGTCGCTTTGCTTTTAAACCGCCAACGGTCCGCTCCGGGAGCTCGAGCGGCCGCTGAGCCGCTGGACGGCGGGAGCCCTCGGCAGGTCGGCTCCCCTCAGGACTTACTCCGTGAGGAAAAAAACTCGCCTTTTTAATTGTGTGTTTGTGTTGCCTTTCGATCTCCGAGCCAGGGGGGAGGACCTCAAGAGCCCGGTGGAAGCAACAGTAGCCGCTGTACCTTCCTTTCTTCCTTCCCTCGGGGGGGAAAGACTCCCGTTGCCTCGACTCACTCCCCTCGGGAGGAGAGTGACTCCCTCCCCGGTCGCCGCGATGGGCTGCACCATGAGCGCCGAGGACAAGGCGGCGATGGCCAGGAGCAAGATGATCGACCGCAACCTGCGAGAAGACGGCCAGAAGTCGTCGCGGGAAGTCAAGCTGCTGCTGCTCGGTAAGAAAAAACAAGGACTATGGCGAACGGCCGGGTAGGGGGGGGAGGGAGGCGTCCAGTCGGCGGGTGGGACAGACCTGCACTGGCGGTCGCGCCTGCCCCTTCGCCGCCTGTGCCCCAGGGGACGCTGTGTGCGGAGGTCCGCTTCCCCGGAAACGGTGGCAACATTTAATTCCGCAAAGTTGTGAACAACACTCCGCTTAGACCGGCCAAACCTTCACGATCTTACCCATTTCCTTCGCTCCATAGATGCTGCTGCACCCGCTGAGTTTCTCCAGCATTTTTGTGTACCTTCGATTTTCCAGCATCTGCAGTTCCTTCTTGAACAAACCTTCACGGTCTGCTGGTTGCGAAACACTTTTAACTCTCCCCTCCCATTCCCACACTGGTCTTGTGTGCAGGGAGTTACTGCAGATGCTGGTTTAAACTGAAGATCGACGCGAAAAGTTGGAGTAACTCAGCGGATCGGACAGCATCTCTGGAGAAAAGGATTAGATGACGTTTCGGTTCTTCTCGACCCGAAACGTCACCTATTCCTTTTCTCCGCAGATGCTGCCTGACCCGCTGAGTTTTATTTCAGCTTTTTGTGTCAACCCACACTGACCTTTCTGTCCTGGGCCTCCTCCTATGTCAGAGTGAGGCCCAGCGCAAATTGGAGGAACAGCACCTCTTGGGCAGCTTACACCCCAGCGGTATGAATATTGATTTATCTAACTTCAAGTAACCATCGCTTCTCCTCTCTCCATCATAGCCGCTCCCCTCCCCCGCCCGCCTAAATTTTAGCTCCATGCTTCGGTGTTAATTCTTGCTAGCATGATCTATTCTACATTTTCCTTGATTTTTCATCCGCTTTTGATGTCTCGTTTTCACACCTTACGCTGCCTTTTCCCTGTCTCCCCCTCCCCTGACTGAAGGATCTCAATCCGAAACGTCACTCATTCCTTCTATCCAGAGATACTGCCTGTCCTGACTCCAGTCATGAATTTCCTGCTTAAGAAGGAACTGCAGATGCTGGAAAATCGAAGGTAGACAAAAATGCTGGAGAAACTCAGCGGGCGAGGCAGCATCTATGGAGCGAAGGAAATGGACCACGTTTCGGGTTGAGACCCTTCATCAGGTCTCCTCATCCGCTGAGTTTCTCCAGCATTTTTGTCTACCTTTTATTTTTATTAATGTTTTTGTTTGTCTTATTATTTTTTATTTTCATCTTAAATTGAACGTATTTAAAATACCAAAGCGTAAAAGAAGATTCAACGAAATGATCCTCCCCGACTGACGACCACAATTAAAACGTTAGTAAGTCATGAGGGCTATTTTAACATGTGTTATGCTCATGATTTAGAATGTACGTTAACCTCCCTCCCTGCATGCCTGACTGGCGCAACCACCGCCTGAAACTGGTTGACGAGAGGGAAAATGTCGGGGAGAGTCCACTGGAGAAAAGGATTGGGGATTTTGGGGGGGGGGGGGGGAGCCATTTAGCGATATAGAAATCGTAAAATAATGCATTGTCGAAGTTGTAGGATTCTCGGTTCTTGGTTTTTTTGATCCTCCAAAATATTCCAAATGGAATTTAAACTAGAGGTGGTGAAGGGAGGGCTTAGACTTAGACATAAGGTTTCAAAGTGCAAACAACTGCTTCTTTCAAGGAGAACTATAACTGATCGGCAGCATGAATTAGCCCTCAACGTAACAGAAAGTTTTTCCTAAAGGAAAATATATTATTCAATCGCTTTCGATGAATCAACTGATACTACTGACTCGGCGCAGGTTTTATACTTAATTCGGGCCATAACAGAAGATTTTCTTAACTATGAAGTTACTTGCTTTGGGCAGTCTTACGGGTAGATCACGAGGAATAAACTTTCAAGATAAATGTCGTGCAGTTGGACTGGATATGGTTAATTTAGTGAGTGGATGTACAGACGGTGCACCTTCCATGACAGGAAAACGTGAAGGGTTTATTGCACAGATAAAGGTATTATCAGATCCAGATGCTCATTTCATTTAATTATATCTTACATCAGCAAAATCTCTGTGCTAAATCTACTATTTTAAATGACACTTTGCAACAAGTTATAAGTATTGTTAACTATATTCGTGCGAATGCAACACGGCACGTCAATTTCGTAATGTGCTAAAGTTGGACGATGAGGGATTCAGTGTGGATTTGCTGTATCATTGTAAAGAGCGTTGGCTATCGCAGGGACAGGTGTTAGCAAAAAATTTATCGTTGCGAGATCAGATAATTAAATTTCATGAAGAACAGAATCAGCTATGCGAATTATTGAAAGAAGATTTCTATAGAAATACTGCATTTCTGTGTGATATCATGTCAAAGCAAAATGACTTGAATGTTTCTTTGCAAAGTAAAGCTAAGTCTATATTTGATATGTGGCAAAACAATCCAAGCATTTCGAAAAAAAAACTATCTTTTTTCAAAACTCTTCTTCAAAATGAAATTTTGGATGGACATTTTTCCCAGTTAGCGAAGGTCATTGATGAGCAGGAGGATTCATGCGAATCATTTGAAGAATACGCAGCTGTTATAGACTTATTAATTAAAGAATACAATGAAAGGTTTACTGTCTTTTAGAATCATGACATCACACTCAAATTAGCATTTCAACCTCACCTAGTTGATGTCTCCCAAAGAGCTACAGATGGAATTGATTGAGCTCAGAAGATGAAATTTTAAAGTCCATATTTGATGCTAAGAAAGATCCGATTGAAATATGGAGAAATGTAATAGAATGCCCACGTCTTTGGCAACATGCACGATAAATGCTTTCATGCTTTTCAACCACTTATTGCTGCAAATCTACATTCTCCTACCTAACCCAAATCAAGACTCCCTGAAGATCACAAATGACAGATACCCATCTAGAAGATCAGCTGAAACTGCGTACCTCCATCTTGCAGCCAAATATTTAAATGCTTTCCCACAAAAAGCAGTTACACCAAATTAATTAAAAGGTTTGTTACCTTTAGAATAACTTTTTTTTTCATTTACTTGAAGTTAGTACATAGTAGTTAGATTTTTACTAAATAATGTACATTTTGAAGTATATCTAATTGAAGTTTATTGGATGCAGCATTAAATTACAGCTAACTTAATGCGGCATTCCAACATGAACAGGTTCCCCACCCCTGCATTAAGTCAGTGCTAGTAATTCTGGGGTAAAACTGAATAAAATCTTTAAGCTAGACCAGGTTGCACAGCGTAGAAATGCACAGCTTGGAGCATTTAAAGTGGAAGTCCTGCGAGTATAGCAAGTTTGTAATTTATTGCAAAAACGTATTAAAATCACGAAACTGCTAACTTGCCATTTTTTCACTTGCATATTTGAGCCATTTGTAATATTTTTGTAAAGTGCAGTGGGTACATTAAAATAAGTGCATTTACTCAGGCACATTTATGACCATTTATGAACATCTCTAAAATATATATTTGGATTCCGATGGCAATTGGATTATGGTGATTGATTGCATTCTGACCAAATATGTGTGAGAATGTCTGTTCAGAAGCGGTTCACAAATTAATCTTACTAGAGCATAGGTTAACATTGGTTTGCCAATGAAAGTGGGGGATCTGTGGAATTCTTTGCCACAGAAGGCTGTGGAGGCCAAGTCAGTGGATATTTTATACGGCAGAGATAGATAGATTCTTGATTAGTACAGGTGTCAAAGGTTGTGGGGAGAAGGCAGAGGAATGGGGTTAGGAGGGAGAGATGGATCAGCCATGATTCATTAGGCCAAAAGGCCTAATTCTACTTTTATTCCTTATGACCTTATGAAAGTTGGCTGTAAATATTGACCCTACTATGGCAATTCTATTCTTGTAAAACAGTGTATTTGGGAACAATATGTTGAAATAGCCATGCATTATTGTTTTGTCTTCCTAATTTGTGACAATTTGGTAGTTAATATGTAAGAACATTTAATGGGATTAAATGCTCTGCCTGAACAAACAATTAATTATCTATACTCTTGGGTATTATATGTTGCTATGAATTTTGTCATTGTATATTTTAATTAATCGGCTGAGCATTTATTTCTTCCACCATTTACATTTTGTTTTATGAAGTGGATCGTGCATGTGTGTGTGAGCGTAGCAGGAAAGAAGTGAATGGATTTCTGTGAATAAATGCTTATTATGAAATGAATGAAGTACTTACTTACTTAAACTTAGTTCCTCCCATACTGAGTGCATTTGGCAGCAAATTTTTGCCTTTCTGATCAGTTATGTGCAACGTCTTTCACCCTCGATAGGCTTGCACCCCGGGCTTCCAAATCTTTCTGGAATGTTCACCTCCATGTGAGTTTTGGTCGGCTTCTTTTCCTTCTTCCGTCAGGTTGCCATGTCATTGCTATCTTAGGTGCACGTTCTGGTGACATTCTGAGTACATGTCCTGAAAATTTCATCCTGTGTACCTCTGTCCTGGCTGAGAGGCTTTGTTGCAGTTGCAGAATGAAGCACAACGTGCTTTAATGTAAATTATCGTATGGTGTAGTACTCAGAAAAGGTATACATTCGTCAACCATTATCGATTTATTATTGTCATGTGTACAGAGATGCTATGAAAATTACATGCTCCCTGGGTAAATCATACCATACATTCAAATCATACAAAAGTACAACATGTAGTGCAAGGAGAAAATAGACAGAATACAAAATATAGTGTTACAGCTACAAAGGAATTAAAATAAATCGCTCCGTAATGAGCGAGATTGGCACTCCAACCTGAGAGGTTTCTTCAATAGTTTAATAACAGTAGGGATAGGGGAAAGCTGCTTGTGAGTCTGGTGGTATGTGCTTTCAAACTTATTTTAACTTCAGCCCAACGAAAGAGAGAAGAGGGAATGACTTGGGTGTTTGTAGTCCTTGATTATGTTGGCTGCATTCCTGGGGCAGCATAAGGTATAGATGGACTTGATTGGGAGGAAGCTGATTTGTGTGGCGGACTGGCTTGCAAACATCACTCTGCAATTTTCTGTGGGCTTTGTCTGAGAAGTTTCCAAATAAAGTTGTGATGCATCCTGATAGGATGCGTTCTCTGGTGCATCTGTAAGAGTCATTGGAGTCATGCTGAACTTCCGTAGATAAATGCAAAATCCTTGAATAACTACTGGGGTCAGGCAGTAGCATTTCTGGAGATCTTGATTGGTGACATTTTGAGTTGGGACCTTTCCTCTTAATCTTCTGAGTAAGTACAGGCAGTGGTATGCCTCCTTGGCTGTAGTTTCAATGTGGTTGGAGCTGGACCCATTGTTGAAGCGCTTGAGGGATGAATTGTTGCCAACGATACTACCTGACTTCACTTTATTGTTCATTACAGCATGCAGGCCTCCATGTGGTTATCCTGGGACTCTTTAACGTGGTCTCAATTTTCTCTTGGTGTCCTTCATGGCTTTTTTTTTTTAAAGATCATACATGGATTCCTTGTCAGAAGTGTTCAACTTGACTTGGACTTCACCTTGCGGTTCATCATTTTCTTTTCCCACTAGGGAACATGCATATCCTCGTCTTATGCAGTCTTCTAGATGGCGGATGTGCAGGAGTGGGCGCCGTCTGTATGGCAGCCTGCCTGCAGTCCGTCTCTTCACCTTATTTTTTATTGT
Organism: Leucoraja erinaceus; assembly: GCF_028641065.1. Taxonomy (NCBI): domain Eukaryota; kingdom Metazoa; phylum Chordata; class Chondrichthyes; order Rajiformes; family Rajidae; genus Leucoraja; species Leucoraja erinaceus. Next base: position 29,375,763 of record NC_073400.1, on the reverse strand, counting down.
AAGTCCTGTCCAAAATGTTAGTTGGAGGTCTTTTATGTGGTGGGTGGGGGTGGGGAAGGGGGAAACTTTATTTCTTAGTCCCCCTACCTGGTCGGAGAGGCAGCATCCCTCCGAGCTGCTTCTTCGCACCGTCCTCGCGGCCTACCATCGAGATGCTGCCTGAGAATGGAGCGGCGTTTCCTGTCAGGACCGGCCGGGACTACAGCTTCTGCAGCAGTGGCGCAGCGCTGGGATACCAACACGGAGCGCGCGATGCCTTACCGGGTCGCCGTACAGTAAACTCTGGAGCGCTGTGGCCGCCGACTCCCAACATCGCGGAGCTGTGGCTGCGGGCGGCGCTGGATTTGGAGTGCCGCGGAGCCTGGGATCAAGTTCGCTGGGGTCCGATCTCCAACCGGCGCGGCCTGAGGACTACGAGTGCCCCGGTCTCCGGGGAGGAGGCAGCCGCTCCAGACTTTCCAAGCCGCTGAGGAATGTTTCACCCGACGCCGGAGTTCCATCTTCACGGCAAGAGGGCCCTGAAAATTATCGGACTGGCTGCAAGGCCACAAATGGGCCCCGACCTCGGGTGTTTCACAGAGGAAGAGGACTTAACTTTCTGGTGCCTTTCCCCACAGTGGAAATTTTTGATTCTGCTGTGGGGGGACGTTTGTGTTGAACTCTATAATGTGTTGTGTCCATTTTCTTTATTTTTTTAACCTTTTTCTATGGTTTGTATGGAAACTTATTATCTATTTTATGTAAAGCACTTTGGTGTCAATGCGAGTTGACTTAAAACGTGCTATATAAATATTTATATAGCTTGCTTACTTCTACGCACTTACTGATGAAGACTGTGATGTCACTTGCATACTCATTTGATTCGCTGCAGGCTCCTTGAATATGGACCAGTCCACCGACTCAAAGTATCTTATCTGTTTCCTTATGACATTCTGTACCGGATACACCAACGTCAGCATCAGCTGTAAGCAATGAGTAGAAGCTCATCCTGTTTGTCAGATTTATCAAAACGCAGTGGGGGAAGGAACAGTGTGTAATGATGATTATGTTGCAGTGGTCTAGTTAGTTCAAGCTCCTGTTGGCCATTGCTTATCAATTTCCATCTGGACGTTCCACATTACCTCCAATAAAAAAGCCGACTATTATAGGGCTTTTTGAATTTATTGTATGAGCATTTTATTGAATTATACAGGTCTGATTGTATGCCCCAATATTTGAAATGGCTGTGGGAAATTAATGATTGAGTTGGCTGAGATGTGTTTTCTGCAAGAAAATTGCTCGAAGCTAACTTCAGAAATTGAAATGCGAAATATAAAGCAATGCGTGCTCTGAAAAAATTGCTGGCTAATACATTTTAGGTGCTAAATTCATATTCTGATACTTCTGTTGAAGTATCCTTGCCAAATCAGTGAATTCTCATTAGTGCTGAGAAAATAAATGTATTGTAAAAGTTATGACAGTATTGATCATTTGCTTTCATTACAATGAAATAGTTTGCAAACGATACATAGCTTACCTGTAATTCCACTTTAAATGTTCAAGAAGAAAGATGGTTTATTTGTAAAATAACAATTTCAACACGTTTCCTGTCTTGGGCTTGTAACTGTTTTAGGTTGCATTTGTGGCTCCATTTACTTTGTGCGTCATTTTGAGATCTTACTTCCCTTTTGTAAACAGTAACGAGACCATTGGTCACATGATCTAGTTTGTAAGAAAGAAAATGAACTAACTGCGTATTACAAAATGGGAATTGTACTTTTTTTCCTCACCACCACTTCACCTCCCCCTGATCTCTTTCTGGGACGTTGGCCATAAATGTCTTCTATTTAATCAGTCACACATGAGAGGGATACAGGAGGAAGGGAATTGTAGAAGTTATTTTGAAACTTTGCACGTCTAATTTTCACGTAAAGATTGCCCGAATATATGACTCATCTTTGGTGTTCACTTCCTCTCTACTGAGACTAGTATGCACTCTTCCTCTTCCATACTGGCTGGCTAATCTGCTGATCTCTTTGTGGGTTTGGACTTAAAGCATCAAGACAGTTCAGTTTGGATGAACCTGAGGGGGGAAAACTCTTTCCAGAAGGTAATTTCTATTAGACGAAGGATATGTAAGTTTGCAAATAAAACTATTTGCAACATGTTTCCCTCATCTTGCGTTATCTGGCTATCTGATTGAAATAAAAACAGAAAATGCTGTCAATATTCAGCAGGTCTCGAAGCAAGTGTGGAGAGACTAGCAGAATTGCCCAATGAAAAGGCATTGACCTGCAATATGTACTCTGTTTCTAGTCGAGTGTTGTCTGACCTGCGTATTTCCAGCATATTCTGTCCCCCGTCCCCCCCCCCCCCCCCCCCCCCCCCTCCCCAATTTTCCAGCATGTGTAGTTTCAGTTTTGTGCTTTTCAATATATAGCTATTGACTTTGCTTGCTGCTTGGAGATTTGAATGCTAGGCATTCACATTTAAACTACACCAGTTCTTTGTATGGATGCAGTCTGTCCTGAAGTATCTGCTTCTATTGTACAAAATAATATGATGGTACAATGTAAGTGTCCAATAACTCGGTAGAATGTTCAGCCATTGTGAATTTTATAACAGTCAGAGATGAAATGGACAATTTCTCTTACATTGGAGTTCTGGAGCTGATTGTTAAGCTTGCCTTTTTTGTTTACAATGGTGTCATGTCAATGTTTCCTGTGTCTGAGAGAGCATATTGTGATATCTCCATATTTCCAGATGGAAATGGATTTGATAAAAGAAGAGTCTTGAAACCTATGAAATTAGTTATTGATTTATGACATTTCCAACAAAGATAATATTGTGGTATAATAGGAAGCTCAAAGAAACATAATGCAATCATACCTACACTGATAAGAATGTTGATGTTTACAAATTTAAATGTTTTCTAAAGCTGAAAGAGTTGAATTTCAAACTGCCTAAATGATATAGCACTAATATGTATATCACAGCCTCTTTAACATGTCAGAGTACTAATCACATTGCCATGTGCAAACATTGATGCAAGTCTATCCCCTATACTTAGAGCTTGTATCTTAACAACATGTATCCCATCATTAAGGAGCATTGACTCATTATTTATTCACAAATTTGGAAATGTAGTTAGATTTGTTAATTACAGTATGGAATTAGACATGTTCTATAATTAATTCATTTGGGTTGCTGCACAAGTTTTAATAACATGGCTGTCTCTGCAAAAACTCACTTTCAAATGCAAAAGCCCATATTTTTCCTCTAAACAAGTTTTGTTCAAATTTGCATCTGTACAGATGCCATGCTTAGAAAGGACTTTAAAGCTGCAACTGCCGTCTTACAAAAATAAATAATGCTAACAAAGTGTCAGCTTATGTTAGTTATAATTACCACTGTCCTACCACGGATAAAACATAGAAATCTTTTATTATTTTTAAAATTTGCTTCAACTGGAACAGATGGTTAACTAGCTGAACCTCAATGAGTGCTCTGTGTGGCACATTTTTGTTTTGTATTTGTTATTGTGATAGACATGTTTTTTACTTAGTTCTTCTGCGTTAAGATAGGAGTCACCAAGTTTTTACAGTTTTTTTGGCACAACGATTCAGTCAAATGTTTAAAAAGAACATTTCTTTCATTAATTCGAATGCTGCAGGTGGTGGAATTTTTTTCAGAGATATCAGTGAAAAGAGGAGCAGAGTTAGTACTTGGGTAAGTTTGCATTCATTTTGAATGAATTCTGTGGTGAGATGGAATAGAAAGAATACTTATCCAGTGGTGAACTGGAATTGATTGAAATTCAATTGGTGTTATGGGGCTCCAGTGTTGGAATGAACTTATTTTAAATGGAGTGCAAGCTGGAAAGGAAATCCTGAAATATTTATTTACTTAAATAACAAACCATTCTTCTAGGATTTGTGTAATGTGAAAGTAAAAACAATTGCATCAATAACATGCTATCAGCATGCCAAACTATGCACTCACTGGGCCTTTGCAGATGTGAATCTTTCTGGAAACTTGTTTAAAACATTTGAAGCTCCTGATAAACAAGATATTTTCTCCCTTCAAAGCACCTTTTCTTGGACATTTAGCACAATTTAAAAGGTATTTGTGAATAAAATTATCAATATTGTGATCTTTTGTTAGTATTGTTGAAGGAGAAATGGCTGTTTTCAAAGAAACGCCTCGCAAGAAATCAGAGGCAGAATAGCTTGTGTGGTTGGTTTGTGTTCTGTCTTAAGTCAACAAGGGTTGAAGAATATGTAATGTTTTCAGTTGAAAAGGTAGTTTGCAAAGCAACTGAAAGCTAGATTGACCACCTGTAAAAAGAAGGGTGGGTGGTGGGTGACAAGAGGGAAAGACCAAGAGATAAACAACTATATTGAAGGATGTAAGATACAGCATTCAGAGCTCCTATTCAAGTGCAATAGCTTGCAACATCTTTCATCACACCATTTGGCAATTTCATGTAATGTATTATTGTAGGTGTTTAATTCGGGTAAGTGTGTGGTGTTGCATTTTGGGAAGTCAAAACTTGGCAGGGCCTTCACAGTCAACCTGCGGCAGGGCCCTTGGAAGTGTTGTAGAGCAGCGGGTGGTATAAGTGTATGGTTCACTGAAAGTGGTATTGTAACTAGAGAGGGCGGTAAAGGAGGTTTTTTGGCATGTTGGCCTCCGACCAGGAATTGAGTACAGAAGTTGGAACGTTGTATTACAGCTGTACAAGGTGCTGGTGAGGTTGCACTAGCACCCTGCTTTATAAAGGATGCTATTACCTTTGAAAGTGTGCAGAGAAACCTTTCAGAAAATGTTGCCAGGACTCTAGGTCCCGAGCTACATCCAAGGGTTGGGCAGGCTAGGACTTTATTTCTTGGAGTGCAGGAGGCTGTGGGGTAATATTATAGAAGTGTATATATAATCATGCGGGATTAGATGGTGTCAATGCATAGTCCTTTTCCCAGGGTAGGGGAATCAAGAACTGAAGGGCATGGGTATAAGGCGAGAGGGCAAAAGCTGTAATAGCCTGAGGGTCATTTTTTTCACTGAGGTTGGTGGTTATAAAACGAGCTGCCAGAGGAATTAGCTGAGGCATGTACAATAACAACATTTAAGACATTTGGACTTTTGGTACGTGAATGGTAGAGATTTAGAAGGATGTGGGACAAATATACAGGCAAATGGTTAGATGCTGTATCTTGGTCGGCATGACAAAGGGTTGGCATAGAATTATTGGGCTGAAGGGCCTGTTTCTATACTATATCTTTCAATCAATAGGTCTGTGGAACAAATTATACCACCATATATATTACATGTGCTCCTGCCAATAAACAGTCCAGGTTTTGTGTATTCTAAAACTGTTCAGTGTGTTCTGATCGGATTTACATCATTTTCTAATGGCATTTGCAGCTTTTTGTTAAGCTTAATTGGATGTCAATTGTTTGGGGAGGCTGTAAATGATAAATAGGAAATGCCCAAGTTTCTCTCCCTATTTTCTACATTTACTTATTATTAAACACTTTTATTATACCTGTTATGTTGAGGAAGGTTGTAACGTAAAATATTTCAGAGATCAATTTGTGAACAGTGGTTTCCACGTGAAATTGGATCGTTTAGTGGAGAAATGTAATTGTAGCACAGAATAGCGGCCTCTTGTTAATCTTATTCTCCACCACCCATTATTTTGAGGGTTTTGAAAACGCTTACTACAGACCATCTGAAATGTGAAAGTCTTGGTGTAGAATTCCAGACAGAGCTAATGTCATACTCTGAACTGCAGCAAGGCTGCAATTTCTTATGTTAACATTTTTTAAATATAATTATAATCCTCTACTTTCAATTCTAACATGTTTGCCATTTGTGGTTAGTTGTAGCTAAAATAAGCAGCAAGTAATATAACTTGAAATAAATTTGCTCACTCAATCAGACAGCAACTCCCAATTAAATACTTAAATCGGGAAGCCTTACACAGCCTTCATCCCGAAGAATCTTTTGAAACTCGCCGTTAAAATATGCTTTATGTTTTTAGTTTCATAACTGCATCTCTGGTATTTTTCTTGCATGCTGTAAAATCCAGTCACCAAAATTTGATAAAAAATAATTTATTCCTTGTTCACATCAGAATCATCTTGTTCAATTGCTTGAATATTTAATTTTATTTGCTTTTAAAAATAATTTACCTATGTTTTTATGAGCCTGAACTTGATTTTTGGACCCTCATTTTATATGACAATGGGTTCTTCAAAAATTGACAGATTGCAGATTGTTTGTGAAGTTTGATCCATCCCGATATGGATGGCCATTTTTGCGTACACCTGGCTAAACTGAACATTCAGGCTTGATCGCAGTCATGCAAAGACTTGCAATTAAAAGTTGTGAAAGTAACTGGGTTTTTTTCTGATTTACAGGTGCTGGCGAATCTGGAAAAAGTACCATTGTGAAACAAATGAAGTGAGTATGAAACCTTTATTTTGATATTGATCTTGATTTCAAGTTTGGCTTAGTTTGGAGATACAGCAGGGGAAAGGGCCCTTCGGCCCATTGCTGACCATTGATCACCTATTCATGCTAATTCTACGTTATCTCACTATCTCATCTACTCCCTACACATTAAGTGCAGGTAATGAATGACTCCCTATAGTCAACTGTTAACTATAGCAGTCATTATTTTTTACAAAATAAAGCCCTCAATAAAATATAGATTGCTTTGATGCTCAAATTGTTATTTTAATGAAGCTTGTGAACACATCTCCTATTTGACCATTTCTAGCGTATTTTCTTGCCTTCTCATTTTGATTCGAAGAGCAATATAGGTGAAGGTTGTGATTAAATTCAGGGATTTTGCATTCTTAATCTAAGATTCCTCGCATATCTTCATGTAACATGCGTTTTCATATCGCAAATTGGATATAATGCAGTTGACTTTGCGAATGCTTTTTGTGTTGCATGGGTTTGGTTATAATGTCTATGGGGAACTAGAGAATCACATATACATCTCATTGAGAATTGACAAGCAGAAAATAATGCTGTCTTGGAAAATAACTTCCTATCTCTTTTTAGCTTGCAAAATTAAACTTGCAAGTCATTAAAAATACGTATTTTTGAAAATCCCGAGAGCCTAGAAATTTTGTTAATGCAAGTTGGCCAGGTGGAATGGTTGATGAAATTTAATACAGAGAAATGTGAAGTGTTGCATTTTGGGATTTCTAACAAGCACAGGACCCACACAGTAAATGTTAGGCCTCTGGGGGAGTGTTGTAGAGCAGAAGGATCTAGGTGTGCAGGTGCATGGTTCCTTCAAGATCGAGTCGCAGGCAGATATGGTGATCAAAAAGGCTTTTGGCACATTGGCGTTCATCAGTTAGAGTATTAAGTATAGAAATTGGGAGGTCATGTTGCAATTGTATAAGATGTTGGTGAGACTGCATTTGGAGTATTGTGTCCAGTTCTGGACACCATGTTATAGGAAAGATATTGTCAAGCTTGAAAGAGTTCAGAGAAGGTTTATAAGGGTGTTGCCAGGTCTAGAGGGTCTGAGCTATAGGCAGAGGTTGAGTAGGCTGGGACTCTATTCCTTGGAACGCGGGAGGGGTAATCTTATAGAGGTGTATAAAATGGAATCGATCAGGTAGATGCACAGAATCTCTTGCCCAATGTGGGGGAATTGAGAAACAGAGGGCATAGGTTCAAGGTGAAAGGGAAAAGATTTAATAGGAATCTGAGGGGTAACTTTTTCACACAAAAGGTGGTGGGTGTATGGAACAGATCAAGTCAATTTTATTTCTATAACACCTTTAAAAACAACTCTCGTAGACCAAAGTGCTTTACATTGGTGCAGGTACTAACGTGCTACTAACAGTGGTACATAGATCAACCATACATACGTAGATACATACAAACAGCGGTCCCTCCGAGGACCTCGAGAAAGGCTTGAGAGTAGAAATAAGTTTTAAGTTTAGACTTAAGAGTCTATGGTGGGGGCAGTTCTGTTGGGAAGAGGGATGCTGTTTCATAGTCTAGGAGCTGCAACCGCAAAAGCGTGGTCGCCCCTGAGCTTATGCATAGACCGCGGGATGGTCAGTAACTCCAAGTCGGACGATCTGAGGGACCTGGAGGTGGTATGGTGGGTAAGCAGATTTTTGATGTAGGTGGGAGCAAGCCCGTTAAGGGCTTTGTATACATAAAGAAGGAGCTTGCAATTGATTCGGAACCGCACAGGGAGCCAGTGGAGAGAGGCCAGAATCGGGGTGATGTGGTCCCTTTTTCGGGTGCCCGTCAGGAGTCTGGCTGCGGCATTTTGGACCAATTCCAGGTGGGACAGGGATGATTGGCTGATGCCAGTGTAAAGGATATTGGCTGCCAGAGGACTATCCCAGCGTTTAAGAAACAGTTAGACAGGTACATGGATAGGACAAGTTTGGAGGGATATGGACCACAAGCAGGCAGATGGGACTAGTGTAGCTGGGACGTGTTGGCTAGTGCCAGTGTTGCCAAATAGTTTTAATTGGCTCCAAAATATTGAAGCTGTTTACCAATATCAAATGAGTGGCCGATAAACGGAAGGCATAGCTCCTCTAAAGGAAGGCACAGATTTGCAGTATGCATTGGAAACATGGATCTGTGTGGGAGTTCCAAAATATTGGGTCACCATGGAGTCGAAGCAAAGATTACAACTGCAAATTATTATTTTGTAGTTCTCACATATATTACCCAGGTAGAGATTGAGAATCGCAAAGCAGATGGAAAATGTTTTGGCTTTATTCAAATAAGATTTTTTTAATATATTGTCCGATGTGATTTCAATTTGATGTTGTGACGTGACGGTAATCTATTGGAAAATTAAACCCGCTTTCAATCTTGCAATATCAACTTTTCTCCTCTTTTTCTGTTGCAGAATCATTCACGAAGATGGGTATTCTGAAGAGGAGTGCAAGCAATATAAAGCAGTGGTTTATAGCAATACAATTCAGTCTATCATTGCTATTATCAGGGCCATGGGGCGGTTGAAGGTTGATTTTGAAGATCCATCAAGAGCTGTGAGTTTCAGTCTGGGTGGTTTTTTTTTAATATACTGCTGAGCTGAAGGGCATTAAATGGTATGGGGCAAAAGCAGGAGCATGGGGTTGTGAGGGGAAAATAGATTAGCCATGATCGAATGATGGACCAAACTTGATGGGGTGAATGGTCTTATTTTGCTCCTATGTCTTATGAACTGTTTCATGGCTGTATTAAATACTGTGGCTGTAATTCTTTGGGTGAAGTTTCAACAAAAATAAGCATTGTTTTCTATCTTTAATTGACTTGTGGGAGGGCAGGTATGGATAGCAAGTAAGGACACAATCAAGCTAAGTCATTGTATTTTCACATGTCAAGCAGGTTGCTAACACTCGCTATATAAATAATACCACCTTGTATATGTTGCCAGTGAACAGAACCTTTCAAATCTTACCCAGGAGTGTGCCATTAACAAGAGAAAAATGATAGTACTTGCTGTAGCATTGTAAACAAACTGTGGCCAACGTTCAGAACAGAAATTGTTGGATATTCTTGCAACTATATGGTCTAGCATCATCCATAATTTTATGAACAGAAAATACTTTTTTTTTTTTGCTAAGGACACTGGAATTGCTAATGATAAAAATACAATTTTTACCATTCTAAACTAACTTAAGTTAAGTAATATTGTGTATGCAACTGAAGAAATGTGATATGTCCACATATATATATACATTATAATTGAACATCTTGCCGTGAAAGTGTACAATTTGTTTTGATTTGGCAAACTCATTTTGATGCTATTGTTTTGTTACATTGAATGAGGGTGGAAAACAATGTCTTGTGTTTAAATGAACAGTTTTTGTGTCTGCTTTAATAAGTTCTTATCACCTTAAAGAATTTTTGTTTGTACGTAGGATGATGCACGCCAATTGTTTATTCTAGCAGGGACCACAGAGGAAGGAATCATGACAGCAGAACTTGCCGGAGTTATCAAACGGTTATGGCAGGATAGTGGTGTTCAAGCTTGTTTTGGGAGATCTAGAGAATATCAGCTGAATGACTCTGCATCATAGTAAGTGTGGTCATAATTACAATAATCAAAGTTCTTGTATCTAGTACATTAACAAATTGGCATTTAGTTCATCTACCTGATACAGATTAAATGAAATTTGAAAGCTTTGAGAAATCTTGGAGAATTTGGCTATAGGAATAGAATTAAGCCATTCAGCCCATCAAGTCTACTCCGCTATTCAATCTGACTGATCTATCTCTCCCTCCTAACTCCATTCTCCTGCCTTCTCCCCATAACATCTGACACCTGTACTAATCAAGAATCTCTCTACGTCTTTAAAAATATTCACTGACTAGGCCTCCACAGCCTTTAGTGGCAAATTCCACAGATTCATCACTTTCTGATGAAATAAATGTCTCCTTGCCTCCTGAAAAGAATGTCCTTTAATTCTGAGACATTTAGTCCTAGACTGTCTCACTAGTGGAAACACCCTCTCCACATCCACTCTATCCAAGCCTTTCGTGATGAAAGTCAAATCTTGATGACATTTACTGCAAAAGATTCACAACACATAACATAAGCTATCTCTGGTCAGTTAAACTATTTGTTATTGTTTTTATTCAGAATGCAAATACTGCTTGGATTAGATTTTAACCAAGGTCCCTCTGCTTGTGCAGCTGTCTAGAATAACCAGTTTTTATTCTTGTATACCATCCCCATTACACTGTTCAAAGGAAAAAGAATGACCCTGATATATTAGATAATATTATTCCATGGATGGTCAAAACAAAAACTAATTTTCTTCATTTGGTATTATTATTATAACTATAAAGTACTTTTGGTGTCATGTGCCACTGTCGTAATGCTTTAAACACAAGTTGCTTTTAAACTCATTGTCCACCTCACCAGAGACAGGAATGGTACTTAGATGCACAAACAAATTGTTTTCCCAATAGCTAAGTATTATTATATTTGGCTAATCAGAGTGAAAACTCTGAATGCATGAGTAACCTGAAGTTTTGTTTTGAATATATTATTGGAGATGTACTTATTTTGTAATCAATCAGTCTTGATTTTATACTTATTTTACAATTGGTCTGAAGAAGGATCTGAACCTGAAACGTCACCCATTCCTTCTCTCCATAGATGCTGCCTGTCCCGTTGAGTTCCTCAGCATTTTGTGTCTATCTTCTACTTATTTTGCAAAGGAACTGTTGGTTACTTTCACTTCATTTATAGCCGGAAAATAGTGTTTGTTCAATTTCAGTTATTGTCCAGACCCAAAACAACATCTGACATTCTCTGCACCTCGGCTGCCTAACCCAGTGACTTCCTCTAGTATTCTTTGCTTTGTATATTTTCTTCATTGACTATAGAATTTCTTTTTCAGTTATTTGAACGATTTGGATAGAATATCCTTACAAAACTATGTCCCCACTCAGCAAGATGTTTTAAGAACCAGAGTAAAAACTACAGGTATCGTAGAGACGCACTTTACCTTCAAGGAGCTGTATTTTAAGTGAGTAATATTGTTTTTTAATCACATTGAAGTGCATGTTATTATTGTACTAACTATAAAATGTGGTATTTCATTCATAAAGCTGCATCAATCTTGTTTTTTTACTTTCATTACATGTGAAAATATAAAATATAGTAGACAGAAGGTCGTGGTGGAAGGACAATATTCAGACTGGATATGCAGGGAATGGAGGATAGGGATTATGTACATGCATATAAAAATTGGCCTGGGCATAATGTTGGCACAGATGTTGTGGGTCAAAGGGCCTATTCTTTTGACCTGCACTGTTCTATGTTCATGTAAAAATGGTAGATGATCTTTTTAATTTGAGATGCCTTTGAAACCCTAAAAATGGTTGTCGCTAGGATAATGTACTGGAAATCCATAGGAATCACTTAAACATTCCTTTCTGAACATGTCACCTTGGGTATAGGAATGCCATTGAAAGTCTGCACAATATAAAATTACCAATTGTACATTTTATTGCCAAGAATGGCATAAATTCCATTTTACAAGATTATTGACTTCAGTGACTTGTTCTTGTTTTTAAAGCCTTGTCAAAGTTTATTACAAATATAAAATGGTAACAAAACAGGCAGTATCTATTCGACCTATTAAGAATGTGAAGGTTCTCTACAAGAACATGAGCAGTTATTATAATTCCCCAGACATGCATAAAAAAAACCATGCATTTATTTCTGCACCCCATCCCCTCCAATCCCCCAAGTATTAATCAAGTCAATACTGGCTCAATCAAAGAAATCTAGCTGGTCTTATCCCTCTAATCCACTCCCCATTATCGTGCAATTTCTTTCCTTTATTGTACTTTTCTACTTTCCTGTGAGTGCTACAATAAATCTGCTTCTTTCTATGCTAAGTATAGGTTACTACTATCAATGTAGAAATAAATGCTTCTAATATCAAAGATTTCAGAAAGAGGTCTTGTATGTTCAGTATTGGTCCGTTGCATTGAATTTGAATGAGCTGTTTAAAAACTTGCATGTTGATATTTTAAACTTGCTGCATCAAGCTGTTTTCTAAAATGTACAGATGACACAAGTACCCTGTTGACTCTTGGTGTTTGGGAAGATTTTTACAAAGTTCATAAATGTAGGTTTTATTTGTCAGATTAAAAAAATCTTTTAATGTTATCACCATTAAGGATGTTTGACGTTGGAGGACAAAGATCAGAACGGAAAAAGTGGATACACTGCTTTGAAGGTGTAACTGCAATAATATTCTGTGTGGCATTGAGTGATTATGATCTTGTGCTTGCTGAAGATGAGGAAATGGTGAGTAACTCCTGTATTTTATTTTGTATTAATTTTCCAGCAAAGTAGACCAAGGTTGAGTACTTATTTGCAGGATTTTTCAAAATGGCTGCTGTAATGGTGTAAATGCTGAAGCTGTGTTATAGAATTTAAGGTTACTGACATATTCTTTTTAAAGTGACAAATGAACTTCAGAAATACAACTGACATTGAGATCGATACTTTTAACTTAAAAAAAGGATTCATTGTTGATTCTTGATGATTGGCGTGCCAACTGGCCTTGTACATTTATCAGTTACGCTCCTTATAGATAAATGTCCAATTGATATCAAATACCATGGAATGATTTAGGAATTTGGTGGGGAGGGGGATGGGTGCAGTGGGGCTTACAATTTATGTTTCTGGGAAGCATTTAGACAATTTTAAATTTTGTTTAGAAAAAAAGAATTTGGATTATATCAAGAGTATTTAATAAAATTGTTCAGGGAATAATAAATTAAAATGATCACTACGTTGCCGATTTTAATGTACAAGATTGTTTAACTTTTATTCCCTCAGAACCGAATGCATGAGAGCATGAAGCTTTTTGATAGCATCTGCAACAACAAATGGTTTACAGACACATCTATCATTCTGTTCCTGAACAAAAAGGATCTATTTGAAGAGAAAATTACGAGAAGCCCTTTAACAATATGTTATCCAGAATACGCAGGTACTAATAGCTTGTTTGATTTAAAATTGCTTTAGTCAAATTTGGATTTATTGATTTACTTGCATGAGTTTTGTGCATTAATCTCCCTAAACCTCGTACAATCACAGACGGGAAGCAGTATGTTAAGCCCCTGTCCCACTTTCCCGAGTTACTCACGAATTCTCTCGAGTTTTCCCCTTGCTTCAAACTCTGAGAATGTCCGTAGCGAGGCCGTAGGTGTCCGTAGATATTTTGTAGCGTTTTGAAAAATGTCCACGGGTAAAAAAGAAAATAGCCCCGAGTACCTACGGCTGGCTATTACTGTAATTCTCCTAGTTTGAATCAAACTAAACTGCTTAACTGTCCTGTGCATCTGGAAGTGTTAAGACTATAAAAGCCCTGTCCCAAGAGCTCTCCCGAGTTTAATAAAAATCAAACTCGTGGTAAGCACGGAGAATGAATGTAACGGGTACGTCGGAGTTCGGGGACGTCTCTTAGCGCTAAAGGCAGGCACTCGGGAAGACTCGCTAACGGTATACGAGAGTCCTGAGTACCGACGAGTGGCCATTACCGTAAATCTCCGAGTTCAAATCGGGACAAACTCGGGAGAGCTCTTGGAATGAACCCGTACCGTGGGACAGGGCTTTAACATGGTACAATTTTAGTTACCATCCAAGACATTTAGCAATTTTGCATATTGTGACCCTGTTATTCATATTCTATTATCAAAACTAAATTTTGATAATAGAATATGAATAACAGGGTCTCATTCAAAACTAAATTTTACTGGTTGTAAAATGGATTATGGATTTACACTTCTATCAGAAGTGTAACGCAAAAATAACTCTTCACCACATCTAACTAGGATCCAACACTTACGAGGAAGCTGCAGCATACATTCAGTGCCACTTTGAAGATCTGAACAGACGAAAAGAAACCAAGGAGATCTACACCCATTTCACATGTGCCACAGATACGAAGAATGTGCAGTTTGTGTTTGATGCTGTGACAGATGTCATCATCAAAAATAATTTGAAGGAATGTGGATTGTACTGAAACATATTAACAGCGTGTCCAGGTAAGAGCCCTGAGCTAATAGCAGATTTACTACCTACATGCAAAATATTTTATTTCTACTGGTTTATATTTTTGCATTGGAAGTGGGGTGAAGAGGGAGCTGGAATTGACTAAATGTATCAACTTGGCATTTTTAAACAATTCTCTGCTGAATGAAAAGTCTCATTTTGTTCTGTTCTACCTTAATTTGTAACTGAACAAAACTACTTTTCTCTTTAAAAGGTATTTTGTTACTGCAAAGGATCTTGCGAGATGGCCATCTTATTCCCTGGTTATGCTGCCTGCCAAATTGGGAAAGAACCTTGATGAAATATGGCTGTCATGAGTCAAAATTGCATGCAATATATTAATTTGATATTAATTGTATTAAGGACCATTTTTAAAACTGCATTTTAAGCTGAAACCAATAAGTACATGCCTGTCCTGATTCAGACCCAGTGTTCAAGAAAGTTCTTCACATTCCTTTATAATTAAGTTGATTACCTAAGTGTTGATAAGATTGATGGCCACTAGTTTTATTTCTCTTGATGGCATTTCATTAAGTGTTCTGATGTCCATTTGATGCCATTTATATTAACTTTTGTATCATCATGAATCGTTGAAATTTGTTTTTACAAATAAGCTTTTGCTGATTCTGAAGGATCTGTATACACACAGTGCCCTCCATAATGTTTGGGACAAAGACCCATCATTTGTTTATTTGCCTCTACTCCACAATTTGAGATCTGTAATAGGAAAAAAATCACATGTGGTTGAAGTGCACATTGTCAGATTTTATCAAAGGCCATTTTTATACATTTTGGTTTCACCATGTAGAAATCACAGCCCATTTTAGGGCACCATAATGTTTGGGACACAGCAATGTCATGTAAATGAAAGTGGTCATGTTTAGTATTTTGTTGCATATCCTTTGCATGCAATGACTGCTTGAAGTCTGCGATTCATGGACATCACCAGTTGCTGGGTGTCTTCTCTGGTGATGCTCTGCCAGGCCTGTTTTGCAGCCATCTTTAGCTTTTGCTTATTTTGGGGGCTAGTTCCTTTCAGTTTTCTCTTCAGCATATAAAAGGCATGCTCAATTGGGTTCAAATTGGGTGATTGACCTGGCCACTCCAGAATTGACAACTTTGAAAAACTCCTTTGTTGCTTTAGCAGTATGTTTGGGATCATTGTCTTGCTGTAGAATGAACTGCCAGACAATGAGTATTGAGGCATTTGTTTGAACTTGAGCAGATGGGATGTGTCTATATTCTTCAGAATTCATTATGCTACTACCATCAGCAGTTGTATCATCAATGAAGAGAAGTGATACAGTACCTTCAGCAGCCATACATGCCCAGGCCATAACATCTGCATTAAGGAGGCAATTAAACACACCTGAGCAATTACAAACACCTGTGAAGCCATGTGTCCCAGTATTATGGTGCCCTGAAATGTGGGGATTATGTATAAACACAGTTGTAATTTCTGCATGGTGAAACCAAAATGTGTAAAAGTGGCCTTTAATAAAATCTGGCAATGTGCACTTTAACCACGTGATTTTTTTTCTTTTTTTTTCTTTTCTTTTCTATTACAAATTTCAAATGGTGGAGTACAGAGGTAAATAAATAAATGATGGGGTTTTTTGTCCCAAACATTATGGAGGGCACTGTATGAAATGTTAGGTTTTTGTTTATCTTGGTAGAATGGACTCTACCTGGAAAGAGAACCATGTTCTGCAGAACATAATTTCTGTTTGCTAACACAATGTAAAGTATATTTGTCCATTTCTAAAACAGTATTAAGATCAACAGAATAATATAGTAGTGTGATCCAGTATTTACTTAAATTCTCAGCAGCTTTGCTTAATTCTAAGTGTTAGCCATTGTTCAATTTGCCAAATGTAAAATGTCTAGCTGTTTAAAATCGGGCCAAATCTTTCAAAATGCCCATTATGCAGCTCCATCTTACTGCTTTTTAGTTTATCTTTTTGTGAATGCAGTGACAGTAACCTTGAATTTGATACAAATATTAGTTTATCCTATTCATTCCAGAATTTTAATAGAATCGGTCAGCACAGAAAGAATTTAAAGATTTTAGTTATGATCTGTGAAGTGGCATGATACTACTATCACTTGATTATTTTTATAATACAGCACTGCCATGTAAACCACAACTAATAAAACCATAAAGTGACTAATTTTTTGGAAGAATGTGTGCAAGTTATTTTTTTTCCTCACTTAACGGTTGTTTAACTGAAGCATTCTAGTCTGTTTGTCTGTGCCTGTTCTCTCTGCCATTTAATACATTAAAAATTGATTTCACAACTTTTAGTTGTATTCCACCATTAGTTATACTTGGGCATTCTTTGACATATTTTCTTTGTCCTTCCAAAGACAAGTTGCATAAAAAAATTAACGTGAACTGAAGTACCAGCAACTGTGATTGTACTTTTAGAGCGAGCTTAGAATCGGAAAAAAACTTTCTTTGTTGTGATGCTCCATTAAAATGTTTCATTCTCTTGTGGAGGGTTGTCTTGGTAATTGTGGTTTGAGGTTAAAGTGGTGATCTGATTGCTGGTTTACATGCCTGCATTAAAAGCCTCCAGCAAACACAACTTGGGGACTAAAATTAAAATCAAGCTCTGTTTTGCATATTTTTTAAAGTGATATTCGTGGTAACGAGGTTTGAATTTTTAAGTGGATGTTGACCATAAAAGTTGGAACCTTGCTGACTAAGACCTGGCATTGGTACTTAAGATTTTATTCCCATGTAACCATGCATTAATTTTGGTTTGCATCATCAGTCATTCGATGGTCCATCTTTTTCCCCCTCTTGCATCTGAATGAAAGTGTTTTCTATTTAACATCCTATCTGTCCTCCATTTGAGATGGAAAGTGTTTTTTAGGACCATTTCCAAGGAAGTGTCTACAATCATTGCCTGTAGATCCCTCCCCTCCCCAATCGGACCTTAAAGTGCTACGTTTTTCTCCCCACGAATTGTGTCAAATGCAGGTGACCTTCACGTTAGTTGTGTAAGTAACGGGAATTTGTCCTTAAAGATTTCTTAAAATTAGAGATATTAAATAAAATGTACTTGGAATTCGTGGGAGGAAAAATAAAAGAAGCTTATAAACCTTTTTAGGAATGCGCAGATGCCATGGTTCTGCATTGTGAAAAGTTGCAATATGGACTGTTTTCTAGTCACGCAACCTCTTGTAACGTGAGGAGCCGCCTGTATACAAGGGAATTGGAGACAAATATTGAAGGGTATGGCTGGGAGCTGGAGTGGGGATACGTGCAAAATAGATACAAAAATACTCTCCCCGCCCCTCTCGTTTAAGCATGGTGTTAATTTCTTTCAAACTCAATACATCCTTGCATTATTTTGCCCACCCTGCATTAAATAACCCGACCAAAATTGGCTCATTACTTGTGAGAGCTTTATTTTCCCATGAACATTGCAGCTCTGGAAGTTGCTAATGAGGTGCTGAAATTTGAGCGAAATAAAGCAAACCACGACAGTGGTTAGGCAAGTCTCGGAAAAGAGATATCGAGTTACAAGTTTCCGAATTAAAAAAGAATTGAGTTCAGATGTTGTCTGTTTTTGGGGCATGATTTATATTAAGGTCTCCAAAGATTTGGCTGCTTTGAGTGGGTTTTTTTTTAAATGTGGGTAATGGATAAAACTAATTATGGAGAATGTAACTAAACCCTGTAGGAGTTCTAAAATGTAAGTTCATGGAACATACAGTGAAAGAACTGAGGATTTATTGCTTAGACTCGAGTTTTATATGTGAGCATTGTACTTCTGGGATAATTTCATTGATATTTTTATTCCGCTCCAGTTGTTGCATACTATTACTGCAAGAAGAGCTGAGTCCTGTAAAGAATCGTGGGCTAGTTCTTGTTAGAATGAGTGCAAACTACAAATACTGCTCAGTCTTATTGAGTGCCAGAAAGTAATTTGAGAGGCGATTCATTTCATTTTTTCCTTTACATCACCGTCATAGCCTTTATTGCAGCTCTCAGCATGACAGTGCCTTCTGTGAAGTACAAGTGTTTCAGTTAAATAACAGTTTTGCAACCTTGGCACCTTAGTACACGTTAAATAGTATCTCCCCCTGCCAACTCGCCTTCCCCCCCCCCCCATCATTCTCCAGTGAACAGCTTGCAAGGAGGTAGAAGAATCGAGCAGCCAGTTCACACTGCTTCATATTACAAATTGCAGATAAGTGTTGGAATATTCTTGAGCCAATATCATGCTTGTCTTTTGAGTATTGAGAGGAAAAGATTGTTGCATATTCTTTTGTATGTCCATTTGATCTTCATAATTCCTCAACATGTCACAGCTAATTTATGGTTATTTGATAACTTTGACAAATGAACTGTGATATCTTATAATGGTTCTTAAATCTTTCAAAATATTGATTTCCATTTATTTTTTTAAGAAGCTTTGATTTGATGCCACAATAATGTGTACAATTGTGCCAAACTGTAATTCAATCCATTTTTGTTTGATTAAGCAATTGAATAGTGGTTGAAGCTTTTGCTGGAAACGCTGCACTTAGAATTAGACTAATTACTTTTATTTTGTACCAAACCTATTTGTTAAGTGGTTATTTTGAATGGAAATATATAAACCATTGAGGCTTGAGATTGTTGCTGGACTCTGTTCTTGCTTAGACTGTCTCCAAATGGAAATAAATGTGGCTAAATTTGCTTATAAAACAAAAATTAAACTGCTGGATGAGCTGTTTCTTATAAGCACCGTATGCAGGGAAAGCTAAACTAGCAAGGACACCACAAAAATCATATCTAATAAGTGAATAACACACATCAAAGGTAAAGATGCAATCTGATAACTATATACTGAATCTTCCTAATAAAAGAATGTTTTTTTTTACATTTCATGTAGTTTATTGGTCATTGATCTGATGTCATGTCTGATCTAATTATACCATATGTTTAGCTACCAGCTTTAATTTTGTGTGGGGTAAGGAAAGGTTCCCTTTAATTTTCTTTTCAATTTGCGGTAACTATCAATGATGCTCTTTATGATGCGTGGTGCAGAGTTATGCAGCACAAAAACAGTCCCTTTGGCTCCTTGCACATGTGCTGACCAAGCAATTGGTCACACATAAACTTTCCCTAATTCAACTCTAATGTTTCCCTCCGAACAAAGCCCAGACTCTACCACTCACCACTTACTTCTGGCCAATTAACCAACCAACCTGTACTTTGGAAGTACAGAGCACCTGGGCAAAGCCCATGGAGTCACAGGGGAAAAGTGCAAACTCCACAAAGACAAGAGTTCTTAAGATTAAACATTGTTTACTGGCATAGTGAGGCAGCAGTTCTGTGAGGTGTACATCCTAACATTGAGCAATCTCTTCCTCTTTTCACATCAGTGATGTGAAAGATGCCTCTTCCTTCCTGTGGTAACATAACGGCTACTCATTATTGGACTTTGCTGACAAACTCTCATTTTATACAGTGGCTCTCAAAGACACCCATTATTATTCCCTAAACCGAACCAGTACTAAATAGAATTATCACCTCATAATGCTCTCACTTTTGGTCATATTTATAAATGACCTTGTAAATGATTACTGCTTGCAAACTCTCAACAGAATGCAGACCGTGTGACATCATGAATATTGAAAAAGGAAGGGTTATATTTTGCATGCTGCTTTAGTTTGCAATTTTTTATTCTTGACCCCAGACTATTGATCAAGTAATTCTGACTAACATTATGCCTCAATGGGATGGGAAACCGTAAGGACAAAATATTTATTTAAAGAAAGAAGCAGGAAACTTGAATTAATTTTGACTTCAAAAAGAAAGCATCATTCTATTTGGTTAATGAATTGTTCTGAATAACCTCCCTCCATTTCCATACGTTAAATGCTGTCCCTTAGAAGTAATATTGTCACTTTCCCGTAGCTATCAATGATCTATTCTGCATATTCCTTGAGCCCCTTTGCTGTCTTGTTTTCACACCAACCCTTCCATATTTCTATCATCCTCTCCCCTGACTCTCAGTCTGAAGAAGGGTCACGACCCAAAACGTCACCCATTCCTTCTATCCAGAAATGCTGACTACCCCGTTGAATTACCCCAGCATGTTGTGTATATCTTTAATAAAATAAACATTTGGATCTTTTTTACACTTCAAGCATAGATAGAGGTGAGTAACAACAAATGCCTGACCAGTTGGCACATCAAATAAAAATGTCATGTCTGGTATTTTAAATACCTTTCAGGAGAGTGTTTGTCGATATACAAAAATGCAATCAAGATGGTTGAAATACAAAAAAACAGGAGACAATTGGCATTAATCTTTGTCTAACTGCATGTAAAAATCTGCCTCAATCATATTTACATCAATCATTCTAGGTTTTTTTTTAATTGTTATTAAACACAACTTTTCTGCAATGAGTATGTTGTCTGGAGGTCATTTTAAAACAAAGTTACACTACTGGAATGCCCTTTGCCCCATAAAGTCTTGCCGAACATAATGCTGAGATGGACTAATCTCATCTACCGACACAATCAATACCCCTCTAGTCCCTGCATATCCACGTGTCCGGTCTAAAAGCCTCTGAAATGTCACTATTGTCTGCCTCCTCCACCATCACTGGCAGCATCTTCAAGTACCCACCATTGTGTGTGTGCGCGTGTGTGTTCTTGCATTACTCAATAGGATTGTGATTATTAAAATAAAAGCAAAATAGGGTTAACATTTCAAAGGCAATAATTGATTTGCCTTTGATATAGCTTCACTCTTAATGGATATGGACATCAGTTTTTTTAATGCTGGCTTTAACAATAGTGAAAAGCAATGCAATAAAACCACTAACTGTATTTTGCTGCTTGTTTCGCAGACAAGATTAGATGGCTCTATAAAGGGAGTTTTCATGCAGAATCGTTCATTGTTCTAATGCATGCTCAACGTGAAATCTGTACAGGCTAGAGTCGGGGGATCCTGAGGGGAAAGAACGAGTGCATTACATTTCCAGTCTTGAGACAAATAAAATGAAAGAACATTACAACAGCAAAATGGAAGTACACAACAGGGCAGGCAACATGGATTATATTTATAAATATCTGCAATATTGGCGCAAATGCATTTTCAAAATTCTGCCCATCGACCTTGAGCTGTATAGGATATCGCTCCTTTGTCAACGCTGCATCAAACTGCTGAATTGCCCCACTTTGCACCATCAAAGCATCATTACCCACCTTCAGAGCAACAAGAGACAAGCTGGCCAAGAAGATAATAACCAGCCACCATCTGCAAACCAGTCTGTAAACCACAGCTGCCTCTCCTGATAAAAGTAAGGTAATGCTTACATTTAAATTTTGCTAAATTTAAGAAAGGTTTTAAGATGTTCTTCACTCTAAAAGTATTCACAATTAATAGTATTAGAGGTCAAACATGAAGACCCTGAAATAATGTTAAGTACAAAGAATCCTGCACAGATGAGTTCTTCCAGCACTTTGTGTTTTGCTCAAATACCTTAACAATGTGCCTCTTGATAATACTTCAAAACCACATGCCTTGATAATACTTCAAAGCTGAAATTTTTGGAAAGGTCCACAGTCTTTAAATTTTTCTTTAATGATGATATCTTTCACAGCATCAAACACAAACTTGATGGGTTTTGTGTCAGTGGCACATGTCAAGTGTGCATAGATTTCTTTGACATTTTCTTCGCATGTTGAGGTCTAGGAATTGGATCTTGTTGCAATTGTTCGCATCTTCATATGAATTGGAACCTAGTATTGGAAAGTAATGAAGGTTACTCCACATGTAATGAACAACATTAATTGATGGTGAGTATGACAGTAATAGTCACAAGGATCAGGTTGTTATTTAGATGGAATAACGATTAAGTGGCCTGACCACAAGAGCTAGTGTTTAGTTTAGCAATATAGCATGGAAGCGGGCCCTTCGGTCCATAGTGTCCATGTTGGTCATCAATCTGTTCAATCTCCTGTACAAACTTATCCCACTTTACTACTCCCTACACACTAGGGGAAATTTACAGAGGCCAATTTACCTACAAACCTGCAGGTCTTTGAGATGTGGGAGGAAACGCAATGTACCGTCATAGTCTGGGTCTGGGAAGCAGATGCTCAAGTGAACTTTCTTGACTTTTTTTCTTCATCATCATGGCCAAGGGGCATATCTGTGGTCGCAAATACCGTTGAAGAGATGGAGACTTGTGCATTCGGTTCTAGTGTAGAAAGAGTAGGCCGAGATCCAGAAACAGTATTGCTTTGTCTGAAGAAGGGACATGACCCAAAACGTCACCTATCCATTTTCTCCAGAGGTACTGCCTGACCTGCTGAGTTACTCCAGCAATTTGTGTCTATCTTTGGTATCAAACCAGCATCTGGAATAGTTTTATTATTACTTTGTTCATATTAATTTTACAATTCTCCCCCCCCCCCCCCCATTGTCTACAATCAGGTTCTCGGGGAAACTCACTGCCTGAGGTTTTTGTGCCTGTCGCCAGCCCTGGATAATCTTGGTCTTTTCTTGCCCATCCCAATCTAAAATGTCACCTCTCCATTTGCTCCAGAGATACTTCCTGGCCCACTGGGTTACCCCGGCATTTTGTGCCTATTTTACTTTGCTCATACTTTCTTTTCCGCTGCTAAATAAGGAGTTGAGGTGAAACTTTCTTGCATAAACGTGGAGACCAACATGGATCTAAAATTAAAACCCAACCCAACCGCAGCCACTCCATAACTAATCCAAGCCTGGGGACTTGTCAGTTCAATGTTTCACCCATTCCCTCTCGCTTGAAATGTAACACTATGCTAGAGATGACCTAGATCTTTACGAGGATGTCTGGGTTGCTCAGAGCAGAGGAAATAACAAAAAAGTTAATGTGACCTGGATCGAGCACTGAGATCTCAACCAATACATTACGGTCAACCACCCCTATTCCAAATGTTTAATCCGAATGCACCAACACAGGCAACAAGGTTCTGTTTAGAATGTGAAACTTGCATTACAGGCTGCATAGATCAGGCTGTACAGCAGAGGAACAGGCCCTTCGACCTACAATATCTGTGCCGAACAGGATGCCAAGGTAAACTAATCTCCTCTGCCTGTTGCATATCCATATGCCTGCCTAAAAGCCTCTTAAATGCCGCTATGGTAATCTGCCTCAAAAAATACACTGTCATTTAGACAGGTACATGGATGGACAGGATAGGTTTAGAGGGATATGGGCCGGTGGGACTAATGTAGATGGGACATGTTGGTCAGCGTGAGCAAGTTCGGCCAAAGGGCCTGTTTCCACACTGTATGACTGTCTCTGTGACCATGCCTGGCAGGACGTTCCAGGCACCCACCACTCTCCTGTGTATACGAAACTTGTCCCGCACATCTCCTTTAAACTTTGACCCGCTGATTTAATGCTATGCCCTCTCGTCTTTGACATTTCCACCCAGGGAAAAAGTTTCTGACTGTCTACTGTGTCTATGCCTCTCACAATTTTATATTCAACTATCAGGTCTCCCCTCAGTTTTGACGTTCTATAAAAAACAATCCAAGTTTAACCACTAATCTAGCCACTAAACTAATCTAACCACTAAACAAATGTCCACTAAACTAGGCAGCTATGTAGTTAATAATATAAATGTATCCCAGAGGAAAGCTGATGGTGTGAGATAAAGAGTGGTGAGAAGGAACTCATTAACACTGAGAAGGTCAAGTACCAAATTGTAAATTGCATTTAACAGAACTGTTCCTCTTTCATCTCACACTATCATTTTAACTGTTAAATGTGAGACCTCGCCTCATTTTCTCCTCATCTGCTACTTTCACCGTCTGGTGTTGGAACATGCTTTCATAATAATGGAGCTCTTGTCTGTAAAACACACGGCATAAAAGGAGTCTGTGCTCCACCGTATTTAGAATAATTCCCCTGTTCTTTCCCCCCCCGCAACTCTTTTTTCCTAATCAAGAAACCTTTTGGTTTAGTTTGGAGATCTGCGACGACCAGTGATTCTCCACCCACCCCCCCCCCCCAACCTTAACACCATCCTACACACATGAGGGGTAATTTGCATTTTAATACCAAGCCAATTAACGAAAGTTAGAGCTGCGTTTGCTCCAGCCATTTATTTAGGCAGCACATTCCACGTCAGCTAACTGATGTCTATCAATATTAATGTTTCCACTTTTTTATGGCTGCTTATTTTACTTCTGTGTCTTCTAGCAAATCAAACGGGGGGGGGGGGGGGGGGGGGGGGGGGTAGGAGGCAAATGGTAGGTAATAGGCAATGGGGGTTTTTTTTTGACAGCCAAATTGTTAGAACAAAGGCCAGAGATAAGAACATTAGGTGTGAGACGGGTTTGAAGAGTTGCGGATTGTGAGGCTAGAGGGAGGAATGTAGCTTGGGGGAGGAGGGGAAGACATACAAATCCAGATGGAGGTGGGGGCCAGGGAGGGGAGGAAGGATAACAGAGGAGGTGGGGGGAATCAGTTAGGTCACCTAAAATTGGAAAAATTAAATGTTCTAACTGACCTGTTCCAAGAAGAACATTTCAAATCTCTCCAGATTCTTGACCTATACAACATCCCTCATCCATTCTAATGAATCTGCACCACTCCACAATCCCACAATGCAGAGACTAGCCGCCACTGAGGTATGAGGTGGGGCTCGGCAGCAAACGTGGAGAAGTCGGCGCAGCAGTGGATGAAAGGGGCCGGCCGGCAGACGTGGTGGGAGTGAGGGTAGGGTGTTGCTGCCATGGGGAGGATCAAAGGCCTGGGGAGAAATGCAGGGGGGTGGAAGAACAAAGGTGAACCCGGCGCAAGATACTTTGTAACTTTGGCGGCCCCCTTTATGTGGCGACTGTTGTATACCTTGGGTATGCAAGCAAAGAATTTCACAGTTGTCACGTGACGAAAACATATTCCTTCAGCATTCATTTACAAAGACCTTGCATTTCCACAGTGTGTGATGCCCGGAACTGGACACAATTATGGCTGAAGCTCAACCAGCGAGAAGTAGAATTTTCTGCCATTTGACTCCACTTATAAAACTACGGATTGCCTTTTTCCTTCGTCAGTGGACTACAAGCAAGGATTCTGTAGGCAGGATTAAAACACTTGGCTTATTAAGAGTTAAGTGAATTTGCAAGCATGAATAGATGAGGAAGCTTGGAAAGCTGAAGATAGCATTAAAGTACAGATTCTTTCCTAGTCCCACAGGTGTCTGGACAAGTGAGAACTACGTCATATAGCAAGGCGTTGGGGTGGGTGGGTGGGGAGTGGATGGTGAGGTGTGGAGTCTGCAAATCTCTATTCATTGCTGAACCAAAGAGGTATTTAAATGAACAGAGATATCGGCGATAGATTCTTGATTAGTACAGGTGTCAGAGGTTACGGGTAGAAAGCAGGAGAATGGGGTTAAGAGGGAGAGATAGATCAGCCATGATCGAATGGTTGTGTAGACTTGATGGGCCAAATGGCCTTAATCTGCTCCTACCACGTGATTTTATGAACAGATTAAATGCAATGACATAAAAAGATGAAGGCTAATACTGGGAAATAGGATTTGATAGATGATTAATGAACGGCAGGCTCGGAGGGCTGAGGGGCCTAATTTAATGCTGCATTACTATAATTCTATGATTGACAGTGAGCAAGGAAGTGAGACTATGCGTCAGCAGTTTGTTCGGAGAGTGCAAACTGGGAATGTTAGTTTCAGTGGCTTTCCTAATGAAGACTTTACTATATAGCCCAAAATGACCAAAGTGTTGCTTATTCCTTGTTCCGCAGGTCACGTGTTGAACTGTGGCCAGGCAAAAAGTGACGAATACTGCCCAGTCTATCGTGGGTACTGATCTCCCCACCGGCGATGGGATCTACAGGAGTCACTGCCTCAAAAAAAACAGCCAGCTTCATCAGGGGCCCACACCACCCTGACCACGCTCTCATTTCACTCCTGCCATTGGGAAGAAGGTACAGGAGCCTGAAAATTGTAACGTCCAGGTTCAGGAACAGCTTCTCCCCAACAGCCATCAGACTATTAAACACTTGTGTTTAAGAAGGAACACCAGACTAATTCCTGGGATGGCAGGGCTTTCATATGAAGAAAGACTGGGTAGACTCGGTTTGTACTCGCTAGAATTTAGAGGATTGAGGGGAGATCTTATAGAAACGTACAAAATTCTTAAGGGGTTGGACAGATGCAGGAAGATTATTCCCGATGTTGGGGAAGTCCAGAACAAGGGGACACAGTTTAAGGATAAGAGGGAAGTCTTTTAGGACCAAGATGAGAAAATCATTTTTTACACAGTGAGTCTGTGGAATTCTCTACCACAGAAGGTAGTTGAGGCCAGTTCATTGGCTAGATTTAAGAGGGAGTTAGATGTGGCCCTTGTGACTAAAAGGATCAGGGGGTATGGAGAGAAGGCAGGTATGGGATATTGATTTGGATGACCAGCCATGATCATATTGAATGGCGGTGCAGGCTCGAAGGGCCAAATGGCCTACTCCTGCACCTATTCTCTATGTTTCTAACTGCAGATGCTGGAAAATCGAAGGTACACAAAAATGCTGGAGAAACTCAGCGGGTGCAGCAGCATCTATTGGAGCGAAGGAAATGGGCAACGTTTCGGGCTGAAACCCTTCTTCGCTCCATAGATGCTGCTGTACCCGCTGAGTTTCTCCAGACTATTAAACACTACAACCTCCAACTAAGTTCCGAGTAGCATAGACTTGGGGTGGCATTGGTGTTTAGTTGAGTTTGATTCAGTTTGTTTTTTGTTCCGTGTTTAGTTTAGTTTGGTTTGGATTGGTTTGATTTAGCTTGGTTCAGTTTTTAGTTTGGTTCAGTTTTGAGTTTAGTTTAGAGATACAGTGTGGAAACAGGCCCTTTGGCTCACTGAGTCTGCACTGACCAACAATCATGTACACGACACACTAGAGGCAACTTACAAAGCACTATTAATCTAGAAACCACGTATCTTTAGAATGTAGGAGAACAATACAACACTCTTGACTCGCAGGTAGTTAATCAAAATTCAATTAACGTCTGCCGAGGCAGTGAAGCGTTCAATTGAATATTAATTTGTGATTAATATGCCAGCAACACTTTGTATAATGTAATATTATTGTTCAGTCAAAGTACCATGGATGGTGAAGGACCGACTACATATTACAGCTGAGTATACTCAAGCTTTGCTGTGAACTGATTGCTGCACCAATTGGAGTTTAGTTGTGGTAAATAGCCTTTGTGTAATCCTAGCGACCACTGGAGTTAATTAGTCCTTGGCAGTTTGCATCGCAGTAGGCGAAAGCACTGAATAAACCCTTCTACATTCTGGTCACGCAAGCAATGTTCTTCCAAGCGAGGCCCAAGCACAACAACTCCGCGATCGCACTGAATGTACCTGACATAATTACATACAGACGTCACACTGAATTAAATCCAGCATTTTGCGGGCACAGGCTGAGGCGTGTTAATGACCCAAGCACAGATATGCATATAGATTGACATCACGCCGAATTAGCACCCTGTGGTGAATATACACAAGTTTTATTGAATAAACCTCACCTCGGGTTATACTCTTCTAACTGTACATCAATTACAGAAGAAAAGAGAGTGTAAAGGAAATGTACAAGGAGGCACAAGAAACTACAGATGCTGAAATCTTCTGCAAAGATCCTCCTCTCTCTGTCCCTCCCCACCCCAGTTCTCCGATTATATTTACTGTCCTTCTGATTCATTTTACTGATTGTATGCCCCCTTGTCACTTTCCCCTCATTCTACATCTCCTTATTATCGTCTGCTTTGATCTTTCATTTTCACACCTTACCCCTCCCCCTCCCCTGACTCTCAGTCTTGACCCAAAACATCACCTATTTCTTCTCTCCAGAGATGCTGCCTGTTCTGCTGAGTTACTCCAGCATTTTGTGTATCCCAAAGCCTCTGGCTGTTTGGTAAATTTCATTAAATTACTAGACTAAGTGGGACCCGTTGGGTCTCAGCATCACACAGGAGGGCTGGTCATCCAACGCAATATCCCACCTCTCCACCAATTCTAATATTGGTGGCCAGTTGGGGGGGGGGGCGGATTTCTGGAGCGCTAGTATGGGTGTTATGGGCTGAAGGGACTGATTTCCAGAGGGCTAGTATGCAAATTGTGCGCCAAATGGATTCTTGGGCTGGCGTCTCAGTCAATCAAGCCTGTTGTGCTGGCAACTCACTCGCTCACGGCTGATAGTTGACTCACGGCTAATCCTTGAAATTCTATTTCAAGCAGGGTACAAGGCCACCAAATTCAAGTGCAGTTTCATACCATTTGAAGTAGGGTGCAAACCCACTAAAGACAGCGAGTCGTGACCTCTCCCTTCTCCACCTTGCAGAGACTGAGCCACACCCATATTTCCGGGTTTTATAACACCTCCCCCCCCCCCCCCCACCGGAAAAGGTGTGGCTTTCATGGAGTGATTGACAGGCGAGAGATTCTCACCATTTAAAAAAAAACTAATAACACTTTTATTTTTCATTGATGGGAAGAATTCTCTGCATCTGCTCAGCGGAGGGGGACTGAGTAAGATGGCCAAACATCACAGCCGTAAGTGGTAGCGTTTTATCTAAAATCAATATACAGTGCAAACATGAAGTAAGTGCATTTACAGTAGTGCCTTTCAACTTCAAGCCAAAGCAACCAAGCCACCATTTGCAGTAATAGTGCCTTTGAACTTCAAGCCAAAGCTCCCAAGCCACCATTTGCAGTAAGTAGTGCCTTTCAATTTCAAGACTAACCCCAAGCCAAGCCTACCAGGGAGGGGGGGGGGAGGGGGGGGGTGGGAGAGGAGGGGCTTTCTCGAGCGCTAGTATGAACCATTTTAGAACCAATAGTCATTTTTTTTGCAAGCTTTAGAACCAATAGACATTTTTTTGCAAGCTTTAGAACCAATAGACATTTTTTAGCAAGCTTTAGAACCAATAGACATTTTTTTTGCAAGCTTTAGAACCAATAGACTTTTTTTTGCAAGCTTTAGAACCAATAGACATTTTTTTTTTGCAAGCTTTAGAACCAATAGAGACATTTTTGCAAGCTTTAGAACCAATAAACATATTTTTGCAAGCTTTAGAACCAATAGACCTTTTTTTTTGCAAGCTTTAGAACCAATAGACCTTTTTTTGCAAGCTTTAGAACCAATAGACACTTTTTTTGCAAGCTTTAGAACCAATAGATACATTCTGCAAGCATTTTAGAACCACTAAGGACACTTACATTTGAGTAAACATTCAGTGTTATTCACAGCTCAGAGAAACGTGACCCTCTGCCTTCCTCCATCTTGAAGAGACTGTGTGGCACACCACTTCCTGGTTTTATAGTCCCTCCCCCCTGCCGCCAGCGGGGGCAGCAGAGAGAATGGGGAATTTTGTAAAAACATTAATATCTCTGTCATTGTTTATCGAAGGAAAAAATCCTTGGCACACATGCGGCGGAGGGGGGCTCTGAGCAAGGTGGCCAAAAATGACGGCCATAGCTGGCGGCGTTCTCTCGGAAATCGCAGCACAGATGGCCAAAACTGCTCAAGAACAGACTTTTAGTAATATAGATTTGATTCTAAGGTATCATGTATGTAAAACTTTCACCATTTATTTGAAGTAAAAGATTTTTCGATTTCTCCCCAGCATGGAAGGAATATTTAACCCGTCTAATTGTGTTAACATCAGGCCTAACCTTTGCTCATCCCTTGAGGATTTAGATCTGAAATCAGTTTTGTTCTCAAGGTGTACTCTTCCTCCACCACCCTAGTCATCCTACCAGCTCAACCCTTGGCATCCTTGTATCCCTCTTGTTATACAACAATAGGCCTAAATAATGGGGTCCACCCTTCTTGAGATCAGCTGTTGCCGGCCCTGAATATTCTGGTATTTTCTCACCTCCAGGTTTCCCCCCCCCCCCTTCACGTCTACATTGCTTGAAGAACCCTCACCTATTCTTTTTCTCCAGAGATACTGCCTGACCCGCTGAGCCACTCCAACATTTTATGCCAACTTTCTTGTAGGGTTGTTATAGAATCGTAGAGTGATACTGAGTGGAATCAGGCCCTTCGGCCCAACATCACCACACCAGCCAACGCGTCCCAGCTGCGCTAGTCCCACCTGCCATGTTTGGCCCTTATACCTCTAAACCTGTCCTAGCCATGTACCTGACTAACTGTTTCTTAAATGTTGGAATAATCCCTGCCTTAACTACCTCCTCTGGCAGCTCGTTCCATACATCCACCATCGTTTGTGTGAAAAAAGTACCCCTCAGATTCCTATTACATGTTGTCCCCTTCACCTTAATCCTATGCCCTCTTGTCCTCAATTTGCATACTCTGGGCAAGAGAATCTGTGCATCTACCCAATCTATTCCTCTCACGATTTTACACATTGTTGTGTGTGTTGTTGTTGTTGTTTCAGATTCAGATACAAATTCAGAAAACTTTATTGTCTGTTGTAACAGAAAATCTTCTTTGACGTGGCTCAACATACAGACAGGACAATGTACTGATAAGCAGTCATACAACACAGATTTATGCGAGCACACACACAGTGTGTATCGATCTTAAAAGCAAATATAAAGATTAAAAACTGTAAAAATAGACAAGATAAAAGTTGTGGATACGTGTAAAGTGACAATGCGTCAGGGTTAATTTGTCCATTGTTCATTTTTTATTTAAGCTGTTTATGGCAATGGGTATGAATGAGTTTTTGTGGATGTTTTTCTTGGATAGGGGGACTTTATATCGGCGGCCTGATGGCAGAAGTTGGAAAGACTTGTGCAGGGGGTGGGTGGGATCCTGTGTAATGAGATTTATGTGATTATCTGTGATTACGACGTACATTTAGAGTTACGTACCATATCATCATCTTCCACCAACACCATGTTATACGCACTGAGTGCACCGCAGAAGATCATACAGGTAACTCCCTCGAAACAGTGGAACCACCTCTTCCGCTAAGACACCTGTCCACCGACGTCATTCTGAGATGGGAGCAGAAATGGGCATTTCACCACACCAGTGTATCACAGATCAATGAAAGAAGGACATTGGTGTATCCAACCATGGACCATGTTTAAATGCTTTACTTGGAAAATAGTTTGCTTATGGTTGAAGAAGATGCTCCAACCCGATCTGAAATGTCTGGATTGTGGATGTAGAGAGGATGTTTCCACTCATGGGAGGGTCTAGGACCAGAGATCATAGCCTCAGAATAAAAGGCCACTCCTTTAGGAAGGAGACGAGGATGAATTTCTTGTTAGAGGGTGGTAAATCTGTGGAATTCTGTCATTGAAGGCTGTGGAGGCCATGTTGATGAATATTGTTAAGGCCAAGATTGACATATTCTTGTATAATACGGGTGTCAGAGGTTATGGGGAGAAGGCAGGAGAATGGGGTTAGGAGGGATAGATCAGCCATGATTAAATAGTGTAGATTTGATGGGCCGAATGGCCTAATTCTGCTCCAATCACTTATGAACTTATGAAGCATTGCCTATTCTTTATCTCCAAAGATGTTGCCTGACGCGTTGAGCTCCTCCAGCTTTTTGTGTCTATCTTCTGCTATTGACTTACTGTTCCTGTTCATAAGATTTAAGAAGGAAATTCAGCTACTGGTTTACACTGACGATAGACACAAGTTGCTGGAGTAACTCATGTTTGAGTGGCAGAGTGTACTTGATGGGCAGAATGGCCTAAATCTGCACCTATAACTTATGAACACCCATAGTCAGGACCAAACCCAGGTCTCTGGCACGAGACCTAGGTTTGATCCATTTGGATCTGTGTATGGCTCTGGGATACATTGGAGATCTGTCACTGACGGTAGGTCAGGAACAATGACTTTCATTGCTTGCTCACTGCAAGATGTGTGTACTAATTTGCAGGGTCACCGAGCCCTTACCTGACGTTCAGGTCCTGGCAAGCGAACTGTTCTTCAATAATACCTGTGGTATTAACTCTGGACCTCAAGACATCTTCTTCATTTGGAATAAAGCCAGGAGAAGTAATTGTGTCCAGATTGTTCAAGTAGCTGATGAAAAGAAAGTTATATTTCTATTCATGCTTGTCGAAGCTAAGTGTGTTAATAACGCCCTCGTTACGTCTAAGGCTCCTGCTCCCGGCACAGCATTTGTCCGGAAAAGCCCCACATAGAAAAGAGATGAGGATTCAACTAGTCTGAATCTTTTAACCAGTCTGAAGAAGGGTCCTGACCCAAAACATCACCTGTCCACATTCTCCAGAGATGCTGCTTGGTCCGTTGAGTTAGTCCAGTTTAGTTTAATGTCACATGTACCGAGGTACAGTGTAAAGCTTTTGTTATCCCAGCGCTTTTATTCATGTTCACAAGTTATAGGAATAGAATTAGACCATTCGGCCCATCGAGTCTTCTCCACCATACATTCATGGCTGATCTCTGCCTCCTAATCCCATTTAACTGCCTTCTCCCCATAACCCTCGACGCCCATTCTAATTAAGAATTTGTCTATCTCAAAATTTAAAATATCGCTAAAATGTCCCTAGTGTGTAGGATAGAACTAGTGTACGGGTGGTCGTTGGTCGGCACGGACATGGTGAACCAAAGGGCCTGTTTCTCTAAACTAAACTAATGTGCAGCAAAAATAACACACAAGTTTGGTGGATGTCTCTGCAATTGAATTTCTTGGCCTCGGGGTCCTTCGATTTAACGGGATCACAGTCAAATTAGTGTCAGCCGCAGAAACCTGCTGCATCCCATACAGCTATTTGATTATGGCGGGTATGTCCTTTTTTCCCTTCAAGCATTTCTTGTAAAAAGAAACACAAGAACTGTATCAAATAAAGTAATGCCGTTGGATTACTTACTGGTTTGATATGGTAACATCTTGGGCTGTTTTTCAGTGGGGGAAATAAAAGATAACACATAAACTCTGCACTTATAATTTCTGCACTTGTATAAGCTGTCGGCTCCTTTCCACAGCCCAGCATTATCATTCACACCGTCACTTACAGTGCTAGGTGTTTTGGTTCACTTGTTTAAACGTGCATTAAATTACACTCATTACCAGCATGACCAGAGGTGTTGATGTTCACACCCTAAGTTGTTCTCCACACTGGAAGTCATTAGAATTAGCAAATAACTTTGTTCCTGCCATTAACAGAGAGAGCTGAAACTCACCAATCGTTTATCAGTACTACCTCCATCTGCCCCATCTCTGATTTTGGCTTATATTAGTAGCCAACATATGTTTAGTTTATTAGTGTTTAAGAAGGAACTGCACTAAAAGCAACAACAATTTGGCTGGGGCTTAAATTAAGTTATTAACTAAAAGGATTAGAGTGAAGTTGAGTAGAATGTCCTCCTTCAAAAAGTAGTGGGGACATGGTCCTCACTAATTGAACTTCTCCTCACAATTGCATTGTGTGAAGAGCACTTAATTTGGAATAAACTGCTGACCCATGAGCTGAAAAGACAGATATGTTTCTGTAGCAAATTATTGGTTGGCATGACCTTGATGGGCCAAATTCCCCACTTGTATCTGGTGAGTCATACAGTGTGTGGAAACAGGCCCTTCGGCCCAACTTGCCCACACCGACCAACATGTCCCATCTACACTAGTCCCACCTGCCTGCATTTAGCCTGCATCCCTCTAAACCTGCCCTGTCCAAATATTCTTAAGCATTGCAATAGTACCTATCATTTTATGATTCTATGAATTAGCTTTTGATTTTTTTAAGATCCTGTATACTTTCCACATTTTAGAACATATACATAGAACAGTACAGAGCAGGAATGGGCCTTCAGCCCACAATGTTTGTGCCGAACATGATGCCAAGTTAAACAGATCTACCTGTACATAATCCCTCCATTCCCTGCACTTCCATATGCCTATCTAAAAGCTTCTTAAAAGCCACAATTTCTTCCCAGCTGTTATCGGGGAACTGAATCATCCTATCAACAATTAGAGAGTAGTCCTGAACTACTACGCACCTCATTGAAGACCATCGGACTATCTTTAATCGGACTTTATCTCGCACCAAACCTTATTCTCTTTGTCATGTATCTGTGCACTGTGGACAACTCGATTGTAATCGTGCATTGTCTTTCTGCTGACTGGTTAGCACTGAACAAAAGCTTTTCACTGTACCTGTGACATGTGACAATAAATGAAACAAAATGAAAAATTTAGTGAGAGATCGATAGTTTACAGGGTAATAAGTAGGGGAATGGAATTGATGAGCATAGACTCAGTGGCAACAAGGACGAGCATAGGCTCAGTCGGCTGAATGGCCTCCTTTATTGTTATAAGAATGATCCATGCAAATTTTTATCATATAAAGATGGTTGATTTTCTGTGCAATTAACAGTTAAATCTCAGCATGGATGGAGCATTGCAAATTTACCTCTTAAGCGTGAATTATTAATATGCATTATCTAAGTTGGCGGAAATGTGCATTCACAGTGTAATCCACAGATGTTGTAATAGTTCGATGTGTGAATCATGTAAATGGTACGTGACCAGGGCAAGCAGCATAAAAAAAGTATGTTGTTTGCAATTGCAGAGCTAGCTTAACACTGGAGATAGACACAAAATGCTGGAGTAACTCAGCAGGTCAGGCAGCATCTCTGGAGAAAAGGAGTCGGTGACATTTCGGTCGAGACTACCTCTTCAGCCTCGACCCAAAACATCACCTATCCATTTTCTCCAGAGATGCTGCCTGACCTGCTGAGTTACTCTGGCATTTCGAGTCTCTCTTCAGTGTAAACCAGCATTTGAAGTTCCTTCCTCCACATGACTTGGGTGGGGGAAGGAGGGGAGAGAGGACAGGGGAAACCCTGGAGCGTATCGTTGCGTCACAACTTCATTCCCACCTCCTTGCGTATAACCTACTTGAACCCCTCCAATCTGGCTTTCGCCCCCTCCATAGCACAGAAACTGCTCTCCTCAAAGTCCTCAACGACCTCCTCACCTCTGCTGACACAGGTTCCCTCAACATCCTCATCCTCCTCGACATGAGTGCAGCCTTCGATACAGTGAACCATAACATCCTGCTTACCAGACTTGGGGACCTTGGCATTGAAGGTTCTGCACTCAGCTGGCTCTGTTCCTACCTTTCCAACAGATCCCACTTCATCTCTCTCCACAACCACACCTCTGCTACAGCCACTCAAGGCATTCCCCAAGGCTCTGTACTCGGCCCCCTCTTCTTCATCATCTACATCCTCCCCCTTGGTCAGATACTCTGCCAGTTCAACCTGGATTTCCACTGTTACGCCGATGACACCCAGATCTACCTCAGCGCCAAATCCCCGCACAACCCCCCCCCCCCCCCCCCCCCCCCCCCCCCCCCCCCCCCCCCCCCCCCCCCCCCCCCCCCCCCCCACATCAACTCCTGTTTGTCAGCTATAAAAACCTGGATGCAACATAACTTCCTCAAACTCAACAGCGATAAAACAGAATTCCTCCTCATAGGCTCCAAATCCACACTCAGCAAAATCAATAACCCCACTCTCACCATCATCTCCCCATCTCCCCAGGCCCGCAACCTTGGCGTGATCTTTGATTCCACCCTCTCCCTTGGGCCTCACATCCGCCATGTCATTAAAACCTCCTTCTTTCACCTCCGCAACATTGCCAAAATCAGACCTTCTCTCACACCTCCTGCTGCTGAAAGACTCATCCATGCCTTCATCTCCTCCCGACTGGACTACTGCAACTCACTTCTCCTTGGCATCAGCTCCACCTACATCAACTGACTCCAACTGGTCCAGAACGCAGCCGCCCGACTCATCACCCACACCAAATCCTGGCATCACATCACTCCATTCCTCAAACAACTTCACTGGCTTCCCATCTCCCACCGGATCACCTACAAAATCCTGGTCCTCACCTACAAAGCCCTCCACCATCTGGCCCCCCCCATATCTCACTGACCTCCTCTCCCCCTACCAACCCTCACGGTCCCTCAGATCCACATCAGCCGGTCTCCTCTCCATCCACAAGTCCAACCTCCACAGTTTTGGGGACAGAGCCTTCTCCAGGGCAGCTCCCAGGCTTTGGAACTCCCTTCCCCAACTGATCCGCAATTCCGTGTCCCTCACCATCTTCCAGTCCCGCCTCAAGACCCATCTCTTCACCTCTGCCTATCCTTAGCCCCACATCCTCCTCCCTTTTCATCTGTGCTTGAATTGCCTCATATTGTGTTTTGAATTGAATTCTGTCTTTAATTTGTGTACTAGTCATGTCTCTACTATTTATTTCATTCCGCTTACATGTTTTTCCTCTACTTGCTAAGGTGTCCTTGAGACTCTTGAAAGGCGCCCATAAATAAAATTTATTATTATTATTATTAGGGGAAGGAATGCGGGATTTACTTGAAATGAGAAAAATCAATGTTCATACCCCTGGGTTGTAAGCTTCCCAAGCGAAATATCAGATGTTGTTCCTCATCTTATGAGAATGTACAAACTCCGTACAGACAGCACTGTAGTCAGGATCGAACCTGGGTCTCGTGCTGTGAGGCAGCAACTCTACTGCTGCGCCATTGTGCTATTGCCACACAGATCAGGTCAACGAACACTTCGGGTGCAAAACTACCACCCCAGCACCTGAGATACCTATTTGCTGCAGCTTTGGAGACTCTTTAGGCTGACTGCAATAAGCTGCTGCCTGACCCACTTAGTGACCCCAGCAGTCTGTAATAATGTGCGTGTATCAGTGACAATGCAGGCATGGTAGTTTATTCAAGCGATCATTGAAAAGAGGCAACGGAGGGATTGTATAAATAGTGCGGGAGGCATTTGTGTGTGGTCTGCTGTAATCCATCATTTCCGTTGGATAAAGAATGGGAGGGTTAAGGCATTAAAAACATGTGAGTAGCAAAGTGACTGTGAGCTTTGTTCTTGCTGCCCCTCCCTCCTCGCTGTCTTTCTGTGAAAACACCGGAGATACACACCTAGTTATTACTAGTTATTGGACAATAAAGTATTCCATTCCATAACACATACACATCGAATTGTTCTGTCTCCATTCTATTTTCTTTGCCCAAAATCAAGTTACTGAACTATAACATCACAATATATGGCGAAAGGAACTGCAGATGCTAGTTTATATTGAAG
Organism: Leucoraja erinaceus; assembly: GCF_028641065.1. NCBI lineage: Eukaryota > Metazoa > Chordata > Chondrichthyes > Rajiformes > Rajidae > Leucoraja > Leucoraja erinaceus. The sequence goes on along the minus strand of NC_073400.1, from coordinate 29,338,079 downwards.
ATAGTCAAAAAGTGCTGGAGTAAGTCAATGGGTGAGGCAGCATTTCTGGAGAAAAAGGATGGGTGACAAAGACTGGGCCCCTCAGAGTCATAGAATGTCATAGAGTGTGGAAACAGGCCCCTCAGCCCAACTTGCCCACACCGGCCAACATGTCCCAGCTGCACTAGTTCCACCTGCCAGTATTTGGTCCATATCCCTCCAAACCTGTCCTATCCATGCACCTGTCCAACTGCTTCTTAAATGTTGGGATAGTCCCTACCTCCAGTGGCAGCTTGTTCCATACACCCACCACCCTTTGTGTGAAAAGGTTTTGGTGTTGTACATACAGCAGCAGTTGTCAGGATGGAACCCGGGTCTCTGGCGCAGTGAGTGAGGCAGAGACTATACCGCTGCGCCACCGTGCCGACCCCAATATTGAATCATATCAGTTCAGTTTCTGTTCAGTTCAGTTTAGTGTCATGTGCAGGGGGGTACAGTGAGAAGCTTTTGTTGCGTGCTGACCATTCAGCAGAAAGACAGTACATGAACACGATTACAATTGACCCATTTACAGTGTATAGATACGTGACGAGGGAATAACGTTTAGTGCAAGGCCAAGCCATTAAATCATTTCAGAGGGCATGTAGGAGTGGACCACCTTGCTGAGTGTTTAGAGTCGCAAGTAGCAGACCAAATGCGGACGGCAGATTTCCTTCTCCGAGGAGCATTAGTCTTCCAGATGGTGCTTCTATATTTATGCCTGTGAGGCATGGTGAGCAAATGAAATCAGCATCGCTAATTGACTCATGAAGTTTCCATCGCTGGTTTAATGAGATTTTAAATTGTGTTTTCTGGGCAAAAAATGAAGACCAGCAACAGAACTCGAATCCAATTATGTGTTTGTCTGCTTGAGTTCCTTTTTTCACTGTTCTTCCTTCCCTGTGGCTCATTTGTGACTCAATACTAATCCGTAGGTATTTTTTGCTCCAGGTTTCCTGGTTGTAGACCCTTTCAAGAAGCTTGAGCATAAGAGGCAATGTGACTGCAAGTACTTCAATTTGTAGCATGGAGGGAACGCTAAGTTGTCAGAAGGGATGACGTTAAGATGAGATGTTAAACCAAGGACCCCACAAGACCATAAGACACTGGAGGAGAGGGACGGCAAGGTGGCGCAGCGGTAGAGTCGCGGCCTTACGGTGCCAGAGACCAGGGTTCAATCCTGACTATGGGTGCTGCCTGTATGGAGTTTGTACATTCTCACTGTGACCGCGTGGGATTTCTCCAGTTTCCATCCACTCTCCAGCGATGTACAGGTTTGGAGGTTCATTGGCTTTTGTAAAAGTGTAAATTGTCCCAAGTATGTAATATAGTGCTAGTGTGTCGGTGATCATTGGCCGGCACAGATTCTGTGGGCCGAAGGGCCTGTTTTGTGCACGGTACCTCTGAAGTCTAAATAATTAGGCCATTCAGCCCATCAAATCCTACTTTGTGGTGACAACCCAAGGTCACAGCGAACCATCGGCTCTAGAGGGCGGCGTCTTGGTTTTCGAGGCGCTAGTCGTGGGGTCGATACCTGATTTGGTATTTAAGGCCAGGCAACGCCCGGGTCCTTGGAGGAGTAGGGAGCTGTATTAGAGAGATTAAACATGTCTAGTGCCACAACTCGAGTCCAACTAGTCTTTGGCTGGACTCCTGCGAGTCCTCGCTACAACTTGGCCATTCTACTTTTCCCTCTCAACCCCATTCTCCTGCCTTCTCCCCGTAACCTTTGACGCCCTGACAAATCAAGAACGTCTCCAGCTCTGCTTTGAATCTCCATCTCTCTGCTCTCTTAAGTAAATTCCCACGATCCACTGGCATAACGTTGAAGAAAAAAAAGATATCCACCGATATCGTGGCTAAAAGTTATTCTTCAATTAACTTTACATGAAATGGATTACTCAGTCATTATCATGTTGCTATTTCTGGAGACTTGTTCGGTATAAAATTGGCTGAATACATTGCAATCCCAACCACAGTCCAAAAATATGTCATTTGCTCTAAAGAACTGTGGGACATAACAGATGCAATGTAGATGTGAGTCTCTTCATCTGTCCGAAGAATGGCACTGTAAGGCAGCAGCTCTACCACGGCACCACGGTGCTGCCTCTAATTTGAAGCAATAGTAGTGAGCTCCAACGATGATGTGGCCAAAATACAGACCTCATTGGTAAAAGTACCATGTGATAGAGGTTAGACAAAAATGCTGGAGAAACTCAGCGGGTGAGGCAGCGTCTATGGAGCGAAGGAAATGGGCAACGTTTCAGGTCGAGACCCTTCTTCAGACAGACGGTTTCGACCCGAAACATTGCCTATTTCCTTCACTCCATAGATGCTGCCTCACACGCTGAGTTTCTCCAGCATTTTTGCCTACCTTAGATTTTCCAGCATCTGCAGTTCCTTCTTAAATCCCAGGTGATAGAGGATATTCATCTTGGGGCTGACACAGCAAATTCAGCAGCCTAGGATGTAAGGAAGCAGGGGCAGTGACTGCATAATAGATCACAACCTTCAACAAACAGAAACTCTAAGTAATTTTAAATACATTCTGTAAAAATAGGTGGACAAGGTTAAAATATGGTCGTAGAGTCATACAGTGTGGAAACAGGTCCTTTGACCCAACTTGCCCACACTGACCAACTACCACCTCTGGCAGCTTGTTTCCATACACCCACTTTCTTCTTCTTCCTAGGCCTCCTTCGGCCAAGTCAAGTCAAGTCAAGTTTATTTGTCACATACACATACGAGATGTGCGGTGAAATGAAAGTGGCAATGCTCGCGGACTTTTGTGCAAAAGACAAACAACAAAACAACCAAACAAATTATAAACACAATCATAACACACATATTCTTTTACATAATAAATAATGGAAGGAAAAACGTTCTGTAGAGTTAGTCCCTGGTGAGATAGGTGTTTACAGTCCGAATTGCCTCTGGGAAGAAACTCCTTCTCAACCTCTCCGTTCTCACTGCATGGCAACGGAGGCGTTTGCCTGACCGTAGCACCTGGATGACCATGGGTGGCTCCAGGGTTCTATTCCCTATATGGAGCACGCCTGTGCGTGACTTTGTTTAACGTGGGGAGACTGGTGCACAGACAGCCACCCCACGGTCCTTGACACATCTGGGTCAGGATCCAGTGGCATGGAGTCCAAGTCGACCGGACTACCGACTACCCTCTGTTTAAAAGAGTAACCTCTCAAGTTCCTATTAAATCTTTCCCCTCTCACCTTAAACCTATGCCCTCTGGTTGTCGATTGCCCTATTCTGGGCAAGAGACTCTGTGCATCTACCCAATCTACTCCTCTCATGATTTTGTACACATCCAGACGATCACCCCTTATCCTCCTGCGCTCCAAGGAATAGAGTCCTGCCCTGCTCAACCTCGCCCGATACCTCCAGCCCTGGCAACATCCTCGCAAATCTTCTCTGCGCCTTTTCCAAATGAATTCATTCAAATGAATTGAGAGTAATTATTTGCCAAAACATATTTGCACACTGCCCTGATCAAAAGATCTCAAAAGACCACAAAGGAGATAAAACCACAGTGCACGAGTCAACAGTCTTAGTGGTAGCAATCTGGCTTCCAAATCGATAAGTTGTGGTTTGTAGCCTTGCTTAAGCAATGCTCTTGTCCAACTGCAGCTGCACCAGGACTTTGAAAGAGCAACCAACTGAGTCTTGTTCCTAAATACTTCCCTGAGGCTCCTTGTTTATCAGCCCTGTTTCCTTTTAAAATTGAGTTTAATTTAGTTTAGAGATACAACTGGAAACAAGCCCTTCAGCCCACTGAGTCCGCACTAACCAGCAATAGACTAGTCTAGTTTAGTTTAGTTTAGAAATACAACCCGGAAACAGGCCCTTCGGCCCACTGTGTCAGTGCCAACCAGTCATCCCGGCACACTAACATTATCCTACTTACTAGGGACAATTTCTTGGCGTGGATAGATTTCCTCGCTGGGAGTCATAGAGTCAAACAGGGTGGAAACAGGCCCTTCGGTCCAACATCTCCTCACCGACCAACATGTGCCATCTACACTAGTCTCACCTGCCTGTGCTTGGACCATGTCCCTCTAAACCTTTCCTATCCATGCACCTGTCTAAATGTTTGGGATATTCCCTGCATCTTTGAAGGTATGTTTAGTTTAGTTTAGTTTACATATACAACATGGAAACAGACCCTTTGGCTCACTGATTCCACACCAACCATTAATCACCTATTCACACCACTTATCCCACTACACATGGGGGCAATATCCAGAAACCAATTGCCCTACAAACCTGCACGTCTTTGGGATGTGGAAGGAAACCGGAGCACCCGGAGGACACCCACATGGTTTGATTTGGGAATTTATCCTATGGAGTTCGAAGACAAATTCACTCAAATGAAACTAATTTACCTTTGCATAATCAAAGTCAAAGTGATACACGAGCTCAGTGTGGAGCAGATTATCACAGTCCCAGTAAAGAGCAAAATCAGGCCAGCATATCCTAATGAGCTTCACCAGGCCTATGTACTGTATGTAACCCGGTTAAAGCCTGATGTTTTCCTTGCGAGCTTTAGTGGATTTGACTCTGCTGGTCTTCAGTTGTGATCAACGTCACCCATAGTGCTGGCTGACAGCTGTCGAAGCATCTCGCCGTCAAAGCAAGCTTCATCACCCCCAAGGTGTTAGTATGACGTGATAGCTGGCCGCAGATGAATTGCATTAAAGGGCAGGGAGCTGAGGAGAAACAACCAAACTAAGGCCATTCACCAGCTGGGGATTCCTGTTCTGAGTTATTCGGCGATCGTGTGGCACAGTGGCGCAGCGGTAGAGTTGCTGCCTTACAGCGCCACAGTACCGGGATTATCCTGACTACGGGTGCTGTCTGTGCAGAACTAGTACGTTCTCCCTGTGAGGGTGTGGGTTTTCTCCAGGTGCTCCGGTTTCCTACCACACTACAAAGATGTACAGGTTTGTAGGTTCATTGACTTCGGTAAAAATTGTAAAATTGTTTCTAGTCTTTGTCCAATAGTGCAGGTGTAGGGGGGGGGTCGCTGGTCGGCGCCGACACGGTGGGCCAAAGGGCGTGTGTTCACACTGTATCTCCAAAGTAAACTATATCCTGCCTCTCAGCAATGATGATGCCGTTTGTTTGCAGAGTTTTGTTTAAGATACAGCGCGGAAACAGGCCCATCGGCCCACCAGGTCCGCACTGACCATCGATCTCTAGTTCAATCCTACACATTGGGGAGAATTTACAAACCTGCACGTTTTTGGAATGTGGGAGGAGACAGGAGCACCCGGAGAAAACCCACGCGGTCACAGTGGAAACGTACAAAAGCCACACAGGCAGCACCCGTAGTCGGGATCGAACCTGGGTCTCTGGCGCTGAGGTAGCAGCTCCCCTGTGTCACCTTCCTGGCTCCTAGTAATCAGTTCTGGCTCTGGGGATCAGTCGATGACAGATTTTTGTATGAGGACACTATTTTTAGCTTAGAAGCCAAAGTGCTGGAATAACTCAGCGGGTCAGGCAACATCTCTCAAGGACATGGGTAGGTGACGTTTTGGGTCGAGACCCGTTTCAGAGATCTGCTAAGTTATTCCAGCACTTTGTGTTCTATGCAAGCTTCCAGCATATCTGCAGGTTCTTGCGCCTTTTATGTTTAGCTTGTTGAAGTTCTTTTGCCCAAATCTTCCCAACTTCACCTTCTTTTGAACATTGACTCCTTGTTGACTAATAGTTCCATAAGTCTTCAGTGTTCTCCTAGTCTCACATAAACAATGACCACAGTGCCTTGTCTACAGACGGCACAGTGGCACTGCGGTGGAATTACTGCGTCACAGCGTGAGACCCGGACTACGGGTGCTCTCTGTACAGCGTTTGTAAACGATCACCCCGTGACCACGTGGCTATTCTCCAGGTGCTGCAGTTTTCTCCCACACTCCAAAGACGTGCAGGTTTCTAGGTTAATTGGATTTGGTAAAATTGTAAATTGTCCCTAGTGTGTAGGATAGTGCTAGTGTAGTTGAAGTTTAGTTTAATGTCACATGTACTGAGGTACAGTGAAAAGCAGGTACGCAAAAATGCTGGGGAAACTCAGCGGGTGCAGCAGCATCTATGGAGCGAAGGAAATAGGCAACGTTTCAAGCTGAAACCCTTCTTCAGACTGATGGGGGTGGGGGGGGGGGAGTGGGGGGGGCGGGGAGAAGAAAGGAAAGAGGAGGAGGAGGAGCCCGAGGGCTGAGGGAGAGATAGGAAGGGGAGGAGACAGCAAGGGCTAATAAAATTGGGAGAATTCAATGTTCATGCCACCAGGATGCAGACTCCCCAAGCGGAAAGTGAGGTGCAGTTCCTCCAATATCCGGTGCTGCTCACTCTCACCATGGAGGAGACCCAGGACAGAGAGGTCGGATACGGAATGGGAAGGGGGAGCCACCGGGTGGTCAGGTTGGTTAATGCGGACTGAGCGGAGGTGTTCGACGAAACGATCACCAAGCCTACGCTTGGTCTCACCGATATAGATCAGCTGACATCTAGAGCAGTGGATGCAATAGATGAGGTTGGAAGAGATGCAGGTAAACTTCTGTCGCACCTGGAACGACTGATTCTGTTGCATGTAAAATTGTCCCTAGAGTGTGCACGTTAGTGTATAGCGGTGATCGATGGTCGGTGCGGGCTCGGTGGGCCGAAGGGCACATTTCCACGTTGTAACACTGAAGTAAACTAAAGTAAAAACATGGATATGCAAGTGAAATGAACAATACATAGAGACATAGAAAATAGGTGCAAGATGAGGGCCATTCGGCCCCTCGAGCCTGCACCGCCATTCAATATGATCATCCCGAATCAGTACCCCGTTCCTGCTTGTTACCCATATCTCTTGATTCCGTTATCCCCAAGAGCTATATCTAACTCTCTCTTGAATACATCCAGGGAATTGGCCTTCACTGTCTTCTGTGGCAGAGACACCTCAGCCCAAGCTTGCTGCAAACCTAAACCACACTCACTGGCTTTCAGTGTGAGATATCAGGGTCAATTGTCTGAATGGCAATTACCTTCTCCCTGCCTTCTCCCCATGACCCCCGACATATTATATATTCTTTGCTAAGTAAACCCGTCCACCCACACTGTGCGATCAATGGAACATGCATCTTATTCCAGATTAGCACCTGCATTAATAGTGGGCTTCAACCACCAGTGGGCAACAGTTGCTGTTAAAAATAATAATTCCTTGTGCAATGTTTAACAGTAACAGGTCCAGGCAGCCAGTGTGAAACAGTACCATGAACACATGGATAAAAAGACGTTGAGAGTTACGCAATTGCAGAAATGAAAACTGTCGTTTGCAATATGAAGCCAGCATTTGTTTATGGACCAATGAGGAATTTAACGTATACGACTTTATTTCAGATACTTTACAGCGCCATTTTCAATGGATGTTTTCAGTCAAATAATATAGAACATTAATTGATGGTAGTTCTACCCAAGATCTAAGCTTATGATCCTGTGCTTATCCTTCAGTGAAGATAGGCATAAAGTGCTGGAGTAGCTCAGCGGGTCAGGCAGCATCTTTGGGGAAAAAAAGAATAGGTGATGTTTTGGAGGCCAAATCACTGGATGGATTTAAGAGAGAGTTAGATAGTGCTCTCGGGGCTAGTGGAATCAAGGGGTATGGGGAGAAGGCAGGCACGGGTTATTGATTGGGGACGATCAGCCATGATCACAATGAATGGCGGTGCTGGCTCGAAGGGCCGATTGGCCTCCTCCTGCACCTATTTTCGATGTTTCTATGTTTCTATGGGTCGAGGCCCTTCTTTCTTCACTCGACCCAAAACGTCACCTATTCCTTTTCTCCAGAGATGCTGTCTGACCCGCTGAGATACTCCAGCGTTTTGTGTCTATCTTCAGTGTAAACCAGCATCTGCAGTTCCTTCCTACACATCTGATATTTCAGTTCCGTTCTGAATGATGAAGAGGCTGCACCTTTTGAATTAAACCATCATTGCTCTCCTTTTGAGAGTCCCAACCCAAAACGTTGTCGGTCCACAGATGTTGCTTGAGTTTATCCAGCACTTTGTGTCATGCTCATGATTCCAGCATCTGGAGTGTCTCACATCTCCAGATAAAAGCATAATCAGTCTGTTTTGATGGACAAGATGCGGAAGGCAAAGAACGGCCCATCTTTCCAGTGTCTTTACCTCCCTTCACTCTCGATCAGATTGATAGAAACAAGTCAACCAGTTATTCTTTCTCCTCCAGAGATGCTGCCTCACCCGCTGAGTTACTCCAACACTTTTTGTCTATCTACCCATTGTAACATCTTACTGTGCAGAATATTTTTATTCCCATTTCCCTACAAGACAGACTGAAAAGTTCATCCATAGCTACAAAGTTCATTTGGATATCATCAGATTTTGCAGGTCCTTTCATTAGCCGTCCCTATTTAATATTGTGTGGGACACGAAAATGTTTGGCAGATTCTCTCCCTCGGAGATAAATGTTTGGGGAAATCTCCACGGCAACATGAAATGGACAATCCTTATAGTTTGGATGTTAGGGAATAGCATCTTTCTGGCCAACAGCGAACCTTTTGTGTGCTTACATCCCCAGTGGCTTCTGATTATTGAGCTTAGTTTAGCTTAGTTCAGTTCATTGCCATGAGTACAGATGTACAGTGAAAAGTTTTTGTTGCCTGCTAACTGGTCAGCGGAAAGACTATACAAGATTTCAATCGAGCTGTCCACAATATTCAGATACAGAATAAAGGGAATAACATTCAGTGCAAGATAAAGTCCAGTAAAGTCTGATTAAAGATAGTTGGGGAGGTCTCCAATGGGGTAGATGGGAGCTCAGGACCGATGTCTAGTTGTTGATGGGATGGTTTGGGTGAGGATTAAGGTCGGAGCTCCACGTTCGTCCATAACTAACATGTTATCACCAAGGAGGTTTTCAAGACTTGTTGACTTTCTCTTCGGGATGAATCTTTGCCCAGTAGCTCGCACGACACCAACTCTTTATGGAGCACATTCAACATGTCCAAGGAGGCCATTGTCCCTGGCAAAGCAAGAAGTGTTTATCGTTAACTATGATAGAAAGTAAATGTGCTATTTCTCCATTTCCAACATGACACACTGCTGTGGCCACTCACCATGTCCAGTTTGGTAACAGGCACCCAAAGTGCTCAATAACATCTTTCCCAAAGCTCGTCTGGATATATTCTGTTGGCAAAATGAAGAGAAAGAGTGAGTTAGTGGGGCAGCTCTTTGAAGGATGTGCGATCAGGCATTATGTGAACTCATTAAAACTGGCCTTGGGTTCAAAACAGAATCACTTGTCCAACAGCGAGGAAAATGATCGGTTTATTCTGAAGGTTAGGATTCACAATCTGCCAGCACTAATGAGAAATGAAATGTCCTTCAGCATAGGAACCCAAACTGCCCGAGACCCAACTCCCCTCTGAAGGATTTAATCGAATCCCACAGACGAGTATTACATTGCGTTAATGGCGCAGAGATTCTTCTGAAAAATATAAAATTCTTAAGGGATTGGACAGGCTAGATGCAGGAAAAAATTTCCCGTGTTGGGGAAGTCCAGATCCAGGGGTCACAGTGTAAGAATAAGGGGTAGGCCATTTAGGAGGAAGATGAGGACATTTTCTTTCACCCAGAGAGTTGTGAATCTGTGGAATTCTCTGCCACATGAGGCAGTGGAGGCCAATTCACTGGATGCTTTCAAGATAGAATCAAATATAGAGCTAATGGAATCAAGGGATCTGGGGAGAAGGCAGGAACGGGGTACTGATTTTGGATGATCAGCCACGATCATATTGAATGGCGGGGCTGGCTCGAAGGGTCGAATGGCCTCCTCCTGTCAAAGTCAAAGTCAATTTTATTCGTCGCTTACACCTGAAGGTGCAGTGAAATGAATTTGCCAGCAGCGATACACTTAAAAAGAACACACAATACACAATAAGATTCAACACAAACATCCACCTCAGCATTCTTCACTGTGGTGGAAGGCACAAAGTTCAGCCAGAAAATCCTGCACCTACTTTATATGTTTCTATGTCTCTGGGAAGGTTGGAGATAATTACCAGCAATCGCAGTTGTTGCAGAAGCTGGAGGACATCGGTCAGCTTCTCCTCGACCAGCGAGAGCCTCACGCGGTCCGCTTCCACCATCTGCACCTCCATCCGCAGCATCTCCACCTCCTCCCCTTTCAGCTGAAGCTCCTTGGTCATGGAACAAGCCAACTGCAAGAAGAAGCGGTGCAGCTCAGATCAGGACTGCGGTCATAGAGTTAGAGAGTGGTGACGGCACTGGGCCTGTGGCCACTGGAGTTTTAGAAGGACGAGGAGGGACCTCATTGCGACTTACCAAATAGTGAAAGGCCTGGATAGAGTGGATGTGGGGAGGATGTTTCCACTAGTGGGACCGCCTAGGGTGGGAGGACCAGAGGCCACGCCCTCAGAATAAAAGGACGTAGCTTTAGAATGGAGGTGGAGGAATTCCTTCAGTCAGAGGGTGTTGAATCTGTGGAATTCATGGCCATAGAAGGCTGTGGAGGCCGTCAACAGATATTCTTACGGCTGAAATTCTTGATTAGTGGTTATGGGGAGAAGGCAGGAGAGTGGGGTTGAGAGGGAAAGATAGATCAGCCATGATTGAATGGTGGAGTAGACTTGATGGGCCCAATGACCTAATCTGCTCCTATAACTATGAACAGTCATAAAGCACAGAAACAGGCCCTTTGGCACAACTTGCTCACACTGACCAACATGCCCCATCTATAACTAGTTCCACCTGGGTGCGTTTGGTCCTTATCCCTCCAAACCTGTCTTAGCCATGTACCTGTCTAAATGCATCTTCAATGTTGTGATAGTACCTGCCTCAACTACCTCCTCTAGCTGCTAGTTCCATACACCCACCACCCTTTGCGTAAAAAAGTTGACCCTCAGGTTCCAATTTAATCTTTCCCCCCCTCACCTTAAACCTTTGATCACTGGTTCTTGCGACCCCGACTCTGGGTAAAAGGCCACACATTTACCCAATCTGTTCGTGGATTTGAAGTAGAAGTTCCTCATGGAGAGCACGAAAGGTGCCATTGGGAAGAAGGTAGAGAAGCCTGTGACCTCCAGGTTCAGGAACTGTTTGAACAATTCTCAAAGGGGGTCCCAACCCAAAACGTCACCTGTCCATTCCATCCACAGATGCTGCCTGACCTGTTGAGTGCCTCTATCGCTTTGTGTTCCAATTCCAAGGTATTTACTTCCAGTCCTAAGCTCAAGAATTCCATCTGAGCTCCTGCTATTCACTAAAAAAGGGTTGGCGAGTCAAGATCAATGGAAGTTTAAAGTTTAATATATTGTCTGGTGTACCGAGGTACAGTGAAAAGCTTCTTTGTTGCTTCTATCCAGTCAGCAGGGGGGTTGCATACACGGTTAGAATCTTGCACAGTGTACAGATACATCATAAAGGGAATAACGTTTAATGCAAGACAAAGCCCAGTAGCGCCCGATTAAAGATAGCTTGAAGGTCTTCAATGAGGTAGATAGTAGCTCAGGACCATTCTCTAGTTGGCGAGAGAGTGGTTCAGTTGCCTGATGACTGCTGGGAAGAAACTGGCGCTGAATCTGGAGGTGTGCATTTTTGGATGTGTTTTCGAAAGACCTGGGGAATCGAGGGTTATGTGAACTGGAGTTGAGACCTGGGGCAAATCAGCCATGATCCAATTAAATGGCGGGGCTGGTTTAGGCGGCCAGGGTGACCTATTCTTGCACCTTTTTCCATGTGTACCTGTGGCTGTCAGACTTCCAATACACGGCGGTAGAGACGCTGCCTTACAGCGCCGGAAACCCGGGTTCGATCCTGACCACGGGTGATGTTTGTACGGAGTTTTTACTTTCTCCCCGAGACCTGCGTGAGTTTTCTCTGAGATCTTCGATTTCCGCCCACGATCCAAATGACATGCAGGTTTGTAGGTGAATTGGCTTTGGTGTAAATGTAAAACATGCCGCTAGTGTGTTTGAGAAAGAACTGCAGATGCTGGAAAATCGAAGGTACACAAAAAAGCTGGAGAAACTCAGCGGGTGCAACAGCATCTATGGAGCGAAGGAAATAGGCAACATTTCGGGCCGAAACCCTTCTTCAGACCCCAGTGTGTGTGTGTGTGCGTGTGTCGGGCAGTGTTGCGGGGATCGCTGGTCGGTGCGGACTCGTAGGGCCGAAGGGCTGTATCTCTCTGTATCCGCGCTGTATCTCTAAAACCAAAATAAAAAAAAACAAAAACACAGCCTGCAGGATACACACTTCTAGGAAGCACAACCCAGCTGTGTTGCTCTGATAAGCCAGAGGGCAATGTAAAGGAGGCCATTTGAATGCCTGACATTGAATGCAGAGTTTAACAAAATCACTGACTACTGGCGTTGACACACATTGAGCAAATAAAGACACGAATTCAGGCGATCAAACTGAACACAGATGTGTCGAATCATGTCTGAACAAGACAGTTTGTTTCTCATAACAACCGCTTGCAGTTTTGTATAAAATGTTTAGTTTAGACGCATAAAAGCTGAATCTTATCTAACCCCAAACTATTTGTTGAACAAATTAATCTCACCCTAAACCATTTGAATCTTTCACAAAGCTCGTCTTAATATATTCTGTAGGCAATCTGAAGAGTTATCTATAACTCTCTATTTAAGAAGGAGCTGCAGATGCTGGAAAAATCGAAGTTAGATAAAAATGCTGGAGAAACTCAGCGGGTCTATGGAGCGAAGGAATAGGTGACGTTTTGGGTGGAGACCCTTCTTCAGACTGAAACGTCACCTATTCTCCAGCATTTTTTATCCGCCTTCTATATCTCTCTATATATCACTGTCTTTCCCTCTGGTTTCCCCGACTCTCGATCTGAAGAAGGGTCTCGACCCGAAACGCCACTTTTTCCTTCTCTCCAGAGATGCTGCCTGACCCGCGGAGTTACTCCAGCTTTTTGTGTCTATCTGCGGGTCTATGTGCAGTTCCCTCTGCACATGCCTCGAACGCCGTCCCTACCTGCTCCACGTCAGCCCGCAGTTTTGTCACTTGTTGCTCCTTGTTCTCCAGTTGCGCTGTGAGATCCACTCCCCTCTCCCTGGAGACCACAACGCCTCTGCCTTGGCGACGGCCACTGCCGTTACACGAGAGCAATCGCCGTAAGGTGCTGCTGGGACTGCTACTGAAAGCGAGATAGATTTAACGTCAAGACTTACGAGGATGTTTTTGCAGGACTCAAGGGCCTACCTACCCTGTCCCACTGTGCGAGTTCATTCCAAGAGCTCTCCCGAGTTTAAAAAAAAATCAAACTCGGGGTAAGCACGGAGAATGAACGCAGCGGGTACGTCGGAGCTCGGGGACGTCTCTTAGCGGCTCGTAACGCTAACGGCAGTTACTAGGGCAGACTCACTAACGGCAGGTAAGCTCGGGAAGACTCGTGAAGATTTTTCAACATGTTGAATAAATGTCCACGAGAGCCCCGAGTACCGACCAGTGGCCATTACCGTAAATCTCCGAGGTTGAATCAGGGCAAACTCCGGAGAGCTCTAGAAATGAACTCGTACCGTGGGACAGGGCACAGCAGGGAGCGGTTGAGCAGACTCGGAGTATATTCGCAGGTAGACAAAAGTGCTGGAGAAACTCAGCGGGTGCAGCAGCATCTATGGAGCGAAGGAAATAGGCAAAGTTTCGGGCCAAAACCTTTCTTCAGACTGATATCTACACTATATTCGCAAGTGATAGGAGCAGAATTAGGACATTTGGCCCGTCAAGTCTACTCTGCCATTCAATTGTGGGGGGGGGGGGGGGGGGGTGGGGGGGGGGGGGGTGGGGGGGAGAGGGAATGCATTGTCGGTATCTTCTACTTTACAGCGAGTGGACGCGAGGGTGGGGATAATGTCGAACTAGTATGAGCGGGTGATCGCTGGCCGGAGTGGACTCGGTTGGCCGAAGGTCATGTTTCAATGCTGTATCTCCAAACTGCACTAAGATCAGGGGAAACTCTGCTATCTAAAGGACACATAAAAGGAAATTCAGGGCGTAGTTTTTTCCTTGGAGTTTTTTTTTAAATCTGTGAGAATCTCACTCACTCCGCACTGCTACAGCCGTCTCCACTCAATGCCGGCATTGGACAAGGTTGTTCTTCCGAACCTCTCTCCTCTTCCTCGTCAGAAGCAGCCCGACCCTCCACTGCCCTCAGCAGCCGGTCCTCGCCTGTGTAGAGAGCAGGTTAGGGTGAATGTAGACACAAAATGCTGGAGAATCTCAGGGGGACAGGCAGGGTCTCTGGAGAGAAGGAATGGGTGGCGTTTCGGGTCGAGACCCTTCTTCAGACTTAGAGTCAGGGGACAGGGGAAACGAGACATACGGAAGGGCAAGGTGTGAAAACGAGAGGACGAAGAGGACGAAGCTCAGTGAAAATGTGGAATAGATTAAGGGGAAGACGACAATGAGGCACATAAAGTAAAATGTAATCAGGAGGACAGTCAAGCTAGTCGGAGAACGAGGGGGGGGGGGGGCAGGAGAGAAAGGGAAAGCAAGGGCTACTTGTAGTTTTCCTCAAATGCTTTCCTCGAGTCCAATCGGACTTGGTCCCAGCCAGGAATTATCTCAATACTATTAATGGCATTAAGGTTTTGAGATATCAGACAGCAGTGGATGCCACAGTAGCACCAGCTGGTAGAGTTGCTGCCTCACAGCGCCCGAGACTGGGTTCGACCCTGACTTCATGGAGCTGTCTATGTGGAGTTTGCATCCTCTCCTTGTGACCACACGGGTTTCCTCCCACATCCCAAAGACATGAGTGTTTGTAGGATAATTGTCCTCTGTTAATTACCCCCTAGTGAGTAGTTTAGTTTAATTTAGAGATACAGGGCAGAACCAGGCCCTTCGGCCCAACGAGTCCACACCGACCAGCGATCCCCGCACATTAACGCTATCCCACACTCACTAGGGACTAGTAGGCAGTGGATGATAAAGTTGGGTAACATAGAACTAGTGTGATCGGATGATCGATGGTTGACAAAATTGCTGGAGAAACTCAGCGGCTGAGGCAGCATCCATGGAGCGAAGGAATAGGTGACGTTTCGGGTATAGACCCTTCTTCAGACCATCGATGGTCAGCATAGATTCGATGGGCCGAAGGACCCATTTCCATGCTGTATCTCTAAACAATGACTGACAACAGAATGATTTTGTACATTATCTCACTGTTGCCACCCGTCCTTTGGATGTGGGATGAAGCCGGAGCACCTGGAGAAAACCAACGTGGTTACAGGGTGCAAACTGCAGGGTGCTCCAGTTTCCATCCACGCTCCAAAGACGTACAGGGGTGTAGGATAATTGGCTTCGGAAACAATGTGAATTGTCCCTAGTGTGTGTAGGATAGTAGCGGGGTACAGGGTGATCGCTGGCCAGCGTCGACTCGGTGGGCCAAAGGGCCTGTTTCCACGCCGTATGTCTAAAGACCAAAGTCTTTGTCTGCTAAGTGAGATAATGTTTCCCTCATTGCCGCAATCACCTCCATTGCAGGAAGAAGACTTCATCTGCGGTCCGCAGTAAATCCCGGTCTCCATGGCTGATTCCGCTTTCCCGGCCGGAGATATCCGTGCTTGATGCTGGATCGGACTCGGACTGCATGTCCCGGGCTTCCGGGCGTCCTGTGGAGGGTTCCCTGCAGCCGATACCACATTGCTCTGATCCCCTTGTGATCTAAGTGAACGAGAAGAAACATGGAAACATAGGTGCAGGAGGAGGCCATTCGGCCCTTCGAGTCAGCACCGCCATTCATGGCTGATCATCTAAAATCAGCACCCCGTTTCTGCTTTTTCCCCATATCCCTTGATTCCTTCACCCCTCAGAGCTAAATCTAACTCTCTCTTCAAAATATCCAGTGAATTGACCTCCACTGCTGCGTGTGGCAGAGAATTCCATAGATACACAATTCTCTGGGTGAATTTCTTTTTCCTCATCTCAGTACCAAATGGCCTACACCTTATTCTTAAAATGTGACCCCTGGTTCTAGTCTCCCCGGAGAAAGGGTGCTGTCAGTATTGCATCTATTGTGCTTGAACATTGGCTATGATACTAATTTAGTATTATTGTAGTACTAACTTACTATTGTGTAGGAAGGAACTGCAGATGCTGGTTTAAAACGTAGACACACAAAGCTGGAGTAACTCAGCAGGACAGACAGCATCTCTGGAGAAAAGGAATGGGAGATGTAGTGGGTCGTTACCCTACTTCAGACATAATATTAATATTAGTGCTCAGTATTAATTTAGTATTAACTGTTGTGCCTTCCCGAGGTGTTGTGGGCCTAACTCAATGAAACACTAATGAATCAGAGAGAGATTGAGCAGGCTGTGACTCTATTCCCTGGAGCGCAGGAAGATGAGGGATAATCTTATAAAGGTGTACAAAATCATGAGGGGAATAGATCGAGTAAACGCACAGAGTCTCTTGCCCAGAGTTTGGGAATCGAGGACCAGAGGACATAGGTTTAAATGAGGGGGAGGATGATTTAATAGGAACCTGAGGAATAACATTTTCACATGAAGGATGGTTGGGGTATGCAATAGGCTGATGGAGGAGGTGGTTGAGGCAAGGCTTATCGCAACGTTTAAGAAACATTTGGACGGGTACTTGAATAGGACAGGTTTAGAGGGATGTGAGTGGCCAAACACAGGCAGGTGGGACTAGTGTAGAAGGGACATGTTAGCTGGTGTGGGCAAGTTGGGCTGAAGGGCGTGTTTCCACACTGTAAGACTATGACTCTATAACTCATGTCTTTCCTTTACTGCAGTGCAGCATTAAAAAAAAGTAAGGCTTGCATTAGTCAGGAGATTGTCATCTATTTGTGAGTTGCCTATTTCATCTATAAGTGAGACATCTACTTGTTCTATCAGGATTGAGAATCTCAGCTGCCTCAGAGTGGATATTAACAGATGGATATGTGTGGGAAGGAACTGCAGATGCTGGTTTATGCTGAAGATAGACATAAATTGCTGGAGTAACTCAGCGGGACAGGCAGCATCTCTGGAGAGAAGGAATGGGCGACATTTCAGGTCGAGACCCTTCTTTAGACTGAAAGTCAAGGGAGAGGGAGAAACAGCGATTTGGAAGGGTGAGGTGTGAAAAGAGAGATCAAAGGGGACGATGATTAAGAAAAATGTAGAGTAGATTGTTGTCAGCTGGGGAAGTTGACAACGATGCATATGAAGATAAAATTTAATCAGGAGGACAGTTAAACTGGTCGGAGAACTGGGATTTAGGAGGGCTGGAGAGAGTGGGAAAGCAAGGGTTATGAACTTAGATAAGTTAATATTCATACCGCTGGGTTGTAAGCTGTCCAAGCGAAATATGAGGAGATGTTTCTCCAATTTGCGTTGGGCCTCATTCTGACAGTGGAGAAGACCCAAGCCAGAAGGGTCTGTGTGGGAATAGGGGGGGGGTTAAAGTGTTTAGCAACCGGGAGATCAGGTGGGGCTAGGTGGAGTAAGCGGAGGTGTTCAGTGGAACGATTGCCGAGCCTGCACTTCATTGCTGCCAGCTAATGATGTGTTACAAGCTGCTGTGGGCTTGCTGTAAAGCAGCCGTCGATGTTCGCACAAACCTGTTGGAAAACACAAAGGAGGTGGAAGATTTCACTTGAAAGACACATGTGATGACTTTCATCGCAGTATTGTTCATGGGGTTATAAGAGATGCACAAGTCCCTTAGCAGCTGCCTTGTTCAAAGATGAACCTCACAATACAGACTGATTGCCATTTAATGCATGCGTGCATGGTAGAACGAGCATTGATTCACTGGATTAGATCCATTCAATTATTTTCAATTTCATCATGTTCTTTATTTCACTGTACACAATTCATTATAGAAACATAGAAAATAGGTGCAGGAGTAGGCCATTCGGCCCTTCGAGCCTGCACCGCCATTCAATATGATCATGGCTGATCATCCTACTCAGTATCCTGTACCTGCCTTCTCTCCATACCCCCTGATCCCTTTAGCCACAAGGGCCACATCTAACTCCCTCTTAAATATAGCCAATGAACCGGCCTCAACTACCTTCTGTGGCAGAGAATTCTGCTGAAGGTAGACACAAAAATGCTGGAGTAACTCAGCGGGTCAGACGGTATCTCTGGAGGAAAGGAATGGGTGACGTTTCGGGTTGGAGCTTCCCGACATCAGTCTCCACCCGAGACTGCGAGCTCCTCGATGTTGAAATCTGCGGGCCACGGTTGGAGCGTCGATCCCAGGCAAGGGGTCGCAGGCCCCGATGGTAAGTCCACGGCCCCGCGGTGGGGCTCAAAGTCAGTCTCGAGCAAGGCCGCCAGCTCCATGATGTTAGGCCGCAGAGCGACCGGAGATACGATCCCGAAAACAGTCGCATCTCCGGCAAGCTAAGAGATCGAAAAAAAATTCCCCCGACCCGCTTCCCCACCCCCCACATAAAACAAACCAGAGAACTTTAACACGTACATTTAAAACGCACTAAAAATAACAAAAAATACGAAAATACAGACAGAATGTTGGTGAGAATGAAAGATATGCAAAAAAGTAATGATGATAAAGGAGACAGGCCATTGTTAGCTGTGGGTTAGGTGAAAATGAGTCAAAGATAATGAAACTCATCAAGATGACTTTGAACCCAGTGCACGACTTGGGTGGGGGAGGAATTGAGAGAGAGAGGGGATGCAAGGGTTACTTGAAGTTAGAGAAATCAATATTCATAATGCTGAGTTGTAAATTGAAACATCACCTATTCCTTTTCTCCAGATATACTGTCTGACCCGCTGAGTTACTCCAGCATTTTGTGTCTATCTTCAGTGTAAACCAGCGTCTGCAGTTTCTTCCTCCATATTTCATTCTATTTTGCTATTCCCCCACACAATTACATTTGATCCCTCAAATTAGCACCACTAGAAAATGATTAGTCAGGAATTTGCAGCTAGCGAGATTTACTAGCTTATTGTTTTTTTTAAATAATATGTTACATGATTTAATGATATACATGATTATCAGGACTGTTAGCAGCTGCAAGTAACAAAATTTTATCCTTCAATTTAGACAGGAATTTGCAGATAGCGGAGAAGGGGTTTATTGATCTATTGATTTTTTTTTGTTTATTATGTTCACAAATTATAGGAGCAGAATTAGGCCATTCAGCCCATCAAGTCTACACTAGCATTCAATCATGGCTGATCAGTCTTTCCATCTCAACCCCGCTCTCCTTCCTTCTCGCCATAACCCCTAACACCCGTACTCATCAAGAATCTGTCAATCTCTGCCTTAATAATATTGATTTGGCCTCCACTGCCGTCTGTGGCAATGAATCCCACAGATTCATCACCCTCTGGCTGAAGAAATTCCTGCTCATCTCCTTTCTAAAGGTACGTCCTTATATTCTGAGGACATTTTCTCACTAGACCAGGGCGGCTGTGGTGTCGAAGCAGTAGAGTTGCTGCCTTACAGCGCCAGTGACCCGGGTTCGACCCCAATCATGGGTGCTATCAGTAGGGAGTTTCTACATTCTCGATACAATACGATACGATTAGAACTTTATTTATCCCAGGAGGAAAATTGATTTGCCAGCAGTCATAAAAACACAAAATACATGAAATATGAAATTAAAGCGATGAGTGGAAAGAATTGGGGATGTGCAAAGATTGTGGGGTGGAGGGGGGGGGGGGGGGGGGGGGGGGGGGGTCAGTCTTGGTCTACCCCATGACAGAAGGGGGAGGAATTGTACAGTTTGATAGCCACAGAGAAGAGGAATCTCCTGTGACGGTCTGTCCTGCTGGTGGAACCAGTCTGTTGCTGAAGGTACTCAGGTTGGCCAGTGTGTCACAGAGGGGGTCAACTGTATTGAGGAGCATCCTACCCTCAAAGACCATCTCCCATGAATCCAACTCCATCCCCAGGGTGGAGCCAGCCTTCCTGATGAGCTTGTTGATCCTGTTGGCGTCTGCAGTCTTCGCCCTGCTGCCCCAGCACATGGCAGTGAAGAAGATGGCACTGGCTAGCTACCACCGATTGGTAGAACATCTGCAGCATCTTCCTGCAGATGTTGAAGGAGCGGAGCCTTCTCAAAATGTACAGCCGGCTCTGTCCCTTCTTGTAAACTCCAAGGTCTTGAGACAGGTTTGTAGGTTGATTTGGCTTTGGTTAAAAATTGTAAATTGTCCCTAGTGTATAGGATAGTGCTGGTGTATGGGAATCGCTGGTCGGCACGGACTCGGTGGGCTGAAGGGCCTGCTTCCCACGCTGTATCTCCAAACTAAACTTAACCTGAGCCAGCGTAGAGCTGGTTCCGTGTCTCTAGAAAAATGTAAGACAAGGGAGATAGCTACGTTTCCAAGTAATTGAATTTTCTTTATAATTAATTGAATTAATATCAAAGTATTTAATCATTAACGTGCGTTAATTCAATTGAAACATATTTAACACGAGTCAATAATCATTAACATAAGTAACCTACACTCTCTCTATCCTACACTCTGGGGACAAGTTACAGGAGCCAATTAACCTACAAACCTGTAGGTTTTTGGAATGTGGGAGGAAACCGGAGCATCTAGAAGCAACCAACAGGGTCACAGGGAGAACATACAAACTCTGTACAGGCAGCACCCATAGTCACCCATTGAACCCGGGTCTCTGGCACTATGAGGCCGCAACTCTGCCAGGGGCCCCTGTAAAATTGCCCCAATGGATTGGATGAGAAAATGAGACAACAGAACAAATGTGAATGGGTGAACAATGATTGGAGTGGACTCAAGGGCCTGTTTCAATGCTGTATCTCTAATTTTTTAGTTTAGTTTAGAGATACAGTGCGGAACCAGGCCCTTCGGCCCAACGATGTCAAGTTAAACTATTCTCCTCTGTCTGCACATGATCCAAACCACCCTTGTTTCTTTTGTATACAGAGGGTGGTGGGAGCTTGGTGGTGGAATACACTGTCAGGGGTGGTGGTGGGGGCAGATCTGATCTGTACATTTAAGAGGCTTTTAGACAGACACATAGATATGCAGAGAATGGAGGGATATGGACCACATGAAGGTAGATGAGATTAATATATCTTAGCATTATGTTCAGCTGAAAACATTGTGGGCCCTAGGTCCTGTTCCTGTGTTGTACTGTTCTATGTTCTGTACATTGGAGAAGTAAATCTGCCACCCTTACCCAGGCTGGCACAGGCATCTTGGGCTACAGGACCTGTTCCTGTGCTGTGCTGTTCTTTAGACGTTAGAGATACAGCATGGAAACAGGTCCTTCGGCCAACCGAGTCCATGCCAACCAGCGATCACCTGTACACTAGCACCAACCTCAAGGGATGATTCTACAATTTTCAGAAGCCAATTAACCTACAAACCCCGGTGGACGTTTGGAATGTAGGAGAAGACCGATGTTCCCGATGTTCCCGAAGCCCAGAACAAGGGGTCACAGTTTAAGGATAAGGGGGAAGTCTTTTAGGACCGAGATGAGAAAAGCATTTTTCACACAGAGAGTGGAGAATCTCTGGAATTCTCTGCCACAGAAGGTAGTTGAGGCCCAGTTCATTGGCTATATTTAAGAGGGAGTTAGATGTGGCCCTTGTGGCTAAGGGGATCAGGGGGTATGGAGAGAAGGCTGGTACGGGATACTGAGTTCGATGATCAGCCATGATCATATTGAAGGGCGGTGCAGGCTCGAAGGGCCGAATGGCCTACTCCTGCACCTATTGTCTATGTTTCTATGTTTCTAAGACCAGCGCACCCGGAGAAAACTCACGCGGTCACATGGAGAACGTACAAACAGGTTTGGAGTGGAAAAGCAGGCGTGACGATCCTTGGTCGAGAACAGATCTGATAGAGGTGGATAGGACCTGGATGAGTGGAACCCGAGGAAATATGTTCCCATTAGGAGGTGGGTCGAGGACCAGGAAGCACAATTAAAAAAGCAAGGCAAAAGATACAAGGCGGAAATGAAAAAAAAAACGTTTACGAAGAATATAGTTGGAGTCATACAGTGTGGAAACAGGCCCTTCAGCCCAACTTGCCCATGCCAACCAACGTGTCCCAGCTATGCTAGTCCCACCTGCCTGCATTTGGCCCGTATAGCTCTAACCCTGTCCTATCCATGTACCTGTCCAAATGTTTCTAGGCGTGGCAACAGTCCCTGCCTGGACTACCTCCTCTGGCAGTTCGTTCCATACACCCACCACCCTTTGTGGGAACAAAATACCCCTCAGATTCCTATTATGTCATTCTACCTTCGCCATGAACCTATGTCCTCTGGTCCTCGAATTATGGTCGTTGTGATCTGAAATGGACGATTGGGCATGTCGGGCCGAGCGGCCCGTTTTACCCTTGCCCCGTGCGTGGGCTCATCTCTCCTGTTAGCGGGAGAGTCTCGGACAAGACGTCATATGTCAGAATTAAAAGACGGGAGACGAGAAGTCACAGTTTTAGTCAGCGGGTGATGAATCTGTGGAATTCTGTAGTTCAGGTCAATGGATATTTTGAAGGCAGAGATATATAGATTCTGGATTAGTACAGGTGTCAGGGGTTATGGGGATAAGACAGGAGAATGGGGTTAGGAGGGAGAGATAGGTCAGCCATGATTGAATGGCCGAGTGGACTTGATGAGGCCGAATGGCCTAACTCTGCTCCTATCACCTATGACCTCGCACTGACCTGCACCGTTCCAGTTCTTCGACTCTTCTCTGTAGGACGGGGATCCGTTTGGCCTCGGCTTCCAGCAGCCTCACCTTCTCCAGGGCATCCAGTAGCTGGGATCTCGCCCTCTCCGCCTTCCTCCTGACTTGGGCCAGGCAGCCTCGGAGCGTGGCCACCGACTGCTCCCAGCGGGCTAGCAAACCGTGAGCCCGTTTCATCTCCTCTTCCAGTTGCTGGTTGAACCTCATGGCCTCCAGGATCTGCCCGTCTCTCGATTCCCTGATCAGCTGCAGTTCCCTCAGCACGCTCCTGAACCCCGGGCAACCGCGCACCGGCGTCTCCCTCCGCTCAGGAGGCTCCTTCCCCGGGCAGGTGTAGACCTTCTGCAGGGCGACTTGGAGCGCCAGGCACCGCGCGTCGCTGCCTTGGAGAGCGCCCCGTAGATCCTCCACCAATTCCCGCAGGCTGGCGTTCTCCAACTCCAGGGCACTGGGACTCGCCTCCCCGTCTCCAGCGGGATTCGGTCCAGGCTGGAGATCAGGACCGGACCTCCCGAGCACCTGGCTCTCTCCCCAACCTTTGGAGAGGTCGAACGAGACGCACTTCTTCTTTCTCCGCCGCCTGGGACATCGCAAACGGATTTGTCTCTCGATGTGCTCCGTCTCCTTCCCCACCGGGAGCCTCCCAGCGTTTTCGCCGGCTCTCCGGTGGAAATAGCCGCAGAGCCTGGCGTGGAATTGGCGGAAAGTGACCGCGTCTGGTAGCCCGCTCAACAAGGTCTGCCCCTCTTCGTCCCGCACCAAGTCCAACACGGAGCAGAGCAGCCGAAAGTCCTCCGCCGAGACTAGCCCGTCTCCCTGGTAGCTCAAGTGATGGAAGATCTCCTGCAGGTACTGGTCGGCCCCAGTCGCTAGCACCACGATCTCGTTGTCCTCCTGAGCGCCATCCGAGCCGAAGTAATGGGTCAGGGCGCCAACTATCCAAGCGCTCCTGCGGGCCGGGCGCGCCAGCGGCTCCGAGCAGCACCACATATCCTTAGACCACGGCCGTCAGCAGATGCGGAGGTCGCATTAAAACCTTCCCAATTACAGCCACCAACCTCAATGGAGCGCAGGTTGATACAAAACTTTAAAAAAAAATTGTTAAAATTAAATAAAATATTCTATACTTATGTCAGTAGATAAGGAGGTCGCGTTAAAAATGTCCCAATTGCTGCCACGAACCTCAACGGACCACAGGATGATTGGAAACGTTATTTTTGTTTTAAAGAGTTACAGACTTTAAGAAGTTAAAGTTTTAAAATAAGTATTTTAAACGTAAAAAAAAAGACTTAAAGGAGGTTGTGTTGAAATCTTTTTTTCTTCTAAGTTCAAAACTTTAATACATTTATTTTAAAACTTTAATAAGTTAAAGTTTTAAAATAAATCTTTGAAACGTTAACAATAAGTTGATCTCCTTGCAATTTCCGAGACTGCAAATTTTTGCAAAAACAAAACACAAGGTACTGGAGGAATTCAGCGGGTCAGCTACAAACTTCGCAAAAAAAACACACACACAAAGTGCTGGAGGAACTCGCGCCGGGAAGGAACTGCAGATGCTGGTTTAAACCGAAGATAGACTCAAAATGCTGGAGTAACTCAGCGGGTCGGGCAGCGCCTCTGGAGATAAGGAATAGGTGGCGTTTCTTGTTCAGGACCCTTCTTCAAACTGAGAGTCAGGGGGAAGAGAAACTCGGTGGGTCAGGTAGCCTCTGTGGGGAGGGAATGCACAGGGCAACGTTTCTGGCCAGGACCCTTCTTCAGATTCTTGCTGTCGTATACACAAAATGCTGGAGTAGCTCAGCGAGACAGGCAGCATCTGTGGAGACAAGGAACGGGTCTGCTTGCTGTTACAATTTGCAGTCTCAAGTCGCAGTGGTCCCCTCTGCGTCGGTGTTAGTGCTGGTCGGGAGCGGTTTAACACACAGCCTTTCCCCGGAGCTGCCGGTCCTGGCAATGCCGAGCTGAGCTAAGCCGCGTGGATGTGCAGAGAAGGCAGGTGATATGTCCTGGGGTTCCTTCTACCTTGTTGGCATGGGGCCCAATTTTGGGTGGCGCGGTTTGTTTGTGATAGCGCCACGCAGACCAGAACTGGCTCCAACTGTTCAGTTCAGCGCATTGTCGCGTGTACTGAGGTACAGTGAAAAGCTTGTGTTGCGCGCTGAGCAGCCAGCGGAAAGACAACACATGAGTCCAATTGAACCATTTAGGATATACAGAAACATGATAAGGGAATAACGTTTAGTGCAAGATAAAGCCAGGAAAGTCTGATCATAAGTGATAGGAGCAGAATTAGGCCATTCGGCCCATCAAGTCTACTCCACCGTTCAATCATGGCTGATCTATCTCTCCGGCCTAACCCCATTCTCCTGCCTTCTCCCCCTAGCCCCTGACACCCGTACTAAGCACAAATCTGTCTATCCTTGCCTTAAAAATATCCAATTTGGCCTCCACAGCCTTCTGTGGCAACAAATTCCACAGATTCACCGCCCTCTGATCAAGTTAGATCATAGATAGTCTGTCTGAGGGTCTCCAATGTGGTAGAAAGTGGTTTAGTTTACAGATACAGCGCGGAAACAGGCCCTTCAGCCCACCGAGTACGTACCGACCAGCGATCCCCACACATTAATGCCCCTGTCCCACTTAGGAAACCTGAATGGAAACCTCTGGAGACTTTGCGCCCCACCCAAGGTTTCCGTGCGGTTCCCGGAGGTTGCAGGTGGTTGCCGGAGGTTGCAGGTAGTGGAAGCAGGTAGGGAGACTGACAAAAACCTTCGGGAACCGCACGGAAACCTTGGGCGGGGAGCAAAGTCTCCAGAGGTTTCCGTTCAGGTTTCCCAAGTGGGACAAGGGCATTACACTACCCTACACTTATACCAAGCCAATTGACGTATGTCTTTGGAATATGGGAGGAAACCAACGATCTTGGAACAAACCCACACGGTAACTGGAAGAACTTAAAATCTCTGTACTGACAGCGCCCGTAGTCAGGATTGAGTTGGTTGGTTTGTGTGATGGTCTGGGCTGCGTCCACAATTCGCTGAGATTTCTTGCGATCTTGAGTGGAGCTGGTCCCAAACCGTGCTGTGATGCATCCCGATAAAATGCTATTGACTGTAATCATACGACTGGAATGGGATCGTTTTATCATCTCTCAAGGATTGTCCTGACCCGAAATGTCTGACATCCTTTTTCTCCAGAGATGCTGCATGACCCGTTGAGTTACTCCAACACTTTGTGTTTCACCCTCCCCATTGAATCTCTTTACCGTTTACCCACACCAGCAGCTAATTCACTTACCAGCCCCGTTTTGAGATGTGGTTGGAAACTGAAGCGAATGTGCAAACTCCAAATAGACAGCATGCAAATGTTTAGTTTAGTTTATTGTCTCGTGTACCAAGGTGTAGTGCAAAGCTGTTTTGTTGTGTACTACCCAGTCAGCAGGAATCTGAAGAAGGGTTTTGACCCGAAACTTTGCCTATTTCCTTCGCTCCATAGATGCTGCTGCACCCGCTGAGTTTCTCCAGCATTTTTGTCCACCAGCAGGAAGACTATGCCTGATTACACACAAACCGTCCACAGTGTACAGATGCAATAAAGGATACCGAATTCCCTTATTGCACTAAAGGGAATAACGTTTAGTGCAAGATAAAGTATAGTCCCATTAAAGAATAGTCTGAAGGTCTCTAATGAGGTGGATGGAAGGTCAGGACCACTCTCTAGTTATTGGTAGGATGGATCAGTTCTGGTGCAAAGCTAGGCCTCCCCCTCTACCAAAGATGGACACGGAGTGTTGGAGTAACTCAACGGGTCAGGTGTAATCGCTGGAGAAAAGGAATAGGTGACTTGTTGGGTCGAGGCCTCTTGTGTAATTGCGTAACGTCGAAAATCCCTCGGCTTCTTAGTTTACAATTCACCGCATTCTCTCAACAATAACATCCACCAAATCTTTGTCTCACTCCACTTTGTACAACTGCCTGAGATAAGCCTTTTAGATAAAATCAGGTCTGGAGATTATTATTTAAGTTTGAGAAAGATGAATGCACCTCGTCTCAACAAGACATGTGTGTGTGTGTGTGTGTGTGTGTGTGTGTGTGTCTGTCAACAGGATATTTCTGTACTGCCTTCTCCTCCCACCCCCCCCCCCCCCCCCCCCCCCCCCCCCCCCCTCCCCCCCCATCTCTCTCTTGTTCCTCTCGTCATTCATGTCTCAATTTTCTGGGTGATTTTTATCTCAGTTAATAAAGGTCTCCATCTGTCGGAACAAAATGTGTGTCTGTCTTGCAGAGTCTCGACTCAATGATTCTACAGGGTGCCTGTTAGTCTCAATAAATCCGCCTGAAGCTAAGAGATAGAATAACTAGGAAGGATGTGGTATTCTTAGTGGAGGGGTAAAAAAACCACACACACACACACACAAGAATATTATTGAAAATAAATGATAGCAGAATTAGAGTGAATAGGGGGACACAAATTTCCACCCAGAGGGGGTTGAGGGGTCTGGAACTCTGCCGGACAGAATAGTTCAGTTTAGTTTATGATTGTCACGTTACTTTTCTTTAGTTTACTTTAAAGATTAAATTACCTTAGATATACAATAGACAATGGGCGCAGGAGTAGGCCATTCAACCCTTCGAGCCAGCACTGCCATTCACTGTGATCATGGCTGATCATCCACAATCAGTACCCCGTTCCTGCCTTCTCCCCATATCCCTTGACTCCGCTATCTTTAAGAGCTCTATCTAACTCTCTCTTGAAAGCATCTAGGGAATCGGCCTCCACTGCTTCCTGAGGCAGAGAATTCCACAGATTCACAACTCTCTGTGTGAAAAAGTTTTTCCTAATCTTTGTTCTAAATAGCCTACCCCTTATTCTTAAACTGTGACCCCCTGGTTCTGGACTCCCCCGTCAGGAACCTTTCCTGCATCTAGAGTGTCCAATCCCTTAATAATCTTTTATGTTTCAATAAATCCCCTCTCGTCTTTCTAAATTCCAGTGTAAGCAAGCCCAGTCACTCCATTCTTTCAACATATGACAGTCCCGCCACCCCGGGAATTAACCTCGTGAACCTACGCTGCACTCCCTCAATAGCAAGAATGTCCTTCCTCAAATGTGGAGACCAAAACTGCACACAATACTCCAGGTGTGGTCTCACTAGGGCCCTGTACAACTGCAGAAGGACCTCTTTGCTCCTTTTCTCAACTCATCTTGTTATGAAGGCCAACATGCCATTAGCTTTCTTCACTGCCTGCTGTACCTGCATGCTTACTTTCAGTGACTGATGTACAAGGACACCCAGATGTCATTGCACTTCCCCTTTCCCCAACTTGACACCATTCAGATAATAATCTGCCTTTGGCAGCAAAGTCGATAATCTCACATTTATCCACATTCAACTCCATCTGCCATGCATCTGCTCACTCACCCAACCTGTCCAAGCCACCCTGCATCCTCATAGCATCTTCCTCACAGTTCACACTGCCACCCAGCTGTGTGTCATCTGCAAATTTCCTAATGTTACTTTTAATTCCTTCATCTCAATCATTAACGTATATTGTGAATGGCTGCGGTCCCAGCACCGAGCCCTGCGGTACCCCACTAGTCACCGCCTGCCATTCTGAAAGGGACGCATTAATACAGCGGGGAAACAGGCCCTTCGGTCCACCATGTCCATGCCAACCAGCCATCCTCCCATACACTAATTCTATCCTGCACACTATGGACTATTTAGAGAGGAATTTATTTATCTATTTATTTATCCATTCATTTATTTATCTATTTATTTATTTATTTATTGATTGATTTATCCAACTATTTATTTATTTATCTATTTATCTATTTATTTGTTTGTTTGTTTGTTTGTTTATTTATTTGTTTATTTATTTATTTATTTTTATTTTTATTAGAAGTACAGTAAATTACAGTAATACACATCGCATATATCTTATTACATTTGTTGTACCACTTCGTTTTTCGAGCTTTAAAAAAAGGTAGAAATAAAAGAAGTAAGGAAAGTGAGCAAGAATCGTGAAGGTGCAGGAAAGTGTTGGGAAAAGAAAGCCCCTTAGGGAGGAAGTTAGAGAAGGGAGTAAAGAAAGGAAATAGACCCTAGAAAGAAAAGAAAAAAAAAGAAAAACAATCGCTCTATTATAACACAAAACTCTGCAAAAAAGGATATACCAACCGTGTTTTTAAAAATATATATATTTTATACCCCCCGTTACCAGATCCTGGTACCATTTATATTTTAAATTACTATTGCACCTTATGCTTGTAATAGTTCCATAAATGCAGACCACGTCTTTTGGAAGTGGTCTGCTTTGCCTGCTAGGAGGAGTCTCATCTCTTCCAGGTGTAGTATTTCGAACATGTTTGAAATCCACATTTTTATCGTTGGTATTGGAGCATTTTTCCAAAATTTGAGTATAAGCTTTTTTCCCATTATTAGCCCGTAATTAAGTAAGTTCTTTTGAAACACGTTTAGTTCGGGGTTACCTTCCGATATTCCAAAAATGATCCATTCTGCTTTTGGTACAAGTTTTATTTTAATTAATTTTGTGAAGATTTGTGCTATGTATCATTGGATTCTTATTATCATTTTTGTTATTCAGATTCATTGGTGAGAGGAGAGTTGCTGTATTACACGGAGAGCAGTCCCCTCTCTCCGTTACAATCCAGTCCACCTGCTGGGGAGAGTTGTCCAGCAGGTGAATCATATTTTTAATATTTACTGCCCAATTACAGTACATAAAGTTAGGGAGCGCGGGCAGGTAGGACTAGTGTAGAAGGGACATGTTGGCCAGTGTGGGCAAGTTGGGCCAAAAGACCTGTTTCCACACTCTATGACACTATCAGTCCACACCAACCAGCAATCACCCCGTACACTAGCACTATCCTACACACTAGGAAGAAATCACCATCTTACCAAAGCCAATGAACCTACAAACCTGTATGTCTTTGGAATGTGGGAGGTAACTGGAGCACCCAAAGAAAACCCTCGCGGTCACAGTTAGAATGTACAAACTCCGTAGCCAGGATCGAGCCGGGGTCTCTGGTGCTTTAAGGCAGCAACTCCACCACTCCGTCACCCTGTGCCGAGGTACAGTGGAAAGCTTTTGTTTGCATGCCATCGAGTCAAAGAAATGACTGTACATGAATGCAAACAAGCCGTGCACAGTTCACAGATAAAGGATAAAGGCTACAACGCTTTGTGCAAGATATATTATCGAAGTCTGAGAAAGTGCATTTAAAGATGTGCAGTTTAAGAAGGAACTGCAGATGCTGGAAAAATCAACGGTAGACAAAAATGCTGGAGAAACTCAGCGGGTGAGGCAGCATCTATGGAGCGAAGGAATAGGTGGCACTTCGGGTCAAGACTCTTCTTCAGATGTGCAAGTTTGTATGTTAATTGGCTTCTGTAAATTGTCCCTCGTGTGTAGGATAGAACGAGTGTACATGTGATAGTTGGTCGGCAAGGACCCGGTGGGCCGAAGGGCCTGTTGCTATGCTGTATCCCCAAATAAAAATAAAACTATGAAGGCTAAAGCATTGAAATGTAGTAGCCAGTCTAAATGTATGAAATGTTCTGTACCTTCCCACACTTCAAGTGTCCCCCTCCCTGACCCTCAGTCTGATGAAAGGTCTCGACCTGAAACGTCACCTATTACATCTCTCCAGAGATGCTGCCCGACCAGCTGAGTTACTCCAGCATTTTGTGTCTATCTTAAATCTATTAAAGGGTCGCTCATGATATGCACAATTATCAATAGCATTGAAATTACGGTATCAGTATATGAGAGCTTGTGCCTTGAAATTAAATCGGTTGCCCGGACTGAAAAGACAGCGGTAAAATCCACATACCTTCCCAATGAATTTCAGAATGACTCCTGTTCCCAGAATTGAACCTCAGACAGGTATCTCCCCTTTGATACAATGAGGCATCATATTAGTTGGCCTACGCAGCCACTGACTAATCGTTAGGCAGAAAGTTAATCCATCGGATAAAAACACACACCTGGATTGCAGGTAATGTTTCTCTCCCACACAATGCATCATTTACCAACTACTTTCTTAAGGCATTGGTTAAAACAGGAAGTACAGTTGAAACATTGGGTGTCCCTTTTCATCTTTTGTAAGGATAGTTTCAGCGTTTGGCCACTGTGACAGTTTCCTTTTGTGTTTCTGTTAATCTCCAACGTGCCACAGCCAAATAAAACCCACATCCTATGCTCGTGGATACAAAGAAGCACAGCTGGTAATTTACCTTGCACAGATGTAGGCTTGCTGGAGATAGACACAAAAAGCCGGAGTAACTCAGCGGGTCAGGCAGCATCTCTGGAGAAAAGGAATAGGTGACATTTCGGGTCAAGACCCTTCAGACTTTAGAAGTAGGGTCTCAATCCGAAACACCAACTATTCCTTTTCTCCAGAGATGCTGTCTGACCCGCTGAGTTACTCCAACTTTTTGTGTCTATCTTCGGTTTAAACCAGCATCTGCAGTTCCGACCTACACATTTTGTAGGCTTACTGGTCTGTGGTTCCAGGATTTCCTTGCAATCCTCCCGCGTCCCAAAGACATGGATTTTTAGATCAATTGGACCCTTGTAAATTAGTCCCCAGCGTGTAAAAGTAGATGCAGAAAATGGGATGGCCTCCTTCGTTAGTTCTGGGGTTTTGCATTTTTCTTTTTCGTGTTTTTCTTGAAATTCTTTCTTTTCTTTTTCTTTTCTTCTTTCTTTCTCTTTTTTCCTTTTTCCTTTTTTTCCAATCTAGTTATTAGTTTATAAAATGTTAAAACTGAAGCAGTACGAAAATTACATAACTGTTGTGTTGATTCTTTTCTCTTTGTACAATTGCTTCTAATAAAAAAATTAAAATTAAAATAAAAAATAAAATGGGCTGGCATAGAACTAGCGTGAATGGGTGGTCGATGGTTTGTGTGGACTTGGTGGGCCGAAGGGCCCATTTCCATGCTGTATCAATACAATTAATCTATAATACTGATGGTGGAGAAAATATTCATGTTCATAAATGATAGGAACAGAGAGAGATAAGTTTGTAGGCTCATTGGCTTTGGTAAAAATAGTAAATGGTCCCGAATCACCACTGTGTCAAAATAGAATTTCTTCACAAGTTCACGTGGTAGGAGCAGAATTAGGCCATTCGGCCCATCAAGTATACTCTACAATTCAATCATGGCTGATCTATGTCTCCTTCCCAACCCCATTCTCCTGCTTTCTCCACATTACCCCAGACGCCCATACTAATCAAATGTCTGGATAAATCAATTTGACTAATCAAAATATTCATTCCTTGCACTAAATCAATTAATTAATTTCAACCATTATCTTTGTTTTCTGCGCTATGATTCATTATTATTTATTCTTCTCTTTCGGATCCAGTCCTGGAACTCTGCAGAACAGTTAAAGTGTTAATTCAGAATTACTTCCTGGTTTCCTGGTCTCACAGTTCTTGTGTGATGGAAACCCCCCTTATCAGCCACTTGGCAGCAATTGTGGTTAGCGATGCACAAGTCCTCACCACAGAGGTCGATAGATCTTTGCAGGAAGCCCTGCATGAGGTTAACTGCAAGTATTATTGCCTAACCACTGACTACAACCACTGAGCCATTTCAACAACTACCAACCCACAGAGTCATAGGGACACACAGCGCGGAAACAGGCCCTTTGGCCCAACTTGACCACGCCGACCAACATTAGTCGTCCCACCTGCCTGTGTTTGGCTCATATCCCTCTAAACCTGTCCTATTCATCTACCACTCCAAATGTCTCTTAAATATTATGATAGTACCTGCCTCAACTACCTCTTCTGGCAGCTCATTCCATGCACCAACTGCACTTTGTGTAAAAAAGTTAAGTACTTTCCCCCCTCACCTTCTACTCAGCGGCTGTGGAAAGCATCTTGTCCGGAAATATTGCAATCTGGTTTGGGAACTGCTCTGCCCAGGGCAAGAAGGCTCTGCAGAGAGTAGTGCGTTCGGCCGAATGCACTATGGGAACTTCACTTGCCCCCCTGCAGGAACTATACACCAGGAGGTGCAACTCCAGAGCCAATAAAATCATGGGAGACCCCTTCCACCCCTGCAACGGACTGTTCCAGCTGCTATGGTCAGGCAAACGCCTCCGTTGTGCCATGCTGTGAGAACGGAGAGGTTGAGAAGGAGTTTCTTCCCAGAGGCCATTAGGACTGTAAAGTCCTATCTAACCAGGGACTAACATTACTGAACCACTCTACTGCTTTTTTTTTAAATTGCTGTTTTTTCCCCTTTTTCCTTCCGCCCACAATATTTAATATGAAAAAGATTATGTGATTCTGTTCCATTCTGTTGGTAGTTTGTTTGGTTGTTTGTTTGTTTGTCTTTTTGCACAAAGTCCGCGAGCATTGGCACTTTTCATTTCACTGCACATCTCGTATGTATATGTGACGAAGAAACTTGACTTGACTTGACTTAAACCTATGTCCTCTTGCTTTGATTCCCCTACTCTCAGCAAAAGACTCTGGGCATTTACCCGATCTATTCATTTCATGATTTTGTACACCTCTAAAAGATCAAGGAATAAAGTCCTAGCCTGCTCAACCTCTCCCTATAGCTCAGGCACTCGAGTTCTGGCAACATCCTTGTAAGTCATCTCTGTACCCTTTGAAGTTAATAACATCTTTCTTATAACATAGCAACCAAAGCTAAACAGAAATAAGTGTGACCTCACCAATGCCGTGTGCAACAGCAGCAAGACCTCCCAACGTCTATACTCATTACTCTAACTGATGAATAACAATGTGCCAAAAGCCTTCTTGCGCATCCAATCTATTTTTAGTTTAGTTTAGAGATACAGCGTGGAAACAGGCCCTTCATCCCACCGAGTCCATGCCGACCAGCGATCCCCTCACACTAACACTATCCTGTACACACTGCAGACAATTTACATTTAGAAACATAGGAACATAGAAAAAAGTGCAGGAGGCCATTTGGCCCTTCGGGCCAGCACCGCCATTCATTGTGATCATGGCTGATCATCCCCAATCAATAACCCGTGCCTTCTTTCTCCCCATATCCCTTGATTCCACCAGCCCCTAGAGCTCTATCTAACTCTCTCTTAAATCCATCCAGTGATTTAGCCTCCACTGCCCTCTGTGGCAGGGAATTCCACAAATTCACAACTCTCTGGGTGAAAACGTTTTTTTCTCACCTCAGTCTTAAATGACCTCCCCTGTATTCTAAGACTGTGGCCCCTGGTCCTGGACTCGCCCAATATTTGGGACATGTTTCTGGTATCTAGCTTGTCCAGTCCTTTTATAATTTGATATGTTTCTATAAAATGCCCCCTCATCCTTCTAAACTCCAGTGAATACA
The DNA here is from genome assembly GCF_028641065.1 of Leucoraja erinaceus. NCBI lineage: Eukaryota > Metazoa > Chordata > Chondrichthyes > Rajiformes > Rajidae > Leucoraja > Leucoraja erinaceus. The sequence continues at coordinate 29,303,974 of NC_073400.1, read as the reverse complement.
AGCCTAGTCTTTTCAATCTTTCCTCATATGACAGTCCCGCCATCCCAGGGATCAATCTCGTGAACCTACGCTGCATTGCCTCAATCACAAGGATTCCTTCCTCAAATTAGGAGACCAAAACTGGACACAATACTCCAGATGTGGTCTTACCAGAGCCCCATACAACTGCAGAAGAACCTCTTTACTCCTAAACTGAAATCGTCTTGTTATGGCCAACATTCCATTAGCTTTCTTCACTGCCTGCTGTACCTGCACGCCAACTTTCAGTGACCGGTGTACAAGGACGCCCAGGTCTCGCTGCAGCTCCCCCTTACCTAACCTAACCCTATTGAGATAATAATCTGCCCCCTTGTTTTTGTCGCAAAAGTGGATAACCTCACATTTATCTATATTATACTGCATCTGCCATGCATCTGCCCACTCACTCAACCTGTCCAGGTCACCCTGCAACCTCCTAACATCCTCTTCACAGTTCACACTGCCACCCAGCTTTGTGTCATCCGCAAACATGCTTGTGTTGCTCCTAATTCCCTCCTCCAAATCATTAATATATATGGTAAACAGTTGCGGCCCCAACACCGAGCCTTGCGGCACTCCACTCGCCACTGCCTGCCATTCTGAAAAGGACCCGTTCACTCCTACTCTTTGCTTCCTGTCTGCCAACCCATTTTCTAACCATGTCAACACCCTACCAAGCCGATTAACCTACAGACCTGGACGTCTTTGGAGTGCGGGAGGAAACCGGGATAAATCCACACAGGTCACGGGGTGAATGTACAAACTCCGTACATACAGCACTGTTAGTCAGAATCGAACCTGGGTCTCTGGCACTGAAAGTAAGGCAGCAACTCTACACACGAGCCACCATGCCGCTACTTTGAAGGAAATGAACTCTGCCTAACGGTTGAAGTGTTAATTGAGAGATGCTTTCTGGTTTCCTGTTCTCATTGTGGTTGTGGGACGGAAAACCCCCTTCAATTGAGACTCGACAGCAATTGAGGTCAGTGATGTACAAGTTCTCACCACAGAGGTCGATAGATCTTTGCAGGAAGCCCCGTTTGAGGTTAGCTTCAAGTCTTATTGCCTAACCACTGACTACAAGTCCTGAGCTATCTCAGCAACAACCCAATCCAACCCTACAGTGCCCCCTGGTTGATTCTAGCGTCTAATTCAAGAATGATTCTAGATTCTAATAAGTTCTAGCGGCAGAATTAGGCCATTCGGCCCATCGGGTCCATGGCTGATCTATCGTCCCCTTTCAACCCCACTCTCCTGCCTACTCCCCATAACCCCTGACACCCCGTACTAATCAAGAATCTGTCAATCACCGCCTTCAAGACGTCCATTGACTTTGCCTCTGCAGGTCGGGCACATCAATGTTCAAATGTCAGCTGGACACAGAAATGACAGAACAAGGGGTCACAGTTTAAGGATAAGGGGGAAATCTTTTAGGACCGAGATGAGAAAAAGATTTTTCACATAGAGAGTTTGGAATTCTCTGCCACAGAAGGTAGTTGAGGCGAGTTCATTGGCTATAATTAAGAGGGAGTTAGATGTAGCCCTTGTGGCTAAAGGGATCAGGGGGTATGGAGAGAATGCAGGTACAGGATACTGAGTTGGATGATCAGCCATGATCATATTGAATGGCAGTGCAGGCTCGAAGGGCCGAATGGCCTACTCCTGCACCTATTTTCTATGTTTCTATGACAGCACCAATTTTAATTCTGAAACTTTAATTTTCTAGCTGTTTTTTTGTGATAAAACTGATTGTGTTTGACTGGGCATCCCATCCTTTGTGTAATGTTATTCTACCTCAGTGGAGATATAGAATGAGACGGCAATCGGATACTCAAGAGTCAAGAACATAATGAATATAATCAACATTTTTGTAAGGAGAACAGTATAATTACCTCAATTATAATGCCTTTTGGCAAAGTATTCAATGCATTCCAATTCCAGTAAGGCAGCAAGCACAATCTATTATATCTCAAATTTCTTAGTGACTATCATATAACTAATCCTATGGGCATATGAATTTAGATAAAGGGCGTCTCTTCAATTATATATTACGAAATGTCGCTGTGGGACTCAAACTAAATGACTTTAGTGAGGTAACACATACAATCTGTGCCGATAACAGTGCGTAAATGCAACTGGTGATCTTTTCCACAAAGGATTATTGTAAAACTATGGTTTTCTGCTATCAGACTATTCGGAAATCCCAACAGTTTCGCAATGCCACACGAGGTGATGTTTACACAATTCCCTGAAATTCACCGGGATTCCAATTCTGATATTGGTGGCGCAGCGGTAGAGCTACTACCTTAAAACGCCAGGGACCCGAGTTCGATCCCGACTACGGGCGCTTGTCTGTACGGAGTTTGTACGTTCTCCCCGCGACTTTTGTGGGTTTTCACCAAGATCTTTCATTTCCTCCCGCATTCCAAAGACGTACAGGTTTGTGGGTTAATTGTGTTGGTATAAATGTTAGAAAACATTGTCTCTAGTCAGTGTGTGTAGGATGGTATTAATGTGTGGGGATCGCCGGTCGGTACAGACCCGGTGGGCCGAAGGGCCTGTTTCCGCGCTACATCACTAAACTAAATTAAACCAAACTTTACCGTATAACATCCAGAAATACTGAATGGAAGCAGTTGGTTAGGTTAGGTTAGGTTTATTATTGTCACCTGTACTGAGGTACAGTGAAAAGCTTTTGTTTGCATGCTATCCAATTGAATCAGGTAATACTATAGGGTGATTTCATGAAAGGTCACTGGAGCGTAGATCCGCACCCACGTGACCGAAAATTTGAAGTGGAGTACATGCTATACATCCAGTACATGTTAGTGAATGGGAAAACACGCACTTTCACACCAATTAAAAACATCGAAAACAGCCAGTTTTTGAGCTGCAATTTACTGTGCCAGTCGGGGTGACCGTGAGGTAAGGTAAATTCAAGGTAAACTAAGGTAAATTCAAGAGGGAGCTGAAGGTGCAAATCCAGCGGAAGTGACCAGCGGACATTTGCCGTGGAAATTTAAAGATCCAAAATATCGGGAATTATCGCGTTTGCTCGCTGCATTTCATCAAAAGTAAGGCATTATTGACTTTTTTATCTTTATTCATTTGTTATATGAAAAGTTTTAAAAGTGAAAAATCCGTCAGTAAAATTGCAAAATCGCCCATGGTTCTCAGGTGGGTTTTAACGTGCAAAATGAAAACGCTTCTGAAGCGGCATTTACCATTTAAATAATCGTAAACTATCAATGCGTTTTGAATTTCAAGGTTTCCGTGCAGTTCCTGGAGGTTCCAAGAGGTTTTTGTCAGTCTCCCTACCTGCTTCCACTACCTGCAACCTCAGGCAACCACATGCAACCTCTGGGAACCGCACGGAAAACTTGGTTGGGGCGCAAAGTCTCCAGAGGTTTCTGTTCAGGTTTCCTAAGCGGGACAAGGGCATTGCCGTTCCGGAGACCCAAGTTCGATCCCGACTACGGGTGCTGTCTGCACAGAGTTTGCACGTTCTCCCCGGGATCTGCTTGGGTTTTACCCGAGATCTTCGGTTTCCTCCCACACTCCCACAGGTTTGTAGGGTAATTGGCCTGGTGTACATGTAAAATTGTCCCTAGGGTGTGTAGGATAGTGTTAATGTGCAGGGTGGGACGAAGGGCATGTTTTCGCGCTGTATCTCTAAACTAAACTAAAATATTCGACAAGTCAGGACAGCATCTATGAAGGAGGAACCAGAACTAACTTTTCATGTCAGAGATTATTCATCAGATTGTCCACAGTGTGTGTGTAGATTCAGCATAGTCTATCTAGTCTATAATGATATGTTAATTATTATATCTCTATAATTAACTCTATTTAGCTCATCTGCAACTTAGGGTGGCACGGTGGCACAGCAGTAGAGTTACTGCCTTAGCGCCAGAGACCCAGGTTCGACCCTGACATCAGGTGCTGTCTTTGCGGAGTTTGCACGTTCTCGCTGTTGCCACATGGGCTTTATCCGGGTCCTCCAGTTTCCTCCCACACTCCAAAGATGAAGAAGGGTCTCGACCCTTCACTGGAGTTTAGAAGGATGAGGGGGGGATCTTATAGAGACATATAAAATTATAAAATGACTGGACAAGCTAGATGCAGGAAAAATGTTCCCAATGTTGGGCGAGTCCAGAACCAGGGGCCACAGTCTTAGAATAAAGGGGAGGTCATTTAAGACTGGGGTGAGAAAAACCTTTTTCACCCAGAGAGTTGTGAATTTATGGAATTCCCTGCCGCAGAGGGCAGTGGAGGCCAAGTCACTGGATGGATTTAAGAGAGAGTTAGATAGAGCTCTAGGGGCTAGTGGAGTCAAGGGATATGGGGAGAAGGCAGGCACGGGTTATTGATAGGGAATGATCAGCCATGATCACAATGAATGGCGGTGCTGGCTCGAAGGGCCGAATGGCCTCCTGCACCTATTTTCTATGTTTCTATGTTTCTATGACCCTTTTCTCCATAGAAGCTGCCTCACCCGCTGAGTTTCTCCAGCATTTTTGTCTACCTTCGATTTTTCCAGCATCTGCAGTTCCTTCTTAAACAGGTTTGCAAGTTAATTGTTTTCTGTGAATTATCCCTAGTGCGTTGGATAGTGCGAGTGTGAGGGTTGATCGCTGGTGGGCACAGACTCCATGGGCCTATTTCCGTGCTTTATCTCCAAAATTTAAAGTCTAGTGACAGTCTAGGGTCAGGGATTGCACCCAATCTCTTAGTCCACCGAGTCCGTGCCGACCAGCGATCACCCCGTACACTAACGCCCCTGTCCCACTTAGGAAACCTGAACGGAAACCTCTGGAGACTTTGCGCCCCACCCAAGGTTTCCGTGCGGTTCCCGGAGGTTGCAGGTGGTTGCCGGAGGTTGCAGGTAGTGGAAGCAGGTAGGGAGGCTGACAAAAACCTCCGGGAACCGCACGGAAACCTTGGGTGGGGCGCAAAGTCTCCAGAGGTTTCCGTTCGGGTTTCCTAAGTGGGACAGGGGCATTACACTATCCTACACTCAATTTACAAATGTTGCGATTTTAGCGAAGCCAATCAACCTACAAAACCTGTACGAATTTGTGATGTTGGGGGGAGCCGGACCACCCGGAGAAAACCCATGTGGTCACAGGGAGAACACAAACTCCGTACAGACAACACTCATAGTCAGGATCGAACCCGACCCTTGGGGGCAGCAGGTTCTACCACTGTGCCGCCATTCGTTAAGGTTTTTCCTCACTTGCGTTTCATCTGCATTTCTAAAACAAGAGGGAGACAACAGTATAGAACTGATTCTGCCTGATTGCATGTTCAGGATGGTTCAATTACCCGGTGAATAACAGAAAGCAAGATTCTGCAAGGAAAGCCAGGATTCTGCAAGGAAAGCTCACAACCACAGGGATAAAATGTCAATGTGTTATAAAGTATTTTGAACAATGGAAATCCAAGAACCTGCCATTATACATTATACAAAGACAACCTGATGCATTTGGAATGCATAGCGCTGCTTACAGAAAGGTAACAGGCTTCCTGCCAGAGTGTGTGAGCAGATTCCTTGGCACACTGCACGCACAAGTCAGAACTAGCGACAATTTATCATCTTTCCTTTTGCTATTTTGTTAGCATCAGTGCAAGATCGCAGTGGGCTGGCACGGTGGAGCTGCTGCCTACCAGCGGCAGAAACCCGGGTTCGATCCTGACCACGGGTGCTGTCTGTACGGAGTTTGTGAGTTCTCCCTGTGACCACCTGGGTTTTCACCGGTTTCCTCCCACACTCCAAAGACGTGCAGGTTTGTAGGTTAATTGGCTAAAATTGTAAGCTCTCCCTAGTGTGTGCAGCGTGATCGCTGGTCGGCACAGTAGGGCCTGTTTCCACGCTGTATCTCTAAAGTCTAAAACCGAAAGATGCCTTTAGAACTATGTGGGAATGCTCACCATCATACTGCTATTTGCTTAGATTATTTGTTATATTTGTCATTTCTGTTTGGACATTGTTTTTTGTCTAAGTATCTGATGCACTTCAATTGATGTATGGTGTATCTAATCCGTTCTTGCTAAACAAAATGTTTCACTTTACCTCGATACACGTGACAATTATAAACCTAAAATCAAATCTAAAACAAAACCTAAAGTCAGAGGAAGGGTTGTGGGTGGAAGATATCAGGGGAAACTTGGCACCAAGGATTACAGGGAGATGGGGGGCAAAATAAGTCAGCCATGATCAGCATTGAAACATATAAACATTTAAACAGATTGCTAAGGGTTTGGACACGCTAGAGGCAGGAAAGATGTTCCTGGTTTTGGGGGAGTCCAGAACTAGGGGGCCACACAGTTTAAGAATAAGGGGTAAGTCATTTAGAAAGGAGACGACAAAACACTTTTTCTCACAGAGAGTGGTGAGTCTGTGGAATTCTTTGCCTCAGAGGGCGGTGGAGGCAGGTTCTCTGGATGATTTCAAGAGAGAGCTAGATAGGACTCTTAAAGATAGCGGAGTCAGGGGATATGGGGAGAAGGCAGGAACGGGGTACTGATTGGGGACGATCAGCCATGATCACATTGAATGGCGGTGCTGGCTTCTTCTGCACCTATTGTCTATTGTCTATTGATCGAATGGCAGAGCAGACCCGATGGGCCAAAAGGCCTAATTTTGCTCCTATGTCTAAGGGTCTTCTCCCTGAGAAGGGTCATGACCCGAAACCTCACATATCAATGTTCACCAGGGATGCTGTTTGAACTGTTGAGTTACTCTACCTTGTTGTGTCTACCATAGAACTAGCTCGTGTCTCCAATGTTGAAGCAATGAACTGCAGAAGCTGGTTAATACAGAAAAGAACACAAAGTGCTGGAGTAACTCAGCAGGCCATAAGATCATAAGGTCATAAGTGATAGGAGCAGAATTAGGCCATTCGGCCCATCAAGTCTTCTCCGCCATTCAATCATGGCTGATCAAGCTCTCCCTCCTAACCCCATTCTCCTGCCTTCTCCCCATAATCAAGAATCTATCTATCTCTGCCTGGACTATATCCATTGACTTGGACTCCACAACCTTCTGTGGCAAAGAATTCCACAGATTCACCACCCTCTGACTAAATAAATTTATCCTTGTCTCCTTCGGAAAGAACATCCTTTAATTCTGAGGTTATGACCTAGACTCTCCCACTAGTGGAAACATCCTCTCCACATCCACTCTATCCAAACCTTTCACTATTCTGTACGTTTCAATGAGGATCATCCTCATTCTTCTAAACTCCAGCGAGTACAGGCCCAGTGCCTGCAAACGCTGGGTCAGGCAGCATCTCTGGAGAACATGGATAGTTGACGTTTCAGGTCAAGAGGTGACGTTTCAAGTCAAAGAAGGGTCTTGACGGGAAAATACAACCATCGATGTTCACCAGAGATGCTCCAGCACATACAGTCTCCAATGTTCCCATTGATTAATTCCTGTATCCTACAAGTTGGATTTTTTTAAGTTCCCGGGGCTGGACTCCAAAATCGCAAGTGATCTCATGTTCATTATAGATTTAAACATAGCCTTGTACTAAATTAGGACAGATATTATGCACGAGCCAGATACGCATCAGCTGATTGAACACAATCTGCCTCAGATGTGACTGCTGCCAACAGGAATGTGGTTAACAACATGCCTCAATGACCCAGACAATTCAAGGATAGTCATGCATACATGCTCAATATTAGGAATGCAGAGCGAGATGTCTGTCGGGGAATGTTGCCGACTTTTTTGGCCCGCCCCAGACTGTAGGAGTAGGTGCTGAGGGAGGCATTGAAGCTGGGTGCAGCCAACGCCAAGGCTCTGTGGGGAAGGACCACAGTCTAGGGTCCTTCTGCTGCTGGACATTGGAGTGCAGGGTGTGGTGGAGACGCCCCTCAAAATAAGGGAAAGGATTTCACGCCAATGGGCCACATGAGTGGAAAAGGCATGGGGTAAAATTGTGTTGAATGTTTGTATAGCCTCCGCAAATGTCCGATTAAGTTTTTTGCACGGTTCCTGTATTGCATATAGTTATTTTAAAATAAAATAAAATCTATTTTGAAAGAAAGAAAAATTATAGGAATGCAAGATAAATACCGGCCTTGCCTGCGATGGCCATATTTAGTTTAATTTAGTTTTCTTTAAAGATACAGCACGGAAACAGGCCCTTCGGCCCGCCAAGTCCACGCCGACCAGCGACCCCCGCACACTAACACCATCGACATACACTGGGGACGATTTACAATCTTAACCGACAAAACTGTACGTCTTTGGAGTGCGGGAGGAAACCGGAGCACCCGGAGAAAACCCACGCGGTCACGGGGAGAAAGTGCAAATTTCGTACAGACAGCACCCGTGGTCAGGATTGAACCCGGGTCTCTGGCGCTGTAAGGCAACAACTCTACCGCTGCGTCACCGTGCCGTCTAATATCTGCAAATGAGTGCACCATATCTTCTGTCCGTCCTAACTTAGCATAACTTATAGATTGATGCTTTATTGTAACATGTGCTTGTTAAGCTGACATTCTTTGGTCTGGGTACAATACACATGTATGCTAAGAGCCATCATGCAAAGGGAGCTGGCAAAGTTACAAAAAGTATTTAATATAGTCCGTATAGTCCGTGTGGTGCCTCTTCCTTCCCCCACCCCGCGCCCCCTCCCTCCCCCGCACCCCCCGCCGGGCCCTTCGATGGTGGAGCATCCTCGACCGACATGGGACTCACATGGGCAACGGTTCTCCGAAGGACCTCCTCTTCTCTGACGGTCCCCCTCGCTCTCCGATGATCCCCCTCGCTCTCCGATGATCCCCCTCGTTCTCCGATGGTTGTCCTCGCTTTCCAAAGGTCCCCATCACTCTCTGATGGTCCCCATTGCTCTCCGATGGTCCCCGTCACTCTCCGATGGTTGTCCTCACTTTCCGAAGGTCTCCACCATTCTACGACGCCCCCTAGCTCTCCGACGGCCCCGCTCGCTCCGTGATGGTCCCCCCCCTCTCTCCTACAACCCCCCCCCCCCTCTCTCTCTCGACGGTCCCCTCTATCCCACCTCCCCACCCCTCTTCATTCGACCACTGGGCCAATCCTAGTCCCTTGTTGTCAGCGATCTCTGCAGCCGCAGGGTTGGCCCCAGGCCAGTCTTGACTGGCTCCGTGCCGGAAGCTGGGACACATCTAACTAAACAAGTGTTGCAACAAGGATTAGCATTAATCACAGCTCCAGCTGCCGAGTGGAACTCCAGAAGGATTTAAACATTAGACAAACAATTAGTCATAAAAGTATGCTCTAACATCTTCAAGCAAATGTGGCCGTCATGTTAGGTCATGTTTTAATAAGATAAAATTGCATTAAATTTCCCCTGTATTTTGCAATGTGGTTCTGTGTAGAGATACAGCCTGGAAACAGGCCCTTCGGCCCACTGTGTCCACATCAACCATCAATATGTTATCATGCTATCCCACTTTCTCATCTTTTGTTTGGAGATACAGTAGGAAAAACAGGCCATTCAGCCCACTGAGTCCATGTTGACCATCGATCGCACTAGTTCTATGTTTTCCCACTTTCTCATCCACTCCCCACACATTTTAGTATAGAAATTAGGGCAGCACCCGATGGTGCAGCGGTAGAGCACTGCCTCACTGCTCCAGCGATCCGCGTTCGATCCTGACTACGGGTGCTGTCTGTACGGAGTTTGCCCGTGGGTTTTCTCCGAGATATCCGGTTTTCTTCCACGCTCCAAAGATGTGCAGGTTTTTTTTTTCAAAATATTTATTCAATGATTTAAAAATAATATTTACACTACAATAAAACAAGCCAGAACCCACTACCATAATTCAATACAAACATATATTCATAATAAGCTATTATACAATTATGATACAATCCTTATTGAGGATACATTCAACACCCTGCGGAGCCCAGCGGTCCAGGAACTCCTTCAGGGTGCACGTGGACAGGGCGTATTCCCTTTCTAACCCCACCTGGGCACGGACGTAACCCCGGAAAAGGGGCAGGCAGCCGGCTCGGGTAGAGTCCTCCACCGCCTGGCGCCTTGACTCGCGGATAGCCAGCTTGGCCAGGCCCAGGAGCAACCCGACCAGGACATCTTCAGCCCGACCCTCTCCCCTACACACAGGGTGTCCAAAGATGAGGATGGTGGGTGAAAAATGCAGCAAAGATGTACAGGTTTATGGGTTAATTGGCTTGGTGTAAATGCATAAATGTTCCCTAGTGGGTGTAGGCTACTGCTAATTGTTGGTCGGCGCGGACTCGGTGGGCCAGAGGACGCTGCATCTCTAAACTAATCTACACTACACCAAACTGAATGAAATGATGAATGAACCGCTTGCTTCAAGCAGCAGTCTGCTGAATGCGGTCAAACAAGCAAAGCTTCCTGATCATTATCAGGTGTGAAACGTACAGGAAACCAAAGGTCGGCTTTAGGATCTTTGCAGGAAACCTAAAGGAAACCATAGTGCTTTGAACAGGCAACATCATTCACACCAGCAAACACACATCAAACACTGAGAACAAGCAGTTTAATATTTTCAGGGCAATAAAGATTTAAGCTTCCTCCACCATAGAACCACATCACCCCGTAGATCTGAGAATGAAGTGAAATTGTAGTTAAAACCCATACATTGTGAGAATGCATGCAGTTTTCAATCAGACTATTCAAGATCTCACCCATTTAACATCAGTCAGATGCAAGAACATTTATTTTAAATAATTGTGTATTGCACATCATATTCAGTCATATGTAATTTAAACCAGTGACAAGTTAGAATGGATTTGGAGATCTAACCTGAGTACCATATCCGTTGTGTGATATGGTTTTATCTAGACACAAGGAACTGCAGATGCTCGTTTTACAAAAAAAAGGCACAAAGTGCTGGAGCAACACGATGGCACAGTGGTAGAGTTGCTGCCTTACAGCACTTGCAGGGCCAGAGACCCTAGTTCAATCCTGACTACGGGTGCAGAGTTGGTACCTTTTCCCCATGGCCGCATAGGGTTTTCTCCCAAATCTTCAGTTCCCTCCCACACTCCAAAGACGTGCAGGTTTGTAGGTTAATTGGCTTGGTATAGGTGTAAATTGTCCCTAGCGTGTGTGTAGGATGGTGTTAATGTGCGGGGATCGCTGGTTGGTGCCGACCCGGTGGGCCGAAGGGCCAGTTTCCGCGCTCTATCTCTAAACTAAACTAAACTCAGCTGGTCAAGCATCACAGCGCAGGTTTGATCATGGCCTTTTTTAATGAGATATAACTGAGAAACAGGCTCTTCAGTCTAACGAGACCACACTGACCAGCGATCCCCGCACATTAACACTATCCTACACACTGGGGACAATTTACAATTTTACCAAAGCCAATTAACCTAGCAACCCGCATGTCTTTGGAGTGTGGAAGGAAACCGGAGCACCCGGAGAAAACCCACGTGGTCACAGGCAGAACGTACAAACTCGTGTTCAGGATTGAACCTGGATCTCTGGCGCTGTAAGGCAGCAACTCCACCGCAGCGCCATCATGACGCCCCACTGGTTCTATGTTATCCCTTCCCTGCACATTACAGACATAGAAACATAGAAACATAGAAAATAGGTGCAGGAGGAGGCCATTCGGCCCTTCGAGCCTGCACCACCATTCATTGTGATCATGGCTGATCGTCCCCTATCAATAACCCGTGCCTGCCTTCTCCCCATATCCCTTGACTCCACTAGCCCCTAGAGCTCTATCTAACTCTCTCTTAAATCCATCCAGTGACTTGGCCTCCACTGCCCTCTGTGGCAGGGAATTCCATAAATTCACAACTCTCTGGGTGAAAAGTGAAAAGGGGACAATTTACAGAGATCAATTAACCTACAAATCCGCACGACTTTAGGATGCAGCAGAAATCCAGAGCACCTGGAGTAAACCCACAGGGAGAACGTGCAAACTCCACACAAACAGCACCTGAGGTTAGTATCGAACCCAGATCTCTGGCGCTGTGAGGCAGCAACTCTACCGCTGCGCCACAGTGCTTCATTGCAAAGTACATCCACCTCTTTCTTCTTATATTTTTATTAATATACTAGACCAAGTGCAGACCCGTTGGGTCTGCTCCCCCAATGGTGTGATCCCCCACCCCAATATTCCACCATGCCCCCGTTTCCTCCAACGGAACTGAACCCGTTCCCAAATGTAAGATTCCAGAACTCCCCTGCCTCCCTCAGCAGTGGATTAAAACCTCCCCTGCCTGCTGCAGCACTTCCAATTGCAATAGCAATTGGCCCTCCCCCTCCTGTTGAAGCACTTGCTGTGATATCCCATTGAGGTGAAAAGTTCAGAGTGTTCCTGTCTTGCAACTTTGTTTTGAAGTGTGTTGGAAGCTGATAGGAAGGAGCAGCGAATCAAAAGGCAGAAAGGCAGCTGGACGCCAGGCAGCAGGCGGCAGCCACACAGTTTTAATATATAATAGATAATTAATAATTATATATTTCACTATTATTTCAGACATGATTCTTCCCTATGTTCATTTTTTATTTGATATTTATTTGTTTGAACTTGCGAATCTGCTCAGACTGAGTTACACATCGATATGACTGGATCGAACAAAAGTGAGCTTTGAAGGTACACAAAGAAGCTGGAGAAACTCAGCGGGTGCAGCAGCATCTATAGATGTGTACCTTCGATGTTCAGGCATCTGCAGTTCCTTCTTAAACAAAAGTGAGCTTTGGTTCAGCAGCTCCACAGCACCACCACTAGTTGGAGAGTGGAATTACAGCATGGCCATTTGGTGACTGAAATTTGTTTTGTTTAGTTTAGAGATACAGTGTGGAAACAGGCCCTTCGGCCCATCGAGTCCGCGCCGACCAGCGATCACCCGTTCACACTAGTTCCATCCTACACACATAGGGACAATTTTACCGAAGCCAATTGACCTACAGACCTTGGACGACCTTGGAAGAAGTTTAGTCTTAGATGTAGAGATTCATCATGGAAACAGACCCTTCGGCCCACCGAGTCCATGCTGACCATCGATCACCCGTTCACACTAATTCTATGTTATCCCACTTCCACCTCCACTCCCTCCGTACTAGAAGATTTTTTACACAGGCTAATTAACACTTAAGGATGTGTAGGCAGGAACTGCAGATGGTGAGCAACACAGGAATTGCAACTGCAGAACCGAAGAGAGACACAAAAAGCTGGAGTAACTCAGCGTCTCTGGAGAAAAGGAATAGGTGACGGGTGGAGACCCTTCTTGAGAGTCTAAGTATGATTGTGCATATTTATTATTATATTAGTAGTCTTTGTATTATTATTACTGAATTGTAGGCAAAAATAAATTCCACTGTACCTAGATACATGTGACAATGGAGTACCATCGAACCATTGAAACTCCTAACCTGGAAGTCATTGAGATGTGGGGCTCACATTCACCCTTCTATTTACTCTGTATTCAGAGCCAAAGGAAACGGTGGCGCAGTGGTAGAGTCGCTGCCTTAGAGCGAATCCAGCGCTGGAGACCCGGGTTCGATCCTGACTACGGGTGCTGTCTGTACGGAGTTTGTACTTTCTGCCCGTGACCTGCGTGGGTTTGCACCGAGTTCTTCTGTTTCCTCCCACACTCCAAAGCCGTACAGGTATGTAGGTTAATTGGCTTGGTAAATGTAAACATTGTCCCTAGTGGGTATAGGATAGTGTTAATGTGTGGGGATCGGTGCAGTGCAGACCCAGTGGAGCGCTATATCTCTAAACTAAAAAGGAATCGAAACCAAGAATTTGTCCACATTTATCTCTATCCCCATGTGGTCAAAACCAATTTGACCACAATTTAAACCACATGGTGTAATATTTCCTCTATGAATCTAACTTTGTTTCACATCCTCCCAGATGATTCTTGCTGTGTTAAAAACATCACATTCATGTTACTGTGTAGGGGAACTGCAGATGCTGGTTTAAACCGAAGATAGACACAAAATGCTGGAGTAACTCAGCGTTTCAGGCAGCATCTCTAGAGAGAAGGAATGGGTGATGTTTCAGGTCAAGCACGAGTCGGGGGAAAGCCTGATCCGCTGAGTTACTCCAGCTTTTTGTGTCTATCTGACGTTAACATTACTGTTGAATAGCTGTGGTTTAAAACACCGCAACATCGGGCAACACAACGGCACTGCTGGTCGAGCTGCTGCCTCACAGCGCCAGTGACCCAGGTTTGATCCTCACCTTGGGCTCATCCGCTCATCAGTCATAGGAGCAGTACTAGCCCATTCAGCCCGTCGAGTCTTTATAAGTGCATTCGGGTGCTGCCTGTGTAGAGTTTGCATGTTCTCCCTGTGACTGCATGGGTGCTCCTGTTCCCACCCACATCCCAAAAAGTTGTGGGTTTGTAGGTAAATTGGACTCTGTAACTTGCCCCGAGTGTGCAGGGAGTGGATGAGAAGGGATGAGAAGTCTGAAGGGGGTCTCGACCTGAAACATCATGTTATCCATGTTCTCCAGGGATGCTGCCTGACCCGCCGAGCTACCCCAGCTCTTTGTGTCCTTGAGTGGATGAGAAAGTGGGACAACAAAGAACTAATGTGAGTGGCTGATCGATGGTCAGTGTGGACTCATTGGGTCAAAGGACCCGTTTCCATTGTGTATCTCTAAACTAAACTAAAGTAAACTAGAATTGAGAAGGACGGAAATACATATCAGATTAGCAAGTGGTGTGGCACGGTGGCACAGCGGTAGAGTTGCTGCCTTACAGCGCCAAGGACCCAGGTTCCACCCTGACTATGGGTGCTGTCTGTATAGAGTTTGTACGTTCTCCCTGTGACTGCGTGGGTTTCCTCCGGTTTCCTCCGACACTTGTGCAGATGCTAGTTAGTGCAGAGGACTAGTTTATGCGGATACTAGTTGACCATAAGTTAGTCTTTTACACCATAGTATGTTGGAGACCTCACTGACTAGTTGAATCATGGCCTGGTTCGGAATGCCCGGGAATGAAGGGGATTACTAAGAGTGGAGGCCACTGCCCGGTTTGTGCTGGATTCTGGTTAGCGGAGGATATTAGTTAGTGCAGAATACTAGTTTGTTAAGGATACTAGTTTGTGCAGAACTAGTTAGTGCAGGATGAAATGTGTAAGAATGAACTGCAGATGCTGGTTTAAATCAAAGATAGACACAAAATGTTGGAATAACTCAGCGGGACAGGCAGCATCTCTGGAGAGAAGGAATGGGTGACGTTTCGGGTCGAGATGCCTGAAGAAGGGTCTCCAGCTCTTTGTGTCTATCTTCAGTTTAAACCAGCATCTGCAGTTCCTTCTTACACACTCCTCCAGTGCTTTTAACCCCATCTGGCCTGCACTACTAGGGAGCAAACTGACGAAGATGCAGGTGGATGCTCCATTGGTGTCCTGGATCACCAACTACCTGACTGGATCACCACAATATATCAACGTTACACAACTGTGTCTTGGACAGGGTGGCGAGCAACACAGGGTCCCTACAGGGGACGGTCCTCTCTCCCTTCCTGTTCACCGTCTACACCTCGGACCAGATATAACTCCGTCTCCTGCCACCTCGGATGGCTCTGCAATTGTGGGTTGCATCCACTACACACACATCTAGATCTCGTGCCATCAGGAAAGAGATACTGCAGCATCAAAGCCCGGACAACCAGACTGCTAAACAGCTTCCTTCCACAGGCTGTGAGGCTGCTGAACAGTCATTCCAGCTGATTCTGCTGCTTTTGCACTGACAATTTAATAACTGGCACTGAGTAATAACTCTGGCACTGGCTCAGGCCACTTAAATCAGCTGCCCTGGACATTTTATGACTGTTTTTTTTTTTTTACTTGTATTGTAATGTTGCTTTTTTTTACCTGCACTTTTTTAAACTATTCGTACTGTTTTTATCAGAAACTGGATTGGTTTTTTTAATTGTTTTTATTTTATGCGTGAAATGTTTAAGTTTTATGTGCGATGCTCAGGTATTCCCTGGGAAACGTCTTCCCATGTTGCACTGTACAACTGTTGCTTTGCATGATGACAATAAAAGGATGATAATGATAATGCATCAGTGAGGGGAGGGAAACTGAACACAGAGGTGTAGTCAATGACTTTGTTGAGTGGTGTGGGCTGAATCACCTGCAGCTCAACAACGACAAAACTAAGGAGTTAGTGGTGGACTTTAGGAGGAGAGGAACACCCCATGTTCCCTGTCTCCATCGATGGTGTGGATGTGCAGTTTACCATGTTTTATGTGTACAAATACCTTGGAGTTTACCTGGACGTTAAACTGGACTGGTCCAGGAACGCTGCGGCTCTGTGCAAGAAGGGACAGAGCTGGCTGTAGTTTTTGAGAAGACTGCACTCCTTCAATGTCTGCAGTAAAATGCTGCAGATGTTGTACCAATTGGTGGTAGCCAGTGCCATCTCCTATGCTGCCGTGTGCTGGGGCAGCAGGGCGAAGGTTGCGGACTCCAACAGGATCAACAAGCTCCTCAGGAAGGCTGGCTTCGTCCAAAACAGGGGGCGGAGTTGGAGTTGGAATCACGGGAGGTTGGTCCTGGAGGGGAGGGTGCTCCTCAAACTGCGGAGCATGCTGGACAATACAGCTCACCCCCTCCATGACACACTGGTCAACCTGAGGAGCACCTTCAGCAACAGACTGGTTCCACCAAGATGCAGCACAGAACGCCACAGGAGATTCTTCTTCCCTGTGGCTATCAAACTGTACAACTCCTCCCCCTGTTTTGGGGTAGACTAATGCCCCTGTCCCACTTAGGAAACCTGAGCGGAAACCTCTGGAGACTTTGCGCCCCACCCAAGGTTTCCCTGCGGTTCCCGGTGGTTTTTGTCAGTCTCCCTGCCTGCTTCCACTACCTGCAACCTCTGGCAACCACCTGCAACCTCCGGAAACCGCTCGGAAACCTTGGGTGGGGCGCAAAGTCTCCAGAGGTTTCCGTTCAGGTTTCCTAAGTGCGACAGGGGCATTACACAAACTCCCCTCCCCAATCTTTCCAAGTCCCCAATCCTTTCCACTCGTCACTTTAATTTCCTGTTTCACATATCTTGTTGTGTTTTATGAATGTCGGCAGACCAATTTCCCTCCTGGGATAAATAAAGTTCTATAGTATGGTGTCATATCGCATGGATCACTTTCCTAGACGCCAGCAAAGGTCCTCGCCGTCTCTGGACAATAACTGGTCTATGTCGCCCCCTAGAGCTGGAAACGACGACTGCAGGAATTGTCCTCAATTTAACTTTCATTTTAAACTGAAAATACTGACGCCGACTCTGAGTAGTTATGCCCCTGTCCCACTTAGGCGATTTTTTAGGCAACTACAGGGGTCTAGGCTGTCGCCACATGGTCGCCGGGGTGTCGCCTGTATGGTCGTGAGTCGTCTCCTCAGTCGCCCAAAGAGTCGTAGCGTTTTTATGGTCATCGATGGATTTTGAAATGTTCAACATTTTTCGGCAACAGTGGGCTTGACGCCAATGAGCGTATCTTGACTTCTCTTGATGTAGGCGCTGTCGTAGGTTGCCGCCAGGATGGCGTTGGTTGCCGCCGGGAGCTGACTTCGGCACATTCCATTGGCGACTACCTACGTCAAACGGCGGCAGGTACCGGCGACTGGATTGTCTTCAGTTGTCACCGACAGAGTCGTACCTTGTCGTGGGTGGACATAGGTTGTCGTAGGTGTGGTCGTAGGTGGACGTCCTAATGGGTCGCCGGTTGTCGGTAGCTTGCCGTAGCTTGACGTTGACTAGGTGGTAGGCTGTCGTAGATATTGGCGTAGACATTGTCGTAGGGGGTGTCCAATCACCTAAGTGGGACAGGCCCTTTACCTGCAAGAGTTAATTCGGGCTGTCACTATTGCAAGGGCATTAACTACTGGGTTTTGCAGTGACACTGATACTCAGGGGTGAATAAAAATTCACTGAACGAAAACACTGAAATATCAACCGTATGGGATGGGTCCAACTATTTGAGGGATATTAGAAAGATTATTGATGAAGATCAATATAGTTTCATCAGTGACTGGGGTTCTGGGGAGAAGGCAGGAGAATGGGGTTGAGAGGGAAAGATAGATCAGCCATGATTGAATGGTTTGATGGAGTAGACTCGATGGGCCGAATGGCCTAATTCAGCTCCTATCACTCATGAGTTTATGATAATAAATAATAAAAGATAGGCACAAAATTCTGGAGTAACTCAGCGGGACAGGCCGCATCTCTGGATTAAAGGAATGGGTGACGTTTCAGGTCGAGATCCTTCTTCAGACTGAAGAAGCCCTGAACTACTATCAACCTCTTCGATGGCCCTCGGACTATCTTTGATCGGACTTTGCTGGCTTTACCTTGCACTAAACGTCATTCCCTTATCATGCTTTTCTATACACTGTAAATGGATTGTAATAGTGCATTGTCTTTCTACTGACTGGTTAGCACACAATAAAAGCTTTTCACTATACCTCAGTACATGTGACAATAAACTAAACTGAACTAATAAGCCTATGGCCTTTTGTTCCAGATTTCCCTACCCTGGGATAAACACTGCGCATTCACCCAATTTATGCCCCCTCATTTTTTCATGCACATCTATAAAATCACTCCTCGGCCTCCTGTGCTTCAGGGAATAAACTCCTAATCCGCCCAATCTCTCTCTATAGCTCAATCCTTGTCAATTTTCTCTGCACCCTTTCCAATTTAATGGCATCCTTCCCATTGCAGGATGGCCAAAACGGAATAAAATACTAAAAATATGGCCACACCAACGCCATATGCAACTTGGCCCCAGATAGCTCAGTCGATAGAGCACCAGACTTTTAATCTGAGGGTCCAGGGTTCAAGTCCCTGCTCGGGTGCTACACCTTCCTTTGTTATAGGCATGTTTTGAATAGGGATAGACAGTATGTTTTTGTACATAGGAGATCATGTCTAGAGTAACTCAGTGAGTCATGCAGCAACTCTGGAGAACATGGATAGGTGACGTTTCGGGTTGGGACCCTTCTACAGACTGATAGAAAGATAAGGGGAAGAAAGGTGGGACAGGACCATTTAGCTATAGGTGGATAGAGGTGAGGGGAGGAGATGAATAAGGGATACAAATTAGAGATTTAACATTGTGCCACAGGCGGCTGTGGAGGCCAGGTCGATAGATATTTTTAAGGCAGAGATAGATAGATTCCTGATTAGTACGGGTGTCAGGGGTTATGGGGGAAAGGCAAAGAATGGGGTTAAGAGGGAAAGATAGATCAGCCACGTTTGAAAGGCGGAGTAGACTTGATGGGTCGAATGGCCTAATTCTGCTCCTTTGACTAGTGAGTTTATGAATACCTGTGAGGGATAATGATGATAACACGTTATCTGTGAAGAATGCGAGGTGTTTACAATGAAGAGTATTTGTGATAATAAATTAGGGAAAACAAAAGAGAGAATTGTTGATGAGAAGTGTTAGTTCCATATCACACCCCAGATATAGTGTTGTCTGCTCATATCATTTGTCATTTGTGTAAAACATTGTTTTTCCATTCAATTTACCTTGCTCTCAAGTAATAACAAATAAACAACATACGTAGAACTAAAGGAGAGGAAGCATTGACGTAACATCACCCACAGGGGTGACATGGGTTACGGGAAGACAAAGGAATGGGGTTGAGAGGGAGAGATAGATCAGCCATGATTGAATGGCAGAGTTGACTTGATGGGCCAAATGGCCTAATTCTGCTCCTATCACTCATAGTTTTAGTTTAGTTTAGAGATACAGCGCGGAATCAGGCCCTTCGGCTCACCGAGTCCGCGCCGACCAGCGATCCCCGTGCATTTACACCATCCTTCACAGACTAGGGACAATATGCAATTTTACAAAACCAATTAATAGACAATGGACAATAGACAATAGGTGCAGGAGTAGGCCATTCTGTCCTTCAAGCCAGCACCGCCATTCTGAAGAAGGGTTTCGGCCCAAAACATTGCCTATTTCCTTCGCTCCATAGATGCTGCTGCACCCGCTGAGTTTCTCCAGCACTTTTGTCCACCTTCAATGTGATCATGGCAGATCATCCACAATTAACCTGCAAACATCTACGTTTTTGGAGTGTGGGAGGAAACCAAAGGTCTCGGAGAGAACCCACGCAGTCACGGGGAATTCTGTTGAATTCTCTGCCTCAGAGGGCGGTGGAGGCCAGTTCTCTGGATGCTTTCAGGAGAGAGCTAGATAGGGCTCTTGAATATAGAGGAGTCAGGGGATATGGGGAGAAGGCAGGAACGGGGTACTGTTTGTGGATGATCAGCCATGATCACATTGAATGGCGGTGCTGGCTCGAAGGGCCAAATGGCCTACTCCTGCCCCTATTGTCTATTGCCTATTGTCTAATCTCTTCTGTGAAGAGCTAAGTGACTGAGGATACAACTGAAGAGCAATAACCAGCTGTTTAGTTTCATTTAGTTTAGTTTAGTTTATAGATACAGCGCGTAAACAGGCCCTTCGGACCACCAAGTCCGCACCGACCAGCGATCCCCGCACATTAACACTATCCTACACACACACACACTAGGGATAGTTTTACATTTATACCAAGCCAATTCCCCTACAAACTTGTATGTCTTTGGAGTGTGGGAGGAAACCGAAGATCTCGGAAAAAACCCACGCAGGTCACGGGAAGAATGTAAGGCAGCAACTCTACCGCTGCACCACCGTGCCGCCCGCGGTGTGTAAGGTCATTAACGGCAGGTGGGTCAAGGTTGGAGTTTGCTGACTGGAACTTGAAACTGTTGCCAACTTTATGGTGAGTTTAAAACCACCAACCAGAAATGATGGCCAAATAAACTTGCAATGAACCAGAAAATTCCTTGCCTCATCTGGCCACCAGAGGGAGCTTTGTATTGACAATTTATCAAAGTCAGGGGTAACATTTTGTGTCCTGCTGTATTCTCCTTCTCAGCTGCTGCTGAATAAATATCACCACGGGTGGCACAGTGGCGCAGTGGTAGATTTGCTGCCATACAGTGCAAGAGCAGATGTACAGGGTCTTGGTGACACCATAATTGGAGTATTGCGTACAGTTTTGGTCTCCTAATCTGAGGAAAGACATTCTTGCCATAGAGGGAGTGCAGAGAAGGTTCACCAGACTGATTCCTGGGATGGCAGGACTTTCATATGAAGAAAGACTGGATAGACTCGGCTTGTACTCGCTAGAATTTAGAAGATTGAGGGGGGATCTTATAGAAACTTACAAAATTCTTAAGGGGTTGGACAGGCTAGATGCAGCAAGATTATTCCCGATGTTGGGGAAGTCCAGACCAAGGGGTCACAGTTTAAGGATAAGAGGGAAATCTTTTAGGACAGAGATGAGAAAGTCATTTTTTATACAGAGAGTGGTGAATCTGTGGAATTCTCTGCCACAGAAGGTAGTTGAGGCCAGTTCATTGGCTATATTTAAGAGGGAGTTAGATGTGGCCCTTGTGGCTAAAGGAATCAGGGGGTATGGAGAGAAGGCAGGTATTGGATGATCAGCCATGATCATATTGAATGGTGGTGCAGGCTCGAAGGGCCGAATGGCGTACTCCTGCACCTATTTTCTATGTATCTATGTTTCTATGAGAGACTTGAGTTTGATCCTGAATACAGGTGCTGTCAGTATGGAGTTTGTACGTTCTCCCCGTGGGTTTTCTCCGAGATCTTCAGTTTCCTCCCACACTCCAAAGACGTGCGGGTTTGCAGGTTAATTGCCTTGGTATCAATGTAAAATTGTCCCCAATGAGTTTAGGGTAGCGTGAATGTGCGGGGATCGCTGGTCGGTGCAGACCCGGTGGGCTTGCTTCCACGCTGTATCTCTAAACTAAACTAGACTAAACCAATTCATCAGTCGGGCTATTAAGTATAGAAGTTGGGACGAAGCATTACAGTCGTACAAGATGCTGGTGAGGCCGCTTTAGGAGGCTTGTGTTCAGTTTTGGTTGCCCTGCTACAGGTAGGATGTCATTAAGCTAGGAAGAATGCAGAGAATATTTATGAGGGTGTTGCCAGAACTGAGCTACAGGGAAAGGTCGGTCAGGCTAGGACTTTATACCTTGCAGTTCAGGAGGCTGAGGGGTGACCTTATAGAGGTGTATAAAACCAAGAGGGAAATTCATAGAGTCATAGCGTCATAGAGTGATACAGTGTGAAAACAGGCCCATTGGCCCAACTTGCCCGCAGCAGCCAACATGTCCCAGCTACACTAGTCCCACCTGCCCGCGTTTGGTTCATATCCCTGCAAACCTGGCCTATCCATGTACCTGTCTAACTGTTTCTTAAACGTTAGGATAGTCCCAGCCTCAACTACTGTACCTCCTCTGGCAGCTTGTTCCTTCCGCACATGCACCACCCGTTGCGTTAACAAGTTACCCCCTCGGATTCCTATTAAATCTTTTCCCCTTCACCTTAAACCTATGGCCTCTGGTCCTCGATTCACCTACTATGGGCAAGAGGCTGTGCACCTAATTCATAAGGTGAATGCACAGGGTACTTTACTCAGGGCAGTGGAATCAAGAACCAGATGTTGTTATAGTACCAGCCTCAACTACTCCCTCTGGCAGCTTGTTCCATACACCCACCACCCTCTGTGTGAAAAAGTTGCTCCCCAGTTTCCCTGTTAAATATTTCTTCTCTCACCATAGAACAATGTCCTCTGGTTCTCAATTCTGCTACAATAGACAATAGACAATAGGTGCAGGAGTAGGCCATTCGGCCCTTCGACTGTTCACTGTGATCATGGCTGATCAACCCCAATCAGTACCTCGTTCCTGCCTTCTCCCCATACCCCCCCGACTCCGCTATCTTTAAGAGCCCTATCTTGCTCTCTCTTGAAAGTATCCAGAGAACCGGCCTCCACCGCCCTCTGAGGCAATGAATTCCACAGACTCACAATTCTCTGTGTGAAAAATTGTTTCCTCATCTCTAAATGGCTTACACTTTAATCTTAAACTGTGGCCCCTGGTTCTGGACTCCCCCAACATCGGGAACATGTTTCCTGTCTCTAGCGTGCCCAAACCCTTAATAATCTTATATGTTTCAATACTACCCTGGATGAAAGTCTCTCTGCATTCACCTCATCAATTCCCAGCTGTTACCAAGCAATTGAACTGTCCTCTCATCAGCCACGTGCGGCCCTGACCTCCCATCTACCTCATTGGAGACCTTTGAACTATCTATAGTCGTATAGTCACGATATAACATTGAACATCAGACTTCAATGCTGTATCCTGCACTAAATGCTGTATCCTTTATCCTTTATCTGTGCACTGTGGACGGCTTGTATTCTTGTCTGTACTTGACGGGATAGGTATCAGAGGTAACAGGAAGAAGGCAGGAGAATGGGGATAGGAGGGAGAGATAGATCAGCCATGATTGAATGGTGGAGTGGACTTGATTCTACTCTGATGCCAAATGGCCTAACTCTACTCCTATTCCTTATGACCTCATGGATAGCACCCAAACAAAAGCTTTTTACTGTACAAATGACAATAATAAATTAAATTAAACTAAACTAAACTAAATAAAGATCACCCCTTCGGCCTAACTTGCCTAATCTCTCCCTGTAGCTCAGGCCCTAGAGTCCTGGCAACATCCTCGTTAATGACGTTTCATGTCGAGACCCTTCTCCTGGTCTCTATGTGACGTTTCGAGCCGAGACACTTCTCCTGGTCTTGACCCGAAAGGTCACCTACTCCTTTTCTCCAGAGATGCTGCCGGACCCGCTGGGTTACTCCAGCTTTTTGTGTCTATCTTCAGTC
The DNA here is from genome assembly GCF_028641065.1 of Leucoraja erinaceus. Lineage (NCBI taxonomy): Eukaryota > Metazoa > Chordata > Chondrichthyes > Rajiformes > Rajidae > Leucoraja > Leucoraja erinaceus. Next base: position 29,280,226 of record NC_073400.1, on the reverse strand, counting down.
TGAACCAGCATCTGCAGTTCCTTCCGACACATCCTCGTTAATCTTCTCTGCATTCTTTGCTGCTTAATGACATCCTTTGTTAGAGCAAGGTGACTAAGCTAATGTGTCAAAAGCCTTCTGAATCACCTGTGACGCCACTGTCAGGAAATCTAAAAGCAAATACTGCAGCTGTTGAAAATATTATTTTTTGGTTTAAATTCCTTGGAGAGATAGTGACTTTATACATCACAAAAATGCCCCAGAACATATAATTATGAGTCACGTTCTTGGTACAGCTGTACTCCACATGCTCTAGTCCAATTTGGGATGGTCCAGAATTCTGTCTCAGAAGTTTAGTTTAGTTTAGAGATACAGCATGTAAACAGGCCCATCGGCCCACCGAGTCCATGCCGACCAACCATGTCGTTACACCAGTTCTATCCCACACACTAGAGACAATTTAGTTTAGTTTAGTTCTGTTCAGTTTGAAGATACAGGCCCATTGGCCCAGCGAGTTGGCACCGACCAGCGATCCCCGCACAGTAACACTACCCCACACACACTAGGGACAATTGTACACTTTGACAGTTTTACCAAGCCAATTAACCTACAAACCTGTATGTCTTTAGAATGTGAGCGGAAACCGGAGCACCCGGAGAAAACCCACCCGATCACAGGGAGAACGTACAAACTCCGTACAGACAGCACCTGAGGTCAGGATCGAACCTGTGTCTCTGGCGTTGTGAGGCAGCAACTGCACCACTGCAGCCACTGTGCGGCCCACTTACTAATAGCAAAGAATTAATTATCTATGTTACACACAGGATGGCACGTCTGACGTGGAGGTGGAAGGTTCCAAAGTGCACGTTGGAAGCATAACAGGGCTGTAAACCCAATGGACCTAGATAATATACAGTCAAAGAGTCATCGAGTCATACCGCACGGAAACAGGCCCTTCGACCAACTTGCCCACGCAGACAAAAATGCCTCAACAGAAGAAGCGTCTCGACCCGAAACGTCACCCATTGCTTCTCTCCACAGATGATGCCTGTCCCGCTGAGTTACTCCGCAATATTGTGTCTAACACTCCAAAGACGGACAGGTTTGTAGGTTAATTGGCTTGGTATAATTGTAAATTGTCCATGATGTGTGTAGGATAGTGTTAATGTGTCGGTCGGGGCGGTCTCATCTCATTGGGCCAAAGGGCCTGTTTCCATGCTGTATTTCTAAACTAAACTAAACTAAACTAAACTAGTCTCCCCTGTCCATTTTCAGCCCATATCTAAACCCTTCCTAACCATGTACATGTCAGAATGTGTTATAGTCCCTGCCCAACTATCTCATCTGCCAGGTCGTTCCATATACCCATCACCCTCTGTGTGATAAAGTTGCCCAACAGGTCCCTATTAAATCCCCACTCCACACCGCACCTTAAACCAATGTACTGTTCAATAATTTAATAAATGAATAACCCCAATACTAGTGCAACAACCCTAAGGTCCTTCGTGTAACCAGAGGCGCTGTCCATTGATGTTCACAGTTGCTATGGTTAGTCTTGTAGTCTTGGTTGTTGGTAAGAAGCTATATGATACCAGTTTTCAGACTCCTGTACCTCCGTCCCGAAGGTAGGGGTGAAATGAGAGGGTGGCCAGGGTGGTGTGAGTGTTTGATGAAACTGCCAGTCTTTTTGAGGCAGCCAGTGTAATCAAAGTTTTGGAGATGCTATAACTGAAGTTTAATGTAGAAATTAGCGTGGCCACGATGGCGCAGCGGTAGAGTTGCTGCCTTACAGTGCTTGCATCGCTGGAGACCCAGGTTCGATCCTGACTACGGGTGCTGTCTGTATGGAGTTTATACATTCTCCCCGTGACCGTGTGGGTTTTCTCCGAGATCTTCGGTTTCCTCCCACACTCTAAAGACGTACAGGTGTGTAGGTTAATTGGCTTGGTGTATACCCTAGTGCATGTAGGATAGTGTTAATGTGTGTGGATCGCTGGTCGGTGTAGACTCGATGGGCAGCAGGGCCTGTTTCCGCGCTGTGTCACTGAAACTAAAGCTAAAAGATACAGCGTAGAAACGGGTCCTTCGGCCCAACGAGTCACAGCCAGCCACCGATCACCCACACACTAGCTCTATCCTACACATTAGGGATAATTTACAGAAGCCAGTTATCCTACCAACCTGCACCTCTATGGGATTTAGTTTAGTTAAGTTTGGAGATACAGCATGGAAACAGGCTCTTCGGCCCAACGAGTCCGTGCCGTCCAGCGATCCCCACACACTAACACTATCCTACACACCCTAGGGACATTTTACATTCATACCAAGCCAACTAACCTAAAACCATCTCTACGTCTTTGGGATGTGGGAGGAAACCGAAGATCCCGGCGAAAACCCACACGGTCTCGGGGAGAACGCACAAACTCCGCACAGACAGCACCCACCGTCAGGATAGAACCTGGGTCTCTGGCCTTGTAAGCGCTGTAAGGCAGCAACTCTACCGCTGCGCCACCATGCCACCATATTGTGCACTTGTGCTGGAGAGAGTTAACCAGCATCTTAATTGAAGTTGGGAATGGTGTATTGAGCTACATTGCTGCCTTGTACATTGGGGGTGAATCATTTGCCATGAAATATCTCATGATTCATCTCATTATCCTCATTATCTCATTATTCATGTGGTTAGTCTAATTAGGCTTGTGTTCAGTCACAGGCCAGAGGTAAGCTACATCACAGTAAATCCTCCAATGTTTCATTCTGTTCACCGAGGTTATAGTTGGTAGAGTTTCCTTTGTCAATTGTTTTATAAATTGGCATCAATTGTGTTTTCATCAGCTGAGTTTGGCCATTTCTGTTCACAGTGTGAGAAAATCTTCAGATTTGAGGGGTGGGGGTGCAAGGTGGCACAGCGGTAGAGTTGCTGCCTCAATGCGTCAGAGACCCAGGTTCGATCCCGACTACGGGACCCCCCCCCCCCCACCCTACCCAGAAATGCTGCCTGACCCGCTGAGTTACTCCGGCACATTATGCCTTTTCCTCATTTTCTTTTTAACTATCTCACGGAAGCCATCTTCAAAGTAATTGCTGAATGATTTAGAAATGTCATCAGGTTGCAATTTCTGATCGCATTAAGCTTTCGTGGAAACTCATTAGTTACATTTCCGCAGTGAGATATTAATCGTCAAAACTGTTTCTAAGAACTATTTATCTCAGACACTTTTAATTTATCTAGCTCCGTCTAAACATAGTTAGACTGAAAACAGACTGAATTGAATTTCCACCTACTGATCAGATCGAATCTTAGACACAAAATGCTGGAATAAACTCAGCGGGACAGGCAGAATTTCTGGAGAGAAGGAACGTTTCGGGTTCAGACTGAGAGTCAGGGGAAAGGGAGACGTGGATATATGGAAGGGTAAGGTGTGAGAACGAGAGATTCTGGTTCTCGATCAAAGGGGAGAGAAGTTCATGCAGAATGGATCATTAGTAGCTGAGGGGAGGGTGACAACGAGGCACAAAGCAGTAAAATGTAATCAGGATGACAGTCAGACTGGTTGTTGAACTAGGAAGGGGGAGGGATGGAGAGAGAGGGGAAGGAAGGGTTACTTGAAGTTAGAGAAGTTAATATTCATACCACTGGGGTGCAAGCTGCCCAAGCGAAATATGAGGTGCTGTTCCTCCAATTTGTGTTGGGCCTCACAGTGGAGGAGGCCCAGGACAGGAAGGTCAGTGTGGGAATGGGAGGGGAGGTTAAAATATTTAGCAACCGGGAGATCACGGGTGAACAATGGCTCTTAATGAATCTTAATGGTTGCTACTCTGTAGCTCGGATGTCTTTTGATCGGAGTACGTACATCAAACATATATTCCACAATTAGGGAATATCCAGAATTTTCAGGGAATCGCCATTAGTGACCTCGCCCAGTGTTTAGAGAATCATTATTCCCAGTGTTTTCCCCCAGTGTTCTGTGAATTCCCTACCAACTCAAATTGTTAATTGTAAAGCCTGTGATTATTTACTTCTCATGACAGACTGGTCAACTATTCAGCCAAAACAATTTCCAATTAGTCATTTGGTCGGGAGAAAAATCACGTGGATTCTAGGATTGAACTTTAGAAAACCAAGTCAAAGGATATTTTTAAGGCAGAGATAGATAGATCCTTGATTAGTATGGGTCAGAGGGTAGAGGGAGAGGCAGGAGAATGGGGTTCAGAGGGGACCATAGATCGGCCATGATTGAATGGTGGAGTAGACTTGATGGACCAAATGGCCTTATTCTGCTCCTATCACATGAAGTTATGAACAAACTCTATTTTGGCACAGTGGCAATTAGGGACAATTTACGTTTTTTTTACCAAAGCTTGGAGTCTTTGGAGGAAACCGGAGCACCCGGAGAAAACCCACGTGGTCACGGGGAGAACGTGTAAACTCTGCACAGACAGCATCCGTAGCCGGGATCGAACGGGTGTCTCTGGTGCTGCAAAGCAGCAACTCTACCGCTGCGCCACCGTGCCATTAAAGGAAAAACGCATGAACTTCTAAGCACAAGCATTCACGAGTCCAAACAAGATCTTCTCCCCAGTCTTGTGACTGATCTAAAACCGGGGGGTTGATCAGGCACCTTGGGGAAAATTTCTTTCTGTTGCAGAATGCGTGCGGAAAAATATAAGATTTGAGAGTTTCTCCAGAGGTCCCCAGTGTTTCCAGGAATGCTGGAGATTTCAGATCAAGGCAACTGCATTCCTCGGAGAGTCCGAAAGATTACGGGAATGAAGCAGATCCGTGAGGATTCCAAGGGGGTGACATACAACCAGCGGCCGGCACAGATTTTTCCGAGTGTCTCTGCAGGGAGTTTAGATTTGAGACTTTAGAGATGCAGCGCAGAAACAGGCCCTTCGGCCCACCGAATCCATACTGACCATCAATCAATCAATCAATCAGTTTTATTCGTCACATTGCACATAAAGTGCAAGTGAAATTAATTTGTCAGCCAGCACCCAGCACACTAGCATTATCCTACACACTAGGGACAATTGACAAACTTTACCAAACATTATTAACCTACAAACCTGTGTGTTTTTTTGGGGGGAAACCGGAGCATCCGGAGAAATCCCACGCAGTCACAGGGAGAACGTACAAACTCCACACAGACAGCACCCGTAGTTTGGATGGAACATGGGCCTCTGGCGCTGTAAGGCAGCAACTCTACCCCCCAGAGCAGCATGGTAGCACAGTGGTAGAGCTGCTGCCACACAGCGACAGAGACCCGGGTTTTATCCTGACCGCGGGTACTGCCTGAACGGAGTTTGCAAGTTCTCCCCGTGACTGCGTGGGATTTTCTCTGGGTGCTCTGGTTTCCTCCCTCACCCCAAAGACGTGCCGGTTTGTAGGTTAATAGGCTTCGGTAAATTATTCCTAGTGTGTACTAGGGCCTAGTGTGTACTAGGGCCGAAGGGCCTGTTTCTACGCTGCATCTCTAAACATTGCACCCTGGTGTGTATTTCAATAGAATAACCTGAATCGAGATAACTGGGAAATTAGAGGCCGTCTAGGATGCACCAACAAGTACTGTAGGTACACAAAAATGCTGGAGAAACTGAGCGGGTGCTGCAGCATCTATGGAGCGAAGGAAATAGGCAACGTTTCGGGCCGAAACCCTTCTTAAGTACTGTAGGCAGGATGGACTTCACATTGGGCATCATTCAAGTACGCACTTGTCAAGCAGAGCAGTTTTTAAATTCCACTACTTGTTGCCCTAATTGACAATAAATAAATTGGAACAATTCAAGATTTCTATCTAAAAGATTGACAGGCAGATTCATGCAAACTGTAGCCTTTTCACCCTTCCAAAGTCCTTCAGGAATAATTAAAGGTCTCTCAACATGAGGGTGACTGGTTCTTTACAAAATGTAAAGCCACCACAGTATCTCTCAGAAGGTAACAAACATCCTTAGTTTTTTTAGGAATTGTTTAGGAAAGAACTGCAGATGCTGGAAAATCGAAGGTACACAAAAATGCTGGAGAAACTCAGCGGGTGCAGCAGCATCTATGGAGCGAAGGAAATATATTTCCTTCACTCCATAGATGCTGCTGCACCCGCTGAGTTTCTCCAGCATTTTTGTGTACCTTTTAGTTTTCTTAGGTTTAGTTTTAGAGAAACAACGCGGAAACAGGGTTTTTTGGCCCACCAAGTCCGCACCGACTAGTGATGACCCCGTATACTTTTGTCAGTTCAGGTTATGTTCTTAAGTTCATATGTTCACTCGTTTAGTTTAGTTTAAAGATGCAGCACAAAACAGGGCCTACGGCTCACTGAGTCCGCAACGACCAGTAATCCCCGCACACTAACACTACCCTTCACACAATTTACACTTATACCGAGCCAATTAGCTTACAAAATCTTATATGTTTCATTGAGAGGGGATCTCATTGAAACATATACGATTGTTAAGGGTTTGGACACGCTAGAGGCAGGAAACATGTTAATTCGCGGAATGATGGGACTGTCATATGCTGAGAGAATGGAGCGGCTGGGCTTGTACACTCTGGAGTTTAGAAGGATGAGAGGATATCTTATTGAAACATATAAGATTGTTAAGGGTTTGGATTGGAAAAATGAGGCAGGAAAAATGTTCCTGAAGTTGGGGGGAGTCCAGAACCAGGGGCCACAGTTTAAGAATAAGGGGTAAGCCGTTAGAACGGAGACGAGGAAACACTTTTTCTCACAGGGAGTTGTGAGTCTGTAGAATTCTCTGCCTCAGAGGGCGGTGGAGGCCGGTTCTCTGGATACTTTCAAGAGAGAGCTAGATAGGGCTCTTAAAAATAGCGGAGCCAGGGGATATGGGGAGAAGGCAGGAACGGGGCACTGATTGGGGATAATCAGCCATGATCACATTGAATGGCGGTGCTGGCTCGAAGGGCCGAATGGCCTACTCCTGCACCTATTGTCTATTGTCTATTGTCTAAAACCTTTTCGGCTTTGGAGTGTGGGAGGAAACCGACGATCTCAGTGAAAATCCACGCAGGTCACGGTGAAAGGTACAGACAGCTCCCATAGTCAGGATCGAACTCTGGCGCTGTGAGGCAGCAACTCTACCGCTGCACCACCGTGCCACCCCAGTAACCTAAGGTCATTAAGCCTCCGCTTTCGAGGGGTTTGAAGAAATAAATCGTTGAAGCCAAAACTAACAGCATGGGGACAAGGCTGGTTATTAACAGTGAAAAACATTGCTTTGAAAGGACATCAGGTCCAGCCTCAATTATCCTCACCACTTGTGTATAAACAGGATTTCCTGATTTTTTTAATCTGTATCTTTTAGCGGCACAAGGCTGGCGTGTGTTGCCTCTAAACTGAAAAGCAGTCGCTGGAACTCCGCTCCATATCTGTCTCCCACTGATAAAATACTGGACTTGCCCTAAACACGTACTAATATAGCTGCAGTTTATCAATCGCCTGCCCTCCCTAAACTTTTAGACACAGTCCTTGACCTATCACTGCGACATCGGTTAGTAAGGATGTGTAGGACGGAACTGCTTTATGCTGAAGATAGGCGCAACGTGCTGGGGAACCTACGAGAGAGAAGCGAGTGTCACCAAACTTCTGAATTCACTGGTCGGGGTGGAACCCTCTCCAAGACACACGTGAGAAGCTCACCATTTGACCTGTTTTTACAAAATGTTAAATGGTCAGCTCGACATAGACTACAAGACCTACACCAAACCCAAACCAATTAGGAGCAGACGAGGGCATTTGATCCAACGTGATCCCAGCTACAAAGACAGATGTGTACAGCAATTCGTTCTTCCTCCGCACAATTAAAGCACGGAATAATCTCCACCCAACTATAGTTACCCAACGAGATTTAAAGTAGCTCTTTCTTTCCAATAACCCTTTCTGGCTTGAGCCCTCGCTTCACCACCTCCAGTTTAAATTCCATTTGGAATATTTTGGAGGACCAAGAAACCAAGAACCAAGAACGCAGTTGATCAGGCAGCATCTCTGGAGAAAAGGGTCTCCAGTCTGAAGAACGACCTTTTAATCTAAGACCTCTCTTCCTGGACTCTCCCCGCCAGTGGAAACATCCTCTCCACATTATCTTTAAACTTTGGAGAACAAGCCCATGGAAACAAGCCCATCGGCCCATCAAGTCCACACCGACCAGCGATCACCCCGGACTCTAGCACTGTCCTGCTCACCAGGGACTACTTACAATTTAACCAAAGCCAATTAAACCCACAAACCTGTACGCATTTGGAGTTGGGAGGAAACCGGAGCACCCGGAGAAAACCCACGTGGTCATGGGGAGAACGTATAAACTCCACACAGACAGCACCTGAAGTCAAGATCGAACCTGGGTCACAGGTGCTGTAAGGCAGCAGCCACCCCGTCAATAGAGGCGATAAGACATTCTTGCCATGGAGGGAGTACAGAGAAGGTTCACCAGACTGATTCCTGGGGTGTCAGGACTTTCATATGAAGAAAGACTGGATAGACTCGGCTTGTACTCGCTAGAATTTAGAAGATTGAGGGGGGATCTTATAGAAACATACAAAATTCTTAAGGGGATGGACAGGCTAGATGCAGGAAGATTGTTCCCGATGTTGCGGATGTCCAGAACAAGGGGTCACAGTTTAAGGATAAAAGGGGAAATCTTTTAGGACCGAGATGAGAAAATAATTTTTCACACAGAGAGTGGTGAATCTGTGGAATTCTCTGCCGCAGAAGGTAGTTGAGGCCAGTTCATTGTCTATATTTAAGAGGGAGTTAGATGTGGCCCTTGCGGCTAAGGGGATCGGGGGTATGGAGAGAAGGCAGGTACAGGATACTGAGTTGGATGATCAGCCATGATCATATTGAATGGCGGTGCAGGCTCGAAAAGGCCGAATGGCCTACTCCTGCACCTATTTTCTATGTTTCTATGTTTCTATAAGCAAGTGGGCGGCACAGTGACGCAGCTTGTAGAGCTGCTGCCTCACATCCCCAGAGAAGCAGGTTCAATCCTGACCTTGGTCGCTGTCTGTGTGGAGTTTGCAAGTTCTCCCTGTGACCACCTGAGTTCCCTCCGAGTGCTCCGGTTTCCTCCCACGTCCCAGAGATGTGCGGGTTTGGAGCGTGTCTGGCTTCTGTAAATGGCCTTGTGTGTGTAGGAAGTGGATGAGAAAGTGGGATACAGGTGATCGATGGTCAGCATGGACTCGGTGGGCCGAAGGGCCTGTTTCTCTGCTGTAGTTCTAAACTACACAAATTGGCAATACCAGCAAGAGTTCCGAACTTAAATAAAAAAGATTTCATTTTGGTAATGGAATCATTTGATCACTCAATTGACTTTTCATTTGTCTTGTGTATTCAATAGGTGGTTAATTTGACTGAAAGACCATGAGCCAGCAGCATAATCAAGGACGAGTCGCACACCGGCCACTCTCTCTTCTCCCTTCTCCCATCAGGCAAAAGGTACAGAAGTGTGAAAACACACACCTATAGATTCAGGGACAGTTTCTTCCCAGCTGTTATCAGGCGACTGAACCATCCTACCCCAACCAGAGACCAGTGCTGAACTGCTATCTACTTCTTTGATGTCCCTCGGAATATCCTTGACCGGACTTTGCTGGCTTTACCTTGCACTGAACGTTATACCCTTTGTTATGTATCTACATGCTGCAAATGGATTGATTGTAATCAATATGTTTAAGAAGGAACTGCAGATGCTGGGAAATGGAAGGTCGACAAAAGTGCTGGAGAAACTCAGCGGGTGCGGCAGCATCTATGGAGCGAAGGGAATAGGCAACGTTTCGGGCCGAAACCCTTCTTCAGACTTGCAATCATATATTGTCTTTCTGCTGACTGGTTAGCACGCGACAAAAATCTTTTCACTGTACCTCAGTACACGTGACAATAAACTAAACTGAACTGAACTAGGAGATAGGAGCAGAATTAGGCCATTCGGCCCATCGAGTCTGCTCCGCCATTGGGTCATGGCTGATCTATTTTTCCCTCTCAAGCCCTTGTTTTTGTAACCTTGATAACATTCTTACTAATCAAGAGCCTATTTTATCTCTGCTTAAAATAAAACACTTTCAGGCCACTCCATGGCACTTGGCCTGCTATTACTAAAGGAAGTCGGTGGCTCCGAAATGCCTTGCTTACTCCATGCATGGGTCTTTCCCAGCACGGACTCATTATCATCCCAGGAAAGAAAGAAATTGCAAAGTAGCAGATTTCCATTTACTAAAAAACAACTCTGCAGAAGGTTCTGGCATCAAATCCACCACGGGTGATTGAAGCACAACAAAAATCTACTGAGTCTTATTTGCTGCACTGGGATATCTTTACATGGAACATAGAACAAGGAGCAGGCCCTTCAGCCCTCAATGTCTGTGCTGGACATAACGGCAAGATTAATCTCATCTGTCTGCACATGATCCATAGCTTTCTATTCCCTGCATATCCATGAGCCCATCTTAAAAACCTCATCAACACCACTATCGTATCTGCCTCCATCACCACCCTGGCAGCGAGTTCTAGGCACCCACCACCCTCTGTGTATATAACTTGCCCCACACATCTCCTTTTAAACTTTCCTCCGCTCATCTTAAAGCTATGGGTTTATGGTAAAGAAGTGTGGAAACACACACCTCCAGATTCAGAAGGTAGACAAAAATGCTGGAGAAACTAAGCGGGTGAGGCAGCATCTATGGAGAGAAGAAAGAGGCGACGTTTCGGATCGAGACCCTTCTTCAGACTGATGTCGGGGGGGATGGGGGAAGGGAGACGAAAGGAAGAGGCGGAGACAGTAGACTTGTGGGAGAGCTGGGAAGGGGAGGGGAAGGAGGGAGAACACAAGGACTATCTGAAATTGGAGAAGTCAATGGTCATACCACTGGGGTGTAAACTACCCAAGCAAAATATGAGGTGCTGCTCCTCCAATTTGCACTGGGCCTCACTTTGGCAATGGAGGAGGCCCAGGACAGAAAGGTCGGATTCAGAATGGGAGGGGGAGTTGAAGTGCTGGGCCACTGCGAGATCAGGTTGGTTAATGCGAACTGAGCGGAGGTGTTGGGCGAAGCGATCGCCGAGCCTGCGCTTGGTCTCGCCGATGTAGAGAAATTGACAGCTGGAACAGCGGATGCAGTAGATGAGGTTGGAGGAGGTGCAGGTGAACCTCTGCCTCTTTCGTCTCCTCCAGATTCAGAGACAGTTTCTTCCCAGCTGGTGTCAGGTAAGTGAATCATCCTACCACAACCGGAGAGCAGTGCTGAACTACTATCAACCTGGTTGGGGTGACCCTGGGACTATCCTTGTTTAAGAAAGAACTGCAGTTGCTGGAAAAATCGAAGGCAGACAAAAATGCTGGAGAAACTCAGCGGGTGAGGCAGCATCTATGGAGCGAAAGAATAATCAGTCTGAAGAAGGGTCTCGACCCGAAACATCGCCTATTCCATCGCTCCATAGATGCTGCCTCACCCGCTGAGTTTCTCCTGCATTTTTGTCAAGCTGGGACTATCCTTGATCGGACATTGCTGGCTTTACCTTGCACTAAACGTTATTCCCTTATCATGTATCTATACACTGTAAATGGCTCAATTATAACCAGTTGTCTTTCTGCTGACTGGATAGCATGCAACAAAAGCTTTTCACTGTTTCTCGGTACACATGATGATAAACTAAACCGAAGTGGCGTCTAGTCTTTGACATTTCCTTCCTGGGTAAAAGCGTCTGATTGTCTATTCTTTCCACGCCTCATATAATTTTACACGCTTCCATCAGGTCTCTGCTCAACCTCCGGGAATTCTGTAGAGTCCAATCTCTCCTTGTAGCTACTGTAACAGCTAACGTGCAAACACCGCACAAACAGCAGCCGGATTCAAGATCGAACCTGAGACTCTGGCGCTGTGTGACAGCAGCTTTACTTTAGACTTTAGGGAAACAGGCGCAGAAGCAGGCCCTTCGGCCCACCGCTTCCGTGCCAAACAGTGATCACATTCACCCCATATGGTAGCACTATCCTACACAGCAGCGACAATTTACAATTTTACCGAAGCCAATTAACCTACAAACTTTGTCGTGTGGGAGGAAACCGGAACACCCGCAGAAAACCCACTCGGTCACGGGGAGAATGTACAAACTCCGTACAGACAGCACCCGTAGTCAGGATCGAACCCGGGTCTCTGGCGCTGTAAAGCAGCAACCATACCGCTGCGCCACCGTGCCCCCTAGTGGGCATGGTCAAGTATTTGATGGCCAACGTGGACACAATGGGCCGAGGAGCCTTTTAATGTTCTCCCTGACTCGGTGACCCCCCATGAAAGTTCAAAACCGATGCAATATCTGCAGGAGGTAAATGTACCCTTGAATTTCACCTGGTGCCAAGCATTATTCAACCAGTAGGATTTTGCAACACCCTCCCTCCATTGTTCCTGCCGCATGACATCGCTCAAGAGACTTTCGGATAGGCACATGGATATGCGGGGAATTAAGGGATCTGGGTCATGTGCAAAGTAGAGAAGAGTTGGTCTTGGCATCATGTTCGGCTCAGATATTGTGGGCCAAAGGGTTCTATGTATCCTACAAATCAACCAAGTTGTGATAGTACCTTGTATTTCAAATGATAACCCATTGGTTTGCCAATTGCTCACAAGGATGACTAACATATGGATGCTTTCAAGAGAGAGCCAGATAGGGCTCTTAAAAATAGCAGTCAGGGGATATGGGGAGTAGGTAGGAACGGGGTACTGATTGGGGATGATCAGCCATGATCACATTGAATCGCGGTGCTGGCTCGAAGGGCCGAATGGCCTACTCCTGCACCTATTGTCTATTGTCTATTGTCTATTGTCATATCTAACATGCAACAGATGAAACAAATTCATCAGTTCACTCTTGTAGAACTTCAGACGTTAGACATTAGCGATACAGCGCGGAAACAGGCCCGTCGGCCCTCCGAGTCCACGCCGGCCAGCGGTCACCCCGTAGACTAGCACTATCCCACACACCAGAGACAGTTTACAATTCATACCTAAGCCAAACAGCTCTCTTGTTTATTCTATTGTTGACACTGCACTAAGTTTACATATTCAGTTGTGCTGCTGCAAGTAAGAATTTCATTGTTCTGCCTGGGACACATGACAAAAAAAACCACTCTTGACTCTCTTGAGCAACCTACAAACCCGCACGTCTTTGGAGTGTGGGAGGAAACCGGAGCACCCGGAGAAAACCCACGCAGGCCACAGGGAGAACGTACCAAACTCCGCACAAACAGCACCCGTAGTCAGGATCGAACCCAGGACTCTGGTGCTGTAAGACAGCAATTCTACCGCTGCACCACTGTTAAAAACTTCATCTAGGTCTTTAATTCCCTCTGTAGTTCTCCCTGACAATAGCCTCCCAAGTCCCACTGACTGTGTTGAAATCTGTCTCTCAGGAAAAAAGCACTCGACTTCCCTTATCTATAATGAATTCTCTTTAAAAGCATTACATCACTCCTCTGTCAGTTTACTTGCTATGCTTCATGACCCAATTTTTTCTTATTAGCCTACATTTAAGGAAGTACATTCCTTAATCTAATCTCTCTGCAAACACACGTTGTTTTTCAGTGTTTAGACACAAAATGCTGGGGTAACTGAGTGAGTCAGGCAACATCTCTGGAGAGTGATGTTGAGTGACGTTTTGGGTCAGGACCCTTCTACAGACATACATTCTTCTCAGCCCTGACCTGAAATGTCACCTCCTGTATATCGGCGTGACCAAGCGCAGGCTCGGCGATCGTTTTTCGCTGAAGAACTCCGCTCAGTCCGCCTAGTCAAGTCAAGTCAAGTCAAGTCACATTTATTTATATAGCACATTTAAAAAACAACTCTCGTTGGCCAAAGTGCTTTACATTTGTTATAAGAACAGCACAACAAAACAAATTACATACATATATACATGTAGCCCTCACTCAGAGGACGTCAGGAAAGGCTTGGGGCCTAAACTTACCTGATCTCCTGGTTGCTAAGCACTTTAACTCACCCTCCCATTCTCACGCTGACCTTTCTGTCCTGGGCCTCCTCCACTGTCAGTGTGAGGCCCAGCGCAAATTGGAGGGAAACCACATATTTCGAAATATTTTGAAAGTAAGTAAGGCATTATTAACTTACTTTTGATGAAATTCAGCGAGCAAACGCGATAATTCCCGATATTTTGGATCTTTAAATCTCTACGGCAAATGTCTGCTGTTCACTTCCGCTGTTTTTCCACCTTCAGTTCCCTCTTGTAATTACCTTACTTTCTATCTTTTTTTTGCCTGAAAATTTAGGTCGCTGTGCTTCACGGTCACCCCGACTAGCACAGAAAATTTCAGCTCAAAAATCGGCCGTTTTCCATGTTTTTAACGGGTGTGAAAGTGTGTGTTTCCCCATTCACTAACATGTACCGAAGTGACATATGTCCTCCAGTTAAATTTTTCGGTCACGTGAGGGGGGATCTGCGCTCATTTGACATTTGGTGAAATCACCCTATACACATTACAGAGCGCCGTGCATGGCATGCCAACCAAAAAGGCATCCAGCTAAACAAAACCCAGCTATATCTGGCTCCTCGACAAAGCTCTTCCAAGGTTTGTTAGGTGGATTAAATAATGCTAGTTTACAGCGATGATTTTGTTTTTGATTTGAACCGGTCCAAATAGCAATAGTTGGTGGTTGGGTTTTTTGTAAAGGCCATTGACCCTGTCAGAAGCAAGACAAAAATAGTTTTTTTTCCCGTGGAAGTATGCACGGAGTATTTTACCCGGGGGGGGGGTGTCAGAATCAGAAACAGGAGGACGAAGGTTTACAATGAGAGAGGCCAGAACATGGAAAGGCGCTTCTGACCATTGTGTCCATGTTGGCCTTGAAATACCTGACCATGCTCATTAGGCAGAAGAGGGGAGCATCAGTAGATTTTCTGCCTTTCAGCGCCAGATACCCACGTGTGACCTTGATTACAGATGCTGTCTGCACGGGAGTTTGTACGTTCCCCCTGAGACCTGCGTGGGTTTTCCCTGGAATCTCCGATTTCCTCCCACACTCCAAAGACGGACATGTTTGTCATTGGTAAAATTGGCTTTTGTAAAATTATAAATAGTCCCGAGTGTGCGTAGGGTAGTGTTGGTATGCGAGGAATCACTGGTTGGCGCGGACTCACGACCGGTTTATCGTGCTGCATCTCCAAAAGCTAAAAACTAAAATCACTACAAAATTAAGACCAAGGGGCTTTACTGTCCATCTCAGTAAATTAGCAAAGAGTAAAAATGTTTGGAAAATCTACAGAAGCAGATTCCTGTTAGTGACTCATGCCAAAAAGAGTTAGCCTGGGAAAGAACTGGGCTGACATGCAACATGAATGTTACTCTTGGCCGAATAATCACTTCCATTTTATTCTCCTGTGAATCCAGGATCAAGTAATGACACAGTGACATAATGTAACCCAATTCATAATGTGGATATTAGAATGATAGTCATTCCAGCCTGGAAACAAGCCCTTCGGCCCAACATTCACACACCGACCAACGTGTCACATCGACACTAATCCCACCTGCCTGCATTTGGCCCGTATCCATCTAAACCTGTCCTATCCATGTACCTGTCTAATTGTCTCTTAAACTTTGCGATAGTCCCTGCCTCAACTACCTCCTCTGGCAGCTTGTTCCATACACCCACCACCCTGTGTGTGAAAATGTTACCCCTCAGGTCCCTATCAAATCTTTCCCCCCTCGCCTTAAACCTATGTCCTCAAGATCTCGATTCCGTTACTCTGAGTAAGAGACTCTGTGCATCTACCCAATCTATTCCTCTCATGATTTAATACACCTCAATAAGATCATCCCTCATCCTCCTGTGCTCAAAGGAATAGAGTCCTAGCCTGCTCAACCTCTCCCTGTAGTTCAGACCGTCTAGTCCTGGCAACATCCTCGTAAATCTTCTCTGTACCCTTTCCAACCTGACAACATCTTTTCTATAACATGGTGTCTAGAACTGAAAACAATGCACTAAATGCAGCCTCACCAATGTCTTATGCCCCTGTCCCACTTAGGAAACCTGAACGGAAACGTCTGGAGACTTTGCGCCCCACCCAAGGTTTCCGTGCGGTTCCCGGAGGTTACAGGTGGTTGCCGGAGGTTGCCGGTAGTGGAAGCAGGTAGGGGAGACTGACAAAAACCTCTGGGAACCGCACGGACACCTTGGGTGGGGCGCAAAGTCTCCAGAGGTTTCCGTTCAGGTTTCCTAAGTGGGACAGGGGCATTATATAACTGCAAGGCGACCTCCCAACATTTATACTCAATACTCTGACTGATTGCCCTTGTGCTGAAAGCCTTCTTGACCACCCTATCTACCTGTGATGACACCTTCAAGGAATGATGTACCTGCACTCCTAGATCTCTCTGCTCTACAACACACTACCTATCCACAGCCCAACCTTTTACTGTGCAGGTTCTGCCCATGTTAGACTTTCCAAAATGCCACACATCCCGTTTCTCTGTATCAAATTCCATCAACCATTACTCAGCCCACCTACCCAACCGATCAAGATCTAGCTGCAAATGTTGACAACTTCAGACGGCTGATGTTTCTCACACCAGGCAAAGCCTTGTTTTGTCAATTTCATTCTAAAACCATTCTACTTGTCTGGTTAGATTAGAGATACAGCACGGAAACAGATTCTTCAGCCCACTGAGACCACACTGACCAACAATCACCCGTTCACATTTCTTCTTCTTGTTAGGCCCACATTGGTCATGTCTGACCATGGGTGTCTCCAGGGTGCTATTCCCTATATCAAGGATGCCTGTGCGTGACCTTGATTAACGTGGGGAGACTGGTGCACAGACAGCCACCCCACGGTCCTTGACAGATCAGGGTCAGGATCCAGTGGCATGGAGTCCAAAACGACCGGAGACCCTTTTCTGCTGCAGCCTTCATCCGCCTTTCCAGCCGTTGTGACGCTCCACTAAGGTCAGCCATCGTCCTCCGCCTGTTCCACCGTTGAGGTACTGGTTGGATTGCTCTTTGTCAGAGACCTCCTCCTCAACCTTACCACCATGGGTGGCCCTACCAGGAGCATAGCTCCAGACGGCATCGCTCTCAGGATCTCAGGTCCACACAAGCTTCTCCGCCACACCAAGGTGACAATCCTCGTTCACACTAGTTCATTGTTATCCTACTTATTTATCCACTCCCGACACACCAGGAGCAATACTGTACAAAATACTTTGCTACACTAAACCCAATTTGCCAGCATTTGGCCATTATCCCTCAAAACCCTTCCTATTCATGTACCTGTCCAAATGTGTCCTTTAAAATTAGGTTTAGTTTCGTTTAGTTTAGAGATAGAGTGCAGAAACAGGCCCTTCGGCCCACCGAGTCCGCACCAACCAGCGATCCCCGCGCATTAACACTATCCTACACACACTAGGGACAATTTACAATTATACCAAGCTGATTAACTTATAAACCTGTACGTTTTTGGAATGTGGGAGGAAACTGGAGAAAGTCCCGAGAAAACCCACGCAGGTCAATGTACCTCTGGAGAGAAGGAATGGGTGAATTTTCGGGTTGAGACCCTTCTTCTGACTGAAAGTTACGGGGAAGAGGAATGAGAGATGCAGACAGTGATGTAGAGAGATTGGTGTTTCTGTAAATACAGCACTCAGCGGTGAAACTTCCCGGGTAATTCCCAGTTTTTTGAATAATATTCCCATTGTTTCATATCCTGGATTTTAAGTCGTTTAGGTCATGGTTTATAGCCAAAACAATGAGACGAAGCAAAAATAAATAACTGTTTTTACAAAGAAAAATATCAGATACTATATGTCCCTGTGTTTTCTTGCCTATGTTTGCACATTTTTCAAGCAGGATTTCATCAAATCCTATTGCCCTTGCCCACGGTGTGAGTTGATTCCAAAAGCTCTCCCGAGTTTAAAAAAAATTAAACTCGTGGTAAGCACGGAGAATGAACGTAGCGGGTACATCGGAGCACGGGGACGTCTCTTAGCGCTAACGGCAGGTACTCGGGAAGACTCGCTAACGGCAGGCAAGCTCGGGAAGACTCGTGAAGATTTTTCAACATGATGAGAAATGTCCACGTGAGCCCCGAGTACCGACGAGCGGCCATTACCATAAATCTCCAAGTTCGAATCAGGGCAAACTCGGGAGAACTCTTGGAATGAACTCGTACCGTGGGACAGGGGTTTTAGACTAATTTATACCTGAAAGTTTACATTAATTTTTGCAATTAAATAACTCAATATAAGCCACATTCTGATTATGCTGATGATTTTTCTCATTTGTTACCCGATAAGATGGTTTTCTAACGCCCCAAAGTTTTGCAGCGGAACGTGAGTAGTAGTGTCAATTTGGTCACACGTGCGAAATGTGTGAATTAAAAGCATAATAACCATACAACCATATAACAATTCCAGCACGGAAACAGGCCATCTCGGCCCTACAAGTCAGTGCCGAACAATTATTTTCCCCTAGTCCCATCTACCTGCACTCAGACCATAACCCTCCATTCCTTTCCCATCCATATACTGTACCTATCCAATTTATTTTTAACTGTGTATATTGTTTCTTTTTTTATTGTTTAAATTTTGTGTTTTAGCTTTCCATTGAAATACTTAACAATTATTAGAACTTAAAATCATGAAATAAAAATCTACTTTGCTCACTAATTTTAGCGATGTCCCATTCTGTTGTTCCCCCTCCCGTTGAGTAACGTAGTGATTAATATTTATAGCCTTTTTTTTTGCATGTAGCGATTTAAAAATAAATTCAAACCACGCGGTTATAATGACCCTGGCCTGAACAACGGGCCTCATGGTGAGTTTGGTGCCGACATTTTGTAAGGGAGCTTCAAAATCAGTAAGTGCCCCATATGGCTGATGTTTTTATAAATACATTTTTTTTCCTCCAAATTTTGAAAGTATTCAAGTTTGGTCAAATTTTGGTCAATTTTGATCACAAATTAGCTCAAAAGCATCATAGGTAGGCCCATTTTTAATCCTGTGGTACTTCACTATGATTTAATTAGCAAAGCTCCAAATGACACAAAGCTGGGTGGCAGTGTGAACTGTGAGGAGGATGCTATGAGAATGCAGGGTGACTTGGACAGGTTGGGGGAGTGGGCAGATGTGGATAAATGTGAGGTTATCCACTTTGGCATCAAAACCAGGAAGGCAGATTATTATCTAAATGGCGTCCAGTTGGGAAAAGGGGAAGTACAGCGGGATCTGGTGGTCGTTGTTCATCAGTCTATGAAAGTAAGCATGCAGGTACAGCAGGCAGTGAATAAAGCGAATGGCATGTTGGCCTTTATAACAAGAGGAGTCGAGTATAGCAGCAAAGAGGTTCTTCTGCAGTTGTACAGGGCCCTAGTGAGACCACACCTGGAGTATTGTGTGCAGTTTTGGTCCCCTAATTTGAGGAAGTCCATTCTTGCTATTGAGGGCGTGCAGCGTAGATTTACAAGGTTAATTCGCAGGATGGCGGGACTGTCATATGCTGAGAGAATGGAGCGGCTGGGCTTGTACACTCTGGAGTTTAGAAGGATGAGAGGGGATTGTATTGAAACATATAAGATTGTTAAGGGTTTGGGCAGCAGGAAAAATGAGGCAGGAAAAATGTTCCTGATGTTGGGGGAGTCCAGAACCAGGGGCCACAGTTTAAGAATAAGGGATAAGCCGTTAGAACGGAGATGAGGAAACACCTTTTCTCACAGAGAGTTGTGAGTCTGTAGAATTCTCTGCCTCAGAGGGCAGTGGATGCCGGTCCTCTGGATATCTTTCAAGAGAGAGCTAGATAGGGCTCTTAAGGATAGCAGAGTCAGGAGATATGGGGAGATGGCAGGAACGGGGTACTGATTGGGGATGATCAGCCATGATCATATTGAATGGCGGCGCTGGCTCGAAGGGCCGAATGGCCTACTCCTGCACCTATTGTCTATTGTCTATTGTCTAATAACTTTCAAATTTGGCCAACCCATGTCACAGGTTGGTACCCGTATTAACGGAAACACCCAGATACGGAACAAGTGAAGGAGTGCATACTGTCGTTGTGTCCTTGGGGCAAGACACTTCACCCACCTTTGCCTGTGTGTAAATGTAATGTAATTATGTGAAGCACTTTGGGGTCAATGCAAGTTGACTAAAAATGTGCTATATAAATAAGATGATTATTATTATTATTATTATTATTATAAGGAATGAAAGAAATGCAAAAAAAGTAACAATGATAAAGGAAAGAGGCCATTGTTAGCTGTTTGCTAGGTGAGAACGAGAAGCTGCTGTGACTTGGGTGGGGATGGAGAGAGAGGGAATGCAAGGGTTACTTGGATTTGGCAAAATCAATATTCATACCCCTGGGCAGTAAGGTACTGTAGCTACCCCATGCCTCCAAACTGTGTCACAAATTAAAAATCACAGGAAGAAAGCGGGAGGGGGCCAAGATGTGGGTGGATGAGATCAGCATCTGGAATTTAGTGATGTGGGCAAGAATCTCTCTGCCACAGAAGGTAGTTGAGGCCAGTTCATTGGCTTTATTTAAGAGGGAGTTAGATGTGGCCCTTGTGGCTAAAGGGATCAGGGGGTATGGAGGGAAGGGAGGTACAGGATACTGAGTTGGATGATCAGCCATGATCATATTGAATGGCGGTGCAGGCTCGAAGGGCCGAATGGCCTACTCCTGCACCTATTTTCTATGTTTCTATGTACACGAGTTCTATCCTGCACTCTAGGGATAATCTGCAGAAGCCAAATAACTTACAAACCAGCGCGACTTTGGAATGTGGGAGGAAACCAGATCACCAGGAGAAAACCCACGCGGTCACAGGGGGACCATGCAAACTCCGTACAGAACAAGCACCCGGAATCAGGTTCGAACCCGGGCCTCTGACAAGCTGTGTCAGGCAGCAACTCTACCGCTGCGCCACCGTGCCACACCTTGCAATGCCATTTTGTGGGAGCTATGGACTTTAAGACTCCAAGATCTCTTGGTACATTGATGTTGGGGGATATGATAATGGTCTGCTTTAGGGATATTGCAAATAATGCTACGGAATATATTCCTAATTGGTCAGAAAAAATTAAATGTCTCACACTCCAATATCTGGAGCGTCTTCTTTTCGTGTCCATCTTGTTACAAATGTTGACCTCGTTGTCATCGCCCGTCCTGAAAAGGGCGCAAGCTTCCGGCGACAATCAGTGGAAGCCGTCACTTGTCGCAGTAGATGATGGTGGTGGCAGAATTAGCTCAGGATACTTCCAGCTTCCAGCTCCGTGACGTGGACCCTACTGCTATGGGGCCAATATCTGGATATACATTGAAGATAGACACAAAAAGCTGGAGTAACTCATCGGGACAGGCAGCATCTCTGGAGAGAAGGAATGGGTGACGTTTCGGGTCGAGGTCCTTCTTCTTCGCAGTTTTCATTTGCCGGCTGAGTAATATTTATTTCGACTTCACGCAGTCACTTTCAGAATTGTGAATAATTGCCAAAGCCACGTTGTGATTTGGCTTCTCACACTGGAGGGAAGATTAAACATTGTGCCGATCGCTGGGGAATTAGCAGTTGGTAATTTATGGCCAAAACAAACTGATTAAACAAAGTCAGATATCAAAGGAATTCCAGCCAGTGGCCTGTGATGTTACCATTAAAATTGCCCCAAAACATTTCGTTAAAATGTATGTAATTGCTAAGCCTATAATCATAATGATGATTAAAAATTGAGCATGTCTCTACATGTGTCTGTGAATAAAATTAAAATTGACATTTTTTAAACGATTGAGTTATTAAAAATTAAAAAATGAAACAGAAACAACTCATTTTTTAACAAATAATTGTGGCCAGCCCTGGCAGTAACTAACTATTGGCTCCTGATTAAATTATTGTCTAGTCCACTATCCGCTCAGACATTGGGAGGTCATGTTGCAGTTATATAAGATGTCGGTGAGGCCGCATTTGGAGTATTGTGTTCAGTTCTGGGCACCATGTTATAGGAAAGATCTTGTCAAGCTGGAAAGGGTGCAGATGAGATCAACGCGGATGTTGCCAGGACTCGAGGGCCTGAGCCATAGAGAGAGGCTGAGTAGGCTGGGACTCGATTACTGGCAGCGCGAGATCCGATACAGGAATACAAAATCATGAGAATAATAGATCGGGTAAATGCACAGAGTCGCTTGCCCGGAGGAGGGGAATCGAGAACCAGAGGGCATAGGTTTAACGTGAGGGGCGGGCGGCAACTTTTTCACACAAAGGGTGGTGAGTGGATGGAACGAGCTGCCAGAGGAGGTAGTTGAGGCAGGGACCATCACAACGTTTGAGAA
Organism: Leucoraja erinaceus; assembly: GCF_028641065.1. Classification (NCBI taxonomy): domain Eukaryota; kingdom Metazoa; phylum Chordata; class Chondrichthyes; order Rajiformes; family Rajidae; genus Leucoraja; species Leucoraja erinaceus. The sequence goes on along the minus strand of NC_073400.1, from coordinate 29,257,911 downwards.
ACATTTGAACTGGTACATGGATAGTATAGATTTAGAGGGATATGGGCCAGTCGCAGGCAGGTGGGACTAGCGTAGATGGGACATGTTGGTCGGTGTGAGCAAGGTGGGCAATAGGGCATGTTTCCACGTTGTATGACTATGATTAGAGGCTTTAAAAATCTGCATCAGTCGTATTTTGCGTCTGCTACACAAGGAGTGGTGCAGCTGGTACAGCCACTGCCTCACAGCGCCCGAGTCCCGGGTTCGATCCTGACCTCGGGTGCTGCCTGTGTGGAGTTTGCACGTGCTCCAGTTTCCTCCCCCATCCCAAGGATGTGCGGGTTTGTGGGTTCAATTGGCTTCTGTCGATTGCCCCATAGTGTGTAGGGAGTGGATTATTAAGTGGGATATCATAGGACTAGTTTGAAATGGTGATCATTGGCGGGTGTGGACTCGCTGGACTGCAGGGGCTGTTCGCACAGATAGACACCGAATGCTGGAGTAATGAAAATATCATTCATTTATCCATTCATAACTCAGCCTGGCAGGCGGCATTACTGGAAAAGGAATAGGTGACTTTGTCACTATGCAGTTGCATAGGTGACAAATAAAGCTCTATTGAACAATGGAACGATTGTGATATACTGTGCTAACTGTAATTAGCTCTGTTCCTACTTGCTAAAACGGATCGTGATAGCTGTTAAAACAATATTTCCATAATAAGTGGGCATTGAGGGCATTGACAGTGAGCTAGCTGTCTTTTGCAAACACTGCAATTTTGTGGTGAGTGGTTCCCACAGTATTGCTCGTTAACTATGCCGTCGTGAAATTGCTACAAGCCATGATTATTATCCTGGCACTAAAATTGCTCATCTCTTTCATTCCTTCATGAATAGATAGAAACATAGAAACATAGAAAATACGTGCAGGAGCAGGCCATTCGGCCCTTCGAGCCTGCACCGCCATTCAATATGATCATGGCTGATCATCCAACTCAGTATCCTGTTCCTGCCTTCTCTCCATACCCCCTGATCCCTTTAGCCACAAGGGCCACATCTAACTCCCTCTGAAATATAGCCAATGAACTGTGGCCTCAACTACCTTCTGTGGCAGAGAATTCCAGAGATTCACCACTCTCTGTGTGAAAAATGTTTTTCTCATCTCGGTCCTAAAAAGATTTCCCCCTCGTCCTTAAACTGTGACCCCTTGTTCTGGACTTCCCCAACACCGGGAACAATCTTCCTGCATCTAGCCTGTCCAACCCCTTAAGAATTTTGTAAGTTTCTATAATATCCCCCCCTCAATCTTCTAAATTCTAGCGAGTACAAGCCGAGTCTATCCAGTCTATTTTCATATGAAAGTCCTGACATCCCAGGAATCAGTCTGGTGAACCTTCTCTGTACTCCCTCTATGGCAAGAATGTCTTTTCGCAGATTTGGAGACCAAAACTGTACGCAAATATAAAGTATATTAGTTTAGTTTGGTTTATTGTCACGTGTACCGAGGTACAGTGTAAAGCTAGACACAGAATGATGGAGTAACTCTGCGGGACAGGCAGCATCTGTGGAGAAAAGGAATAGGTGACGTTTCAGGTCGAGATTCTTCTTCAGACTGAAGAAGGGTTCTGACCTAAAAAGTCACCTATTCCTTGGTGACTGTCAAGTTGCCGGCAGTCACCTGAAAAACCGGGAACCGGAACGGCGACTGTCAGAGTGGGACACACACAAACGGGGTCAGGGCAAGCAGAGGAGCGCTGTCTAAAAAAATCGCACGGTGCAAAGCCAAGGTGATACAGACACACATGGCGATGAACGGGAAGGATGGCGCTATAATTAAGATGGCTAAAGCACAGTATACAGTAAGTCCTTTAAAAGAGGGGGGGGGGTGCGAGAAGGAGAGAGAAGGAATGGAGACAAGTCAGAGAAACACGACTGTGAAGTTCGGCGGCCATTTAACATTACGGGTCGGTTCCTTGGTTCTGAAAACTACTGCTTACCTTTTTTTCCCCCCAATGAGCCAATGAAATTCACCGATCCGCACCGGCTCCAACCTACGAGGACTTCCGACCTCCCGGCAACCCACTAGGACCACATTGCGACCCACCTACGGCACGAGAATTCTCGCTACGCTCCATGGCGGTTTAATTCTGGTCGGCGCTAATTTTTCAACATGTCGAAAAATTCTCGGCAACCATAATGAGGCCGAGACTAGTTCCCAAAATGTGGGAACTCCTCACGACCATGAAGGCAACTCCCCGGCAACCACCCGCGAACATGTGGCGACTGCAAAGCCTCCTGCAGTCACCTAAATAGTCGCCTAAGTGGGACAGGTCCATTGCCCCATCATTTTGTGTACATGAACCAGCAGTTGCCCTACCTACTCTTTGGGCCTGTTTCCATGCTGTATCTCCAAGCTAATGAACCAGATGGATATTTTAAAAACAATCGAATAGCTTTGTAGAAATTGTCAAGTGAAATAAATTTTGTTTTCCAGTGGCAACTTTCTAACTGAACTTAAATTAATTTCACTTTCCCGGACAGCCATTCATTTCATACCTCCACACCATATAGGTTAAAGTAACTTATTACCAAACCACACAGGGCAAAGCAACAGCTTAGGAGAGGGCATTTTTCCATGCTGTATCTCTGAACTAAGAGAGTTCAGAAGTCAAGATTTTCAATGCACATCGGTGGTGATGTGTTCTGCAAAGCAGTATTCTTATAAACTAATGGCATTGCATTTTAGACAATTGCCTTCATATAGAAGATAGACACAAAATGTTGGAGTAACTCAGCGGGACAGGGAGCATCTCTGGAGAGAAGCAACAGGTGATGTTCTGGGTCGAGACCCTTCTTCAATCTGGTTATGGATAAGGGAAAGGAGAGATACGGACAGTGATGTGGGGAGATAAAGAACAATGAATAAAAGATATGCAAAAAAGTAGCAATGCTAAAGGAAACAGGCCATTGTTAGCTGTTTGCTGGGTGTAAACAAGAAGCTGGTGTGACTTGGACGGGGGAGGGATAGAGAGAGAAGGAATGTCGGGGCTATCTGGTGTGGGAGAAATCAATATTCATACCACTGGGCTATAAACTGCCCAAGCAAAATATGAGATGCTGTTCCTCTAATTTGCGTTTACCCTCACTGTGACAATGGAGACCAAGGGCATAAAAGTCTGTGTTGGAATGGGAAAGAGAATGATTGAATATTGAAGTATAGAGCATGGAGACGTTCAGCACAGGAACAAGCGCTTTGAATTACCGTGACTGTGATGCGAAAATAATCTAATCCCATGTGGTCTGTATCCAAGGAAACTCGAGAACATTTCAGTTAACAAGTGGTTTAGGCCTTGAGGTCCATTTAGCCTTCCTTTCTGCATGAATTAATCTGGTAAGAGAATTTTACAGCAGGAAGAGCTGCAAAAGTGTTGACATTAACCAAATGGAAGAAGGCAGACACAAGGAACTGCAGATGCTGGTTTACATGAAAAGACACAAAGTGCTGGAGCAACTCAGTGGGTCAGGCAGCATCTCTGGAGAACGTGCATAGGTCGGGGCCCTTCTTCACTGTATATGGTGGTGGGGGGGGGGGGGGGTGAGGGGGGGGGGGGGAGCTAGGTCAAGTGATAGGTTACCAGCCAGCATCATCAGAGACCCACACCACCCTGGCCACACCATTGCCATTGCGAAGAAGGTACAGGAGCCTGAGAACTGTACCACCCAGGTTCAAGAGCAGCTTCTTCCCTACAGCCATCAGGCTATGAAACACGACAGCCTCTAAATAGGCTCTGAACTACATAGACTTTTGGGGGCATTGGTTTTGTCTTTTTGCACTATTCGTGTTTGTAAAATGTGCATATTTACACGGGTATGCCCTCCCGTTTCCTCTCACACGCCAAAGACATACAGGTTTGTAGGTTAATTGGCTTTGGTAAATTATCCCTAATCTGTAGGATAGGCGGCACGGTGGCGCAGCGGTAGAATTTCTGCCTTGCAGCTCTTGCAGTGCCGGAGACCCGGGTTCAATCCCGACTACGGGTGGCGCCTGCACAAAGTTTGTACGTTCTCCCCGTGACCTGCATGGGTTTTCTCCGAGATCTTCAGGTTTCCTCCCACACTCCAAGGACGTGCAGGTATGTGGGTAAATTGGCTTGGTAAATGTAAAAATTGTCCCTAGTGTATGAAGGATAGTGTTAGTGTGTGGGAGTCGCTGGCCGGCGCGGGGTCAGTGGGCCAATGGGCCTGGAACCATGCTCTATCTCTAAAACTGAAACTAACAATTATACCAAAATAATGAGCTGATCATCCAATGTGTTGATGTTAATATAACGCTGTGTGAAATTCCAACAATGAGCTGTTTGGCTCCAAAATCATAACAGCAGCAATCAAACTGATGAAATACATCCTGTTTGAACAATCCCTGACATTTTGTAAGTGTTCTTCTAAAAATATGTGAACAAGTTGCCCCTATTAATCTTTCCTTTGCTGGGAGATGCAGCTTGTTTGAGTGGCTCTCGGAGTGCGTTTTGTCCCTAATCTTAAAGACAGGAAGCAAGGAAGGAAGCTGTGGTTTCCAACTAACGATCACGCTCGCGCCTGTCACTGCTAAGAAAGGGAACAAACTTCTCCACCACGCATCCTTCCTCAATGGTCACGGTGCAAGTGCACTGAGGCGCAGCGGTAGAGTTGCTGCCTCACTGCGCCAGAGACCCGAGTTCGCTCCTGACTACGGGTGCTGTCTATACGGAGTTTGCACGTTCTCCCCGTGACCTATGGGTTTTCCCCAGGTGCTCCGGTTTCCTCCCGCACTCCAAAGACGTACAAGTTTGTATGGTTAATTGACTTGAGTAAAGATTGTAAATCATCCCTAGTGTGTGGAGAATAGTGCTAGTGGACTCGGTGATGTCTGCACTGTATCTCTAAACTAAACTAAACTGAACTAAACTAAACTAATCTAAACTAAACTAAAGGAAGGTCATTCTTGCTATTAAGGGAGTGCAGCGTAGGTTTACAAAGTTAATTACCGGGATGGCGGGACTGTCATATGCTGAGAGAATGGAGCAGCTGGGCTTGTACACTCTGGAGTTTAGAAGGATGGGAGGGAATCTTATTGAAACATATAAGATTGTTAAGGGCTTCGACACGCTAGAGGCAGGAAACTTGTTCCCGATGTTGGGGGAGTCCAGAACCAGGGGGCCACAGTTTAAGAATAAGGAGTAAGTCATTTAGAACAGAGACGAGGAAACACTTTTTATCACAGAGCCATTCAATATGTTCATGGCTGATCATCCAACTCAGTACCCCGTACCTGCCTTCTCTCAATACCCCCCTGATCCCTTTAGCCACAAGGGCCACGTCTAATATAGCCAATGAACTGGCCTCAACTACCTTTTGTGGCAGAGAGTTCCAGAGATTCACCACTCTCTGTGTGAAAAATGTTTTTCTCATCTCGGTCCTAAAGGATTTCCCCTCTATCCTTAAGCTGTGACCTCTTGTCCTGGACTTCCCCAACATCGGGAACAATCTTCCTGCATCTAGCTTGTCCAACCCCTTAAGAATTTTGTAAGTTTCTATAAGATCCCCCCTCAATCTCCTAAATTCCAGCGAGTACAAGCCGAGTCTATCCAGTCTTTCCTCATATGAAAGTCCTGACATCCCAGGAATCAGTCTGGTGAACCGTCTCTGCACTCCCTCTATGGCAAAAATGTCCTTCCTCAGATTTGGAGACCAAAACTGTACGCAATACTCCAGGTGTGGTCTCACCAAGACCCTGTACAACTGCAGTAGAACCTCCCTGCTCCTATACTCAAATCCTTTTGCTATGAATGCTAACATACCATTCGCTTTCTTCACTGCCTGCTGCCCTTGAATCACATTGAATGGCGGTGCTGGCTTGAAGGGCCGAATGGCCTACTCCTGCACCTATTGTCTATTGTCTATTGTCTAAACTAAAGTCAGTGTGCTGAGACAGGACTGGCTAAATAACTGGACCATCATCGTAACGACAGAAATGACATCTTGTAAAGGAGCAAATGTCACAAGATTCTACTGCTTTACTCATGAAAAGGAGAGCAAAATGTGTGGGGGAAACGCATGCCAAGCCACATGAGCTGACATGTCGAAACAAAGAGCTGCAGAAGCTGGTTAATACTCACTCCCTCTTCTCCCCTCCCCCATCAGGCAAGAGGTACAGAAGTGTGAAAGCGCACACCTCCAGATTCAGGGGCAGTTTCTGCGTGGGTTTTTCTCCCAGATCTTCGGTTTCCTCTGACACTCCAAAGGCGTACAGGTTTGTAGGTGAATTGGCTTGGTTTAATGGTAAATTGTCCCTAGTGAGTGTTCTTTTTCCTCTTGCGTATGGCGGGCACAGCCTAAAGTTGCAGGACAACTTGTTCTATTTCATCTTATTTGATTGTGCACGCCAGGTTGATTGCATTCCTCGAAACAGGTGAAGGTTGCAATCTCCCACCCCAGGGTGGTGTTAATGTACAGGGATTGATGGGCGGTGCGGACTCGGGTGGGCCGAAGGGCCTGTTTCTGCGCTGTAACTCTAAAAGTAAAAAAAGTTTTTGAAAGGTGCCATTTCGGGGTCAAGACCTATCTTCTGAATAAGACCTGAATCCCGACCTGAATCGTCACCTCCCCATGTTCTCCAGAGATGCAGCCTGACCCACTAAATTACTCCAGCACATTGCGTCTAGATGAGATCAACATAGCAAACCTCTATTCCCAGCGTGCAATTAAAGTGGCTTGAGAACAAGGGAACTACGAAACTTAAATTCAAAGAAGGTTCCCGCGGGGCTGGAGAATTATCTCTGTCTAGGAACGAAGGGAACCGAGGGAACATTTAACTGTGCATAAGAGCTCTAGACAAAGTAAGCAGGAAGAATAGATTTCCCCCGGCGGGGGACCTAATAATCGGTGAAGCAGAGATGTAAGCTGAATGCTGAAAGGATTTGGCGGAAACTCGAGAACATTTCAGGCAGTCAGTAAGTGGTTGAGATACAGATGCAGGAATCTTGAGCTAAACACTGAAGGAACATTTTGAGCGGCAAGGTGGCACAGCAGTAGAGTTGCTGCCTCACAGCGACAGAGACCCGGGTTCGATCCTGACCTCGGGTGCTGTGTGTCCGATGAAAGGAGTTTGTTTGTTTTTTTGCACAAAGTCCACGAGCATTGCCACATCGTTGCATTTCGGTGTCTCTGTACTGTACACTGACAATGACAATTAAAATTGAATCTGAATCTGACTTCTCATTTCACTGCACATCTCGGTTTTGTATGTGACGAATGAGCTTGACTTGACTTGATCGGCTTAACAGACAGGGCAATGCATCTTCAGTGTGATTTGCAGCAAATAGGAGATGTTATCATGACAAGCAGACGTGCTGGTAACAACTCTGGCGCCAGGTGTAGACGGCACTGTAGCGCAGCGGTAGAGTTGCTGTCTTTACAGCGCCAGAGGCACGGGTTCGATCCTGACTACGGATGCCGTCTGTACGTAATTTGTACCTCCTCCCTGTGACCGCGTGGGTTTTCTCCAAGTTCTCCAGTTTCCCTGCAATCTGAAGTCGTGCAAGTTTGTTGGTTAATTGGCTTCTGTAAATTGTCCCCATGGAACTAGCGTACTGGTGAATACTGGACGTTGTGTACACAGTGGGACGAAGAGCCTGTTTCCACGATGTATCCATAAACTAATCAAAAGGGTCCAATTTCACTTGAGAGGAGTATTGCTTGGGATGAAACATTACAGTGATGGGGAGGGGCTGGATAGATGTTTTATAAAATTCCATGCAGAACAGGTGAGGAAGGGGGAATCTATTACAGGTGTGCAAAACTGTGAGCAGCATAGATAGGGTATTTTTGGAACATTTTGCACAGCAGATACGTGTAAAAGTGGAGAACATATGGTTAAGTTGAGGAGCAGGATGTTTCAAGGGCATCAAGAAATATTTTTAAACCTAGAAGTTGGAGGTACCTGAATTGCCACAATGGACGAGGTGCTGTGTAAGTGTAATTGGTACGTTAGTGTGCAGGGATCATTGGTCGGTACGGACTCGAAGGGCCTGTTTCCGCACTGTATCTCTAAAACAACTTTTATTCAGAAAAGGGCCGATTGGTGGCTGTTTCTCCAGCACTGTTACCCAAAGTTCTTGACAGGTTCTGATCAACTCCTGCCTCAAGGCCAAGCAGCAGGAACGATACCAGGGTAAGATTTTCACATGACCTGCAATAACCCTGGGAGCCAGAGGGAAAATCTGTCTGCTTTTGGCATGTTAAACTCTGCTGTAGAAACAGGGAAAGTTTCAGGAAGTTTCAGATCGGATCAGGCAGTTTTTAACCGAAACACATTGTGAATGAAAAATCCTTTCACTTCAACCCAGTATTTCATGTCCAGTATTACCGAGACCAGCATTGAGAAAAATAAATCCACATTTATGTCATCATGTGTAAAATGTTTAAATAATTAAAAATACTTAAATCTTGAACTAACAACTGATTAATGTATTTAACTGTTCCGTTTAGTTTATTTTAGAGATACAGCGCAGGTAAAGTCCCTTCGGCCCACCGATTCCGTGCCGACCAATGAGATCGAACCAGAAACCCGGGTTCGATCCTGACCACGGCTGCTCTCTGTACGTTCTCCCCGTGACCTGCGTGGGTTTTCTCCGTACTCTTCGGTTTCCTCCCACACTCCAAAATACTTACAGGTTTGTCGGTTAATTGGCTTCGGTACAAGTGCAAAATTGTCCCTCGTATGTGTAGGATGGTGTTGGTGTCTCTCTAGTTGTTGATAGGATGGTTCAGTTGCCTGATAACCGTTGGGAAGAAACTGCCCCTGAATCTGGAGGAGTAACGTAGAACTAGTGTATGAATGGGTGATCACTGGTCAGGGCGGGCCGAAGGGCCTGTGTCCGCACTGTATCTCTAAACTAAACTAAACTAAACTGACAGCATGCTTTCAGATTCAGATTCAATTCAATTTTAATTGTCATTGTCAGTGTACAGTACAGAGACAACAAAATGCATTTAGCATCTCCCTTGAAGAGCGACATAGCCAACAAGCCTGAATTTTACAAAAAAAGTGAAAAGGCGGGGGGGGGGGGGGGTTGTTAGGGTTCACCACAGGATGTCCAACCCTTGATCTGTTCTAGCCACAATCTGGATGTGTTTCTGATCAATGGTGACTGTTCCATCTCTCGCAGGATGTTGAGGGGCTTTGCACTGAATGTCATTGCAATGAATGTCATTGGTAGGTGGTTAGATGTACTGACATTAGTCATTGTCAGGATGAATGGTTCAAATGGGAGTCCTTTGGAATGGCAACTGGAAGTTTCCGAGAGGCGTTGTTGTGAGTCTTGAAAATTGCCCAACGCATCACTGCATCCACGCCCCCTCCATTGTGGTCCAGTCCAAAGCAAGCGGAGCTGCGGATTCCTCAGCACGCCAAGCCTGGCCCCTACATTGTTGAGAAGTGAAAAGGCGGAGGCGATACAGGGTCTCTCCGTTTGCCATTCAGCAGGTCAGGAACAGCTCACCCCCGATCGGCTGTCACTGTACTAAACAATCGTACCTCGGTGACTGCCAATCAATGGTGACCCCCCCCCCCCCCCCCCCGGACACTTTGAGGGGCTTTGCACTGAATGTCATTGCAATGAATGTCATTGGTAGGTGGTTAGATGTACTGACATTAGTCATTGTCAGGATGAATGGTTCAAATGGGAGTCCTTTGGAATAATATCAACAATAGACAATAAGTGGCGGAGTAGGCCATTCGGCCCTTTGAGCAAATTGATCGATGCTAGGTGATAATGAGAAGCTGGTGCAAGTTGGGTGGGGGAGGAATGGAAAGAGAGAGAATGCCGGGGTTACTTGAAGTTAGAGAAATCAATCTTCATACCACTGGGCTGTAAGCTGCCCAAGTGAAATATGAGATGTTGTTCCTCCAATTTGTGTTGGGCCTCACTGTGACAATGGAGGAGATCTAGGACAAAAGGGTCAGTGTGGGAATGGGAAGGAGAATTAAATTGTTGACCAGCCGGGAGATCAGGTAGGTCCAGGCAGCAAAGTTCCTGTTAGAATCTGGTATGTTTCCAAACAGATCAACCATTTCCCTTATGCTGATAAAAAGCTTGACTTGGTGGCTCATCATTTAAAATAACTTTGTCTGACAACATTTAAAGGGCTCCTTTTGTTATCAACTTCCTTTCCACGCATCCAGGTCAAGAGGTCTATTTATGGTTATTATTTCCTCTTGGCACTCAGTGTTTATTCAAGGTTCAGTCGGAGAAGGAGGCTTTCATCGTTAGCCAACCACGTGTATTTATGTGGTATCATTGTACAAAGGCTGCATGCTATGTTGAAGGATGAATTATCCTTAGACTGACACAAAATACTGGAGTAACTCAGTGGCTCAGGCAGCGTCTCAGGAGAAAAGGAATGGGTGACGTTTAGGGTCGGTAACATTCTTCAGAGTGGCACGGTGGCGCAGCTGGTGGCATTGCTGCCTTATGCCCCTGTCCCACTTAGGAAACCTGAACGGAAACCTCTGGAGACTTTGCACCCCACCCAAGGTTTCCGTGCGGTTCCCAGAGGTTGCAGGTGCTTGCCGGAGGTTGCAGGTAGTGGAAGCAGGTAGGGAGACTGACAAAAACCTCCGCACGGAAACCTTGGGTGGGGCGCAAAGTCTCCAGAGGTTTCCGTTCAGGTTTCCTAAGTGGGACAGGGGCATTTGTATGGAATGTTTACATTCTGCGGGATCTCCAGCTTCCTCCCACACTCCAAAGGCGTACAGGTCTATAGATTAATTGGCTTGGTATAAATGTAAATAGTCCCTAATGCGTAGGATAGTGTTAGTGTGTGGGGATCACTGGTTGGCGTAGATTCAATGGGCCGAATGGCCTGTCTCCGTGCTGTATCTCTAAAACTAAACTAAAAAACAAAAACTCCAAGTGCCATTCAATGATCCATTTATATTTAATTTTCACATGTATCTAAGTGCAGGGATATGCATTGTTTAGTTTGTGTGCTATGTGATGTAGTTTTGTTTTGTTTAGAGTTATAGAGTCATACAGTTTGGGAGCAGACCCTACAGCCCAACATGCCCACACCGACCTACATGTCCCATCTACACTAGTCCCACCTGCCTGCTTTTGCCCCAGATGCCTCTAAACCTGTCCTATCCATCAAGCTTAGTTTAGTTGTTCCATCCACAAACCATGTCAGTTCAGCTTTGACATTAATCACCATAAGCACACCCATTCAATCGGGACTGACTGAATGAACGTATTTCCGATACACTGTGCACCCGTGCCAGTCCCACCGCATGCGATCTATCAATTAGCCAGCACTTAGAAAATCTCCGTGATGACATTGTTATACCAGATCTAAGCACGCTATGCTAAAGATGAGCAAATTAATATCCATCTGTTCAACAACCCTGAGACAGAAACCGGCTGTCGACAACCAAGATTTTCCTCTATATTCTTGCTCCTGCTGCAGAATAGTTTACATTTCATGTGGAATGCACAGCTTAAAGTTGTAGGACAACTTGTTCTATTTGATCTTCTGTATGTGCACGTCTAGTTGGTTGCATTAGTCGAAACAGGGTGGACCACGTGAGGGTTGCAATCTTCCACCCCTTACATATGATGACCTGATGAGTATTGATGAGTATCAGGGCACGGCAGCGCGGTGGCGCATCGGTAGAGTTGCTGCCTCACAGCGCCAGAGGCCTGTGTTCGATCCTGACTACGGGGTGCTGTCTGTATGGCGTTTGCACGTTCTCCCCGTGACCTGTGTGGGTTTTGTCCGGGTGCTCCGGTTTCCTCCCACATCCCAAAGGCGTACAGGTTTGCAAGGCACTTGGCTTCTGTAAATTGCCTCTAGTGTGTAGGGAAGGGGAATGCGAAAGTGGGATAGCACAGAACTAGTGTGAACAGATGGTCGATGGTCAGTGTGGACATAGTGGGCTGAAGGGCCTGTTTCCATGCTGTTTCACTAAAGTAAACAGCATTGGGATAAGTAAACAGAAACTGGAATGTCATAGAACTAGCGTGAACGGGTGATCATTGGTCGGCACGGACGCGGTGGGCCGAAGGGCCTGTTTCAACGCGTTTTGTCTAAATTAAACTAAACTAAACAATAAACTAAGCTCAAACTCATTTTTGGTGAGCTAAAGGGCCTGGTTCTGTGCTGTGTGTGTGTGTGTGTGTGTGTGTGTGATCTTATGACTGAATGTGTGTTTGTATAGAAGAGCTTGCAACCCACTGGCTCAAACGCAAGGGGCCTGTCCCACTTGGGCAACCTAATCCGCGAGATCTGGCGAGTTTGCCCTCGACTCATACTCGCAGCATGGTCGACACGAGGTCGTAGGAGGTCTTCGTAACTCTCCTTCATGCTCGAGAGTGGTCTCCGCGTACTCGAGGCCTCAGCTAGGTCGCGGCGTTTTTTTCAATGTTAAAAAATGCCTGCGAGTAAAAAAAGGTCGCCATGGAAAAAATCGATACTTTTTTTACTCGTAGGTTTAGTTGTAGTAGGTCGGCATGTTAGTTGTAGGTAATTGAGGGTAGTCGAAGGTAGTCAAAGGGAGTCGTGAATAGTCTTCATCATAGTCGAAGGGAGGTCGAAGGGGATCGAAGGCGGTCTTCTTCACTCTCAACTATTCTGTGTATAATTTTCCCGAAGCTAGTCTTCAACATAGTCGAAGGAGGTTGAAGGAGGTCTTCTACATGTCATTTTATCAAACTCTTCTAAACTCGCAAACTAGGTCGCCCAAGTGGGACAGCCCCTTTAAGACTAACATGTGTAGCAAGGAACTGCAGATGCTTTTTGTGACACCTTGGTGCCATGGAGACTGGGTTTCTGCAAGAAACACCAGGTGTTTCTATGTTTGTGACGTATCTGAAGATGGACTCCCTACAGACAGCCAGACACTGAACAGTTTTGGATCGGTGTACTTCAGCATCAGGCATTTAAAGAGCTCGCCACCAATTATTATTAATGTTTGGTGTTTTCTGAGTCATTCGTAACTGTCACTGTATGTCATGTTGTTACTTGTGGGCGGAGCACCAAGGCAAATTCCTTGTATGTGAATACTTGGCCAATAAACTTACTTACTTACTTACTTACTAACCTTTGCCCTTACTTGCCTAATAACCCCTGTCAGCAATGCTGTAGATGAGAGGATATTTTTTCTCGTCTATCCTCCGTTACAACGAAGGCAAGAAACAGAATGCGGCTGCTCTTCTTGATGCTATTGCGAGAATCAGGGTAGAGATATTATTGCTTTCAAACATCTGCTGTAAAGACTTCACCGCATCTCCAGAAATGCTGAAAAACTTCACATCGGACAAGGTTTATGCCGTATGTTCCACTCATTCCCTTGGGGAGGATATTCTTCTTATTATTATTATTCTGTTGTGTGTCTTTTAGATCTGTAGCTCCGTTGAGGTGAGCCTGGCCAACGTGTCATCGTCCAGGTCAGTCAGATCTCGTTCACCATTCGGTGGCCAATGTTTGGGACAACTGGTGACCATGTGCTCCACTGTCTGTGTTGGGTCCCCACACTCGCAGGGAGGATAGTAATGACCTGGATATGGAGCTTTTCATGTGATACGAGGATGAAAAATATATTCAAATTTGTCTGGCCTTTTTATCTGGCCTTTTTCTAATATTGTTCCGGTTTAAATTAAAATTTCAATCTGGCATGCCCGGTGATAGTACTGACAATCACGATTCGGAAACCTCTGTGTGTGGTAGAGTAAACAGCAGTTGAAACTGAACGGGATATATATTTGAAGGTCCTGACAAAAGAGAGGTCCCATTACGTTGAATCATACTGACCTTACGTTAGAGCTTTCCAAACAAGGAAAAGATGAGTTGCATCCAAAAGATCTTTGAAATTTTGAAACAAGGAGACAATAATCTGATGTAGAAACATGGGCTGCACGTGCCGGTTTGCACAGTAGGACAGGGAGGCGAATCATTGGAATTCATTGCCACAGTCGGCAGTGGAGGCCAAGTCAGTGGATATTTTTAAGACAGATAGATAGATTCTTGATTAGTGCGGGTGTCAGGGGTTATGGGGAGAAGGCAGAATGGGCTTAGGAGGGATAGATAGATCAGCCATGATTGAATGGCGGAGTAGACTTGATGAACCGAATGGCCCAATTCTGCTCCTATCATTAATGAACTTATGGCACAAAGTGCTGGACTAACTCACTATGTCAGGCAGCACCTCTGGAGAACATGCATAGGTGGCGTTTCAGTCCGAGATTCTTCTTCAGACTCCTCAATGTTGAAACTAGGAGGACTTAGTTGAGGCAGGTACCATTGCAATGTTCATGAAACATTCAGATGGATAAACTGGATGGGACAGGTCTAATGGGATATGGGTCAAACGCAGGTAGGTGGGACTAGTGTGTAGATGGGGCATGTTAGTCGGCGTGGGCAAGTTGGGCCGAAGGGACTGTTGCCACGCTGTATGACTCTTTGACTCTAGTTAATTGAGAACATAATCACAGTTATTTCTCATTTTTAATTGTATCGGTGCCCATAATCAGCAGCTGTGGTTCTGTTCCGGAATGCTGGCATTGGCTTAAGGATGCTTGGTTTCAGTTTTTAAGAAGTAGTCATCGCGATGAGCATGTTAATTTTTCCCAGTTGTCGGACCGCTGCCAACCTTCTTGGACACTGGCTCTTCTGTGTTGGGCTCATTCCCATGTAATGTCAACATGGGCAACCATGTATTTTGCTAAGTCTGAAGAAAGGTCTCGCCCTGAAACGTCACCCATCCTTCCCATCACTCCAGAGACGCTGACTGACTGTCCCGCTGAGTTACTCCAGCTTTCCTGTGTCATTTTACATGGAGACTGGCCCCAGTGAAATGTGGGAGCATCGACAGGGAAGGCAAACGCTTCCATTTAAAAAGCATCTTCAATATCGCATGATGTCAATCAGAAATTTACACTGAGCTTCATGAAGAGATATGAGGGTCAAAGGGGCTTTGAGATCTCCATCAAGACTCCACCAAGTCCCTCAAACACGCGTTCACACCAGTTCTGTTACCCTCACTTTCTCAGCCACTCCCCACTCATTAGGAATAGTTTTTTTACAGCAGCCATCAACTTACAAATCTGTACATAGAAACATAGAAAATAGGTGCAGGAGGAGGCCATTCGGCCCTTTGAGCCAGCACCGCCATTCATTCTGATCATGGCTGATCATCCCCTATCAATAGCCCATGCCTGCCTTCTCCCCATATCCCTTGACTCCATTAGCCCCTAGAGCTCTATCTAACTCTTAAATCCATCCAGTGAGTTGGCCTCCACTGCCCTCTGTGGCAGGGAATTCCATAAATTCACAACTCTCTGGGTGAAAACGTTTTTTTCTCACCTCAGTCTTAAATGACCTCCCCTTTATTCTAAGATGGTGGCCGCTGGTTCTGGACTCACCCAACATTGGGAACATTTTTCCTGCATCTAGCTTGTCCAGTCCTTTTATAATTTTATATGTTTCTATAAGATCATCCCCTCATCCTTCTAAACTCCAGTGAATACAAGCCTAGTCTTTTCAATCTTTCCTCATATCACAGTCCCGCCATCCCAGGGAATTACTTTAGAGTGCGGGAGGAAACCGGAGCACCCGGAGAAAACCCACGCAGGACACGGGGAGAACGTACAAACTCCGTACAGTCAGCACCCGTGGTCAGGATCGAACCAGGGTCTCCTGCGATGTGAGGCAGCAGCTCTACTGCTGCGCCACCGTGCCACCCATGGTACTCTCATATTGACACATTTTCCCAGTTTAATTTAGTTTAGAGATACAGGGTGGTAACAGGTCCTTCAGTCCACCAACCAGCGATCCCCGCACACTAACACTAGTCCTACACATTGGGGACAATTTACAATCTTTACCGAAGCCAATTAACGAACAAACCTGTACGTCTCTGGCTCGAACCCAGAGCACTGGGAGAAAACCTACGTGGTCACGGGGGGAACATACGAGCTCTGTACACGCAGTCAGGAACGAACCAGGGTTCCTTCTTTTGAAGAACGAATGGGTGACTTCTGAAGAAGGGTGTCGACCTGAAATGTCGCCAATTCCTTCACTCCAGAGATGCTGCCTGTCCCGCTGAGTTACTCCAGCATGTTGTGCCTATCTTCAGCAGAAAGACAATACATGATTACAGTCGGTCCGTTTAGATTAGATTAGGTTAGATTCAATTTTATTGTCATTGCACATTTCAGTGCAACAAAATGGTTTAGCCTGCAGTCATA
Organism: Leucoraja erinaceus; assembly: GCF_028641065.1. Classification (NCBI taxonomy): domain Eukaryota; kingdom Metazoa; phylum Chordata; class Chondrichthyes; order Rajiformes; family Rajidae; genus Leucoraja; species Leucoraja erinaceus. The sequence goes on along the minus strand of NC_073400.1, from coordinate 29,241,653 downwards.
ACATAGAATAAATAACAAAACAGACACTCAACACAGTTTAAAGTCCCAAAGTCATTGTCTCTTCCCTCCTTGCTCTCCCTCTGCGCTGAGGCGATCCAGGCCTCCGATGTTGTGACCCCGCTGGGTGATGGTGAGCAAGTCCCGCGGCTGAATCTGAGCTCCGCAAGCGGGCCGGTTCAAACTCCGCAGCCCGGGGCGGTCGAAGCTGTCGAAGCTGCCGCCCTCCAATCCAGCGGACGAAGCTGTTGTTGCGGGAGCTCCGAAAAAAACAGGTCACCAACCTGTGACCTGCGAGCACCCGACGATGTCGTCCACTGGCCCGCGGCCGAGCCTCCGAGGCTCCAAAGTCGGGTCGGAAGTTGGGTCGCAACGCCGCCACAGCCCCAAAGTCGGCCAGAAAAATGTTTCACCCCCCCCCCCCACACATAAACAACCGAAATAAACCGAAATAAACTGTAACAACGGGACAAAATAAAATAAAAAAAAGAAAAGACAAACGGACTTCAGGCGAGATGCAGATGCAAGGCAGCGCCGCCACTTCCGGAAGTCTTGCAAGTCTTGGTACACAATTAGGGAATAACGTTTAGCGCAAGGTAAAGCCAAGTCCGCTCAAGGATAGTCCAAGGGTCAGCAGATGGTAGTTCAGCACTGCTCCCTGGTTGTGGTAGGACGATTCAGTTGCCTGATAACAGCTGGGAAGAAACTGTTCCTGAATCTCGTGAAAAAAGGTTTTGAAGGTCTTTCCTATATATGGCTCTCATAACTTTATACACTTTATATAACTTATAAAGCTCGCATATCTTTATATTTCTATCAGGTACTAACAACAATATAGATTTTATCAAGCCTGAAACAAACTGAAAATGAATTCTGAGTCTGATCCAAAATAGTGAAAGTAAATTCCAGAATGATGGATTAAGGGCAGGAACAAGGTCATTCCTGTTTGTTTGAGTCAGAGTTTGGATGAATGTCAATGATGAATGATGCTGAATGAAGCATTTGACGGCACTGGGCCTGTACTCGCTGGAGTTTAGAAGGATGTGGGGAACCTCATTGAAACTTACCAAATAGTGAATGGCTTGGGTAAAGTGGATGAAGTGGAGAGGATGTTTCCACTGGTGAGAGAGTCTAGGTCCAAAGGCCATAGCCTCAGAATAAATGGACGTACCTTCAGAAAGGAGATGTAGTGGAATTTCTTTAGTCAGAGGGTGAGGAATCTGTGGAATTCATTGCCACAGACAGCTGTGGAGGCCAAGTCAATGGCTAATTTCAAGGTGGAGATTGACAGATTCTTGATTAGTATGGGTGTCAGGGGTTATGGGGAGAAGGCAGGAGATTGGGATTGAGAAGGATAAATCAGCCATGATTGAAAGAGTAGACTTGATGGGCCGAATGGCCTAATTCTACTCATAGAATTTACGAACATGAACTTATTTTTTTAAATCAAAATCTTTTTTTTTTCGTTTTCAGGACATAACAAAGTGCAAAGTTGTCTATTTGTTACAGACAGAGTGTACGAAAAGAATAAATAAAAAATAACTTGTGCTAACATATAACAAGACAAGCGAGACCTGGGTGTCATGGTACACCAGTCATTGAAGGTAGGCATGCAGGTGCAGCAGGCAGTAAAGAAAGCGAATGGTATGTTAGCTTTCATTGCAAAAGGATTTGAGTATAGGAGCAGGGAGGTTCTACTGCAGTTGTGCAGGGTCTTGGTGAGACCACACCTGGAGTATTGCGTACAGTTTTGGTCTCCAAATCTGAGGAAGGACATTATTGCCATAGAGGGAGTGCAGAGACGGTTCACCAGACTGATTCCTGGGATGTCAGGACTGTGTTATGAAGAAAGACTGGATAGACTTGGTTTATACTCTCTAGAATTAAGGAGATTGAGAGGGGATCTTATAGAAACTTACAAAATTCTTAAGGGGTTGGACAGGCTAGATGCAGGAAGATTGTTCCCGATGTTAGGGAAGTCCAGGACAAGGGGTCACAGCTTAAGGATAAGGGGGAAATCCTTTAAAACCGAGATGAGAAGAACTTTTTTCACACAGAGAGTGGTGAATCTCTGGAACTCTCTGCCACAGAGGGTAGTTGAGGCCAGTTCATTGGCTATATTTAAGAGGGAGTTAGATGTGGCCCTTGTGGCTAAGGGGATCAGGGGGTATGGAGAGAAGGCAGGTACGGGATACTGAGTTGGATGATCAGCCATGATCATATTGAATGGCGGTGCAGGCTCGAAGGGCCGAATGGCCTACTCCTGCACCTAATTTCTATGTTTCTATGTTTCTAACAACAATAAAAGAAAAATGAGATACCAAAAATAATCCCCCCCCCTGTCACTGCCAGTGAGCATATGCAAATATCAGTCTGTCACGACAATAATCCACGATAAATGAATGGGTAGACTGTTAAGCTGTTAAACTGTGCTTGATGATCAAGCATTTATAAAGTCTGGAACGCATTTAAAAAGGTCCCCACGCTTTCTGAAACCTTCCATTTGAGTGTTGAAGTGAGTACCTGATTTTCTCGAGCTTTAGGCAGGACCAAATATCTGTCAGCCATTGAGTATGAATGGGCGAGGTAGGTTCCGACCACCTGAGCAGGATTGTTCGCTGAGCCAGAAGGGAAGCAGAACATGAACTTATGAATATATATATATATTTTTTTAATTAGAAGCATTGTACATACATCGTAATCATGATATGCGACATAATACATTTCGTGTACAACTTCTCTTTTATTTTAAACGTTTACCTGTAATAGAAAAAAGAGGAAAGAGAAAGAAAAGAAGAATGAGGATAGTAGTGAAGTGTAGTCCGCAGTAGTTGGCGTTAAATGAATGATGATGGTTAAGTAATAATAATAATAATGTTTATTTATATAGCACTTTTCAATAAAACCAGTATTTGAACCAAAGTGCTTTACAGAGATTGATTAAATTAATTGAACAGATCAAATGTCAACAAATCCATACAAAAAAAAAAAAAGAAAAAAAAAAAAAAAAAAAAAAAAAAGTAGACTGCGTGCTTGAGAATGTGAAAAAAAAAAAAAAAAGAAAAGAAAGCAAGGCCCCAAAGAGAAGAGGGCCTTAAGAAGGGAAAGGAAATAAGTAAAAAATCTAAAGATGCTTATGAATATTTTAAAGCTTGCTCCTGCAAATTTGTCAGTGTTGGACATTTAAAAGACAAGGAAACATAGTTGAAGATTCATTGCCTAAGAGTTTATGTGCAATATTTTTATATCGCAGGACATGTCCCTCTCTGTGTGATTCTGAGTCAAGAGCATATCAGTTACAGTTGTAAAGCCAGGTTTATTCTTTATTCACACGCTTCAATTTCATTGTGCGGGCTCCCATTTCATTGGGCGGCACAATGGCGCAGCGGCAGAGCATCTGCCTTGCAGCGCCAGAGACCCGGGTTTGATCCCGACTGCGGGTGCTGTCTGCACGGAGTTTGTACGTCCTCCCCATGACTGTGTGGGTTTTCTCTGACATCTTTGGTTTCCTCCCACACTTCAAAGATGTACACGTTTGTCGGTTAATCTTTCCTTCCACAGACTGTGTGAGGCTGCTAAACAGTCACTCCACCTGATTCTGCTGCTTTTGCACTGACAATCTAATAACTGGCACTGAGTAATAACTCTGGCACTGGCTCGGGCCACTTAAATCAGCTGCCCTGGATATTTTATGACTGTTTTTACTTGTGTTTTAATGTTGCTGTTTTTACCTGCACTTTATTTTAACTATTCGTACTGTTTTATCAGGAACTGGATTGTGTTTTTTTATAGTTTTGATGCTCCTGGGAAACATCTGTAATTGGTGAATCTCTGGAACTCTCTGCCACAGAAGGTAGTTGAGGCCAGTTCATTGGCTATATTTAAGAGGGAGTTAGATGTGGCCCTTCTGGCTAAGGGGATCAGGGGGTATGGAGAGAAGGCAGGTACGGGATACTGAGTTGGATGATCAGCCATGATCATATTGAATGGCGGTGCAGGCTCGAAGGGCCGAATTGCCTACTCCTGCACCTAATTTCTATGTTTCTATGTTTCTATCTTCCCATTTTGCACTGTACATAGAAACCTAGAAAATAGGTGCAGGAGTAGGCCATTTGGCCCTTCGAGTCTGCACCGCCATTCGATATGATCATGGCTGATCATCCAACTCAGTGTCCCATCCCTGCCTTCTCTCTATACCCCCTGATCCCTTTAGCCTCAAGGGCCACATCTAACTCCCTCTTAAATATAGCCAATGAACTGTGGCCTCAACTACCTTCTGTGACAGAGAGTTCCAGAGATTCACTACTCTCTGTGCGAAAAATATTTTTCTCATCTCGGTCCTAAAAGATTTCCCCCTTATCCTTAAACTGTGACCCCTTGTTCTAGACTTCCCCAACATCGGGAACAATCTTCCTACATCTAGCCTGTCCAACCACTTAAGAATTTTGTAAAGCAACAACTGTTGCTTTGCAAGGTGACAATAAAGGATGACAATGATAATGATAATGATAATCGACTTAGTATTAAAATCTTAATTGTCCCTAGTGTGTGTAGGATAGTGTTAATGTGCGGGGATCGCTGGTCGGTGCGGACTCAGTGGTCCATAGGGCCTGTTTCCGCGCTGTATCTCTAAACTAAACTAAACTAAATGCAGGTTCACTTCAGTCGCTTATTATATAAGTTGCGGAGTACATGTACATGTACATGAAATGAAGGAGGCTGACCAGAACTAAAACAAGTACTGAAGTGTTTAAGAAGGAACTGCAGATGCTGGAAAATCGAAGGTACACAAAAATGCTGGAGAAACTCAGCGGGTGCAGCAGCATCTATGGAGCGAAGGAAATAGGCAACGTTTCGGGACGAAACGTTGCCTATTTCCTTCGCTCCATAGATGCTGCTGCACCCGCTGAGTTTCTGAAACAAGTACTACTCCATAAAGAAGAGACAGGCATAACTGGGGCTCAACACAAAGCGCAGGCTCAGCGATCGCTTCCCTGAACACCAGGCGCTCAGTCCACCTAAACCTACCTGATCTCCCGGTTGCTAAACACTTTAATTCCCCCCTCCCATTCCCACACTGACCTTTCTGTCCTGGGCCTCCTCCACTGTCAGAGTGAGGCCCAACGCAAATTGGAGGAACAGCACCTCATATTTCGCTTGGGCAGCTTACAACCCAGCGGTGTGAACATTAATTTCTTGAACTTCAAATAACCCTTGCTTTCGCTCTCTCTCCGTCCCTCCCTCTTCCGAATTCACCGACTAGTTTCACTATCCTCCTGAATAAATATTACTGATTGTACGCCTCGTTGTACTTTCTTGATCGTCATCCCCCTTGATCTGTGTTTTCACACCTTACCCTTCCATATCTCTATGTCTCCCTCTCCCCCGACTCTCAGTCTGAAGAAGGGCCTCGATCCGAAACGTCACCCATTCCGTCTCTCCAGAGATGCTGCCTGCCCCACTGAGTTACTCCAGCATTTTGTGTCTATCTTCAGTATAAACCAGCATCTGCAGTTCCTTCCAATCCATGCCAGGGAGAAAATGGCTTTCACGTTGTCTTGCCTAATTGCAATGACCATAAATTAACTGAATAAGCGAAGGATGTTGTACTTGCAATTGAACTTTATTCCAAAATACCACTGAACCCTTTGTGCTTGCAGTTAGAATTGAGTATAAGATTCAGTCTGCCTCTCTGCTACCTCGCAAAGCTGCATGTTTCCACTTGTCAAAACTCAATGGTTTTGTGAGTCAGCAAGGAGGATCAACTCAAAGAACACCCTGTTTCCTTGCAACGTGTAAACAGCACAAGAAAGCACAACACCAGGTACATGTCTCGCAGAAAGCAGAACACTAAGACATATTTAAGGATAAGGGGGAAATCTTTTAGGACAGAGATGAGAAAAAAAAAATTCACACAGAGAGTGGTGAATCTCTGGAATTCTCTGCCACAGAAGGTAGTTTAGGCCAGTTCATTGGCTATATTTAAGAGGGGATCAGGGGGTATGGAGAGAAGGCAGGTACAGGATACTGAGTTGGATGATCAGCCATGATCATATTGAATGGCGGTGCAGGCTCGAAGGGCCGAATGGCCTACTCCTGCACCTATTTTCTATGTTTCTATGTTTCTATATGGACGCAAAGAAGCAAAGATAGACACAAAAGGCTGGAGTAGCTGACGTTTCGGGTTGGGACCCTCCTTCAGACTGAAGAAGGATCTCGACCTGAAACATCACCTATCCCTTTTCTCCAGAGATGCTGTCTGACCAGCTGTTTGACCTAGATCACCTTTTTATGTAATTCTTCAGATTAAACCAACACCTGCAGCTCCTACACATTAGACACAAAGAACTCCAGGTACTAAAGCAGTAAATTGTGGACACAATATTCCTTCGTAACCAATATGCCCAATTACCAATTTGTTTTTTGCTTGAGTAGACAATAGACAATAGACAATCGTTGCAGGAGTAGGCCATTCGGCCCTTCGAGCTTGCAATCAACAATGTTCAATGAACATTGAATTTGCTACTTTGAAGTAACTTCTACTCACTCTCCCCTCCCCTCCTCTCTCACCCTCGACCCCCTTCCTCCACCCTAGTCGTTTAAACCAGTTTCACGTTTCGGGTCGAGGCCTTTCTTAGAACGGAACCTATTCACGTTCTCCAGAGATACTGCCTGATATGCATGGTTTCTCCAGCACTTTGTGTCCTTTTGAGGTAATGCAAACAAATACAATATTGATTGTAATTTGGAGGGAACATACGGGTTGTGTGTTTTCTTGGCATCCAGCGACACTATGACCATTGTTTATTTTAGTTTAGTTTAGTTTAGTTTAGAGATACAGCATGAAAGCAGGCCCGAGTCCACGCCGACCAGCGATCCCCGCACACTAACACTATCCGAACACTAGGGACAACTTACAATTTTATCAAAGCCAATTAAGCTACAAACCTGTACGTCTTTGGAGTGTGGGAGGAAACCGGAGCACCCGGGTGAAAACCCATACAGGTCACAGGGAGAACGTACAAACTACGTACAGACAGCATCCGAGGTCAGGATCGAACCCGGATCTCCGGTACTGTGAGGCAGCAACTCTACCGCTGCGTTAACGTGCACTGTTTAATTTGACACATCAAAAACAATCGTGGACCAGCCTTCAATCGAGGAATAAACATAAAGGAGCCCATCATCTTTCATATGATTTGCCATGCAGAAGTCTTGCACTTGTTCATAAGACATAGGAACAAAATTAGGCTATTCGGCCCATCAAGTCTACTCCACCATTCAATTATGGCTTCTTCTTCTTTCATGTGGCGTGCACAGCCTAAAGTTGTTGGACAACTTGTTCTATTTGATCTTCCGTTTGTGCACGACGAGTTGATTGCATTAGTCGAAACAGGGCGGACCACGTGAAGGTTGCAATCTTCCACCCCTCAATTATGGCTGATCTATCTTTCCTTCATTCAACTCCATTCTCCTGCCTTCTCCCAATAACCCCTGTATTAATCAAGAATCTGTCAATCACCACCTTAAGAAAATCCATTGACTTGGCCTCCACAGGCGTCTGTGGCAATGAATTCCACAGATTCTCCACACTCTGACTAAAGGAATTCTTGAACATAATGTTTCAGCTCAATTGAATCCTACACTGCAGTCTGAGGATATCATGATTAATGAAAGTGTCATTCATTACAAACTACAATTCATAATCCAGTGAGTAAGAGTTCATGGCACTAACATAGATGAGATCCCAGATAGTGAAGAAGATTTGGAAGAATCGCAGCAGGATCTTAAACAGCTGGGTTAGTGGGCTGAGGAATGGCAAATGGAGTTTAATTCTTTTGTGCAAAGTGGGGCAATTCGGGAAGTCGTACCAGGGTAGGATTTTCACATTGCGTGGTAGGGCCCTGTACTTTAGGTTGTAGAGGTACAGCGCAGAAACAGGCCTTTGGCTCGGCGAGTCCGCGCCAACAAGCGATCACCCAGTGCACTAGCACTATCCTACACACTGGGGACAATCTTTACAACTTACCACAGCCAATTAACCTACAAAATCTGTACATCTTTGGAGTGTGGAAGGACACAGGAGAAACCACACCCAGCTACATGGACAGGAAAGGTTTAGATGTAGTCTGAAGAAGGGTCTCGGGCTGAAAAGTCACCCATTCCTTCTCCCCAGAGACGCCGCCTGTCCCGCTGAGTTACTCCAGCATTTTGTGTCTTTCTAAGGATTAGATAGATATGGGTTAAACGCAGGAAGGTGGGGGAGCAGTGTAGATGGGGCATTTTGGTCGGCATGGGCAAGTTGGGCCGAAGGGTCACTGACCCAAAATGCTGGAGTAACTCAGCGGGTCAGGCAGCTTCTCGGGAGAAAAGGAACAAGTGACGTTTCGGGTTGAGACCCTTCTTCAGACTGGGATTCAGGGGAGAGGGAAACTGGAGGTATGAAAAGGTTCAGAACAAATCAGAGCAGATGGCCCAGGCAAGGTGGAGCCCACAATGGTCCATTGTTGGCTGTGGAAGAGGTGATAACAAAGGGATGTATGGATGGAACAGTGGAACTGGCAGGACAATGGAACTAGCAGGACTGGGTCCATAATGGGCACTTTATCGGGTCTTGTTTAGTTTGGTTTACAGATACACCGTGGCACAGATATCGGCGACCTGTCATGGGTGCCAGCAGTCGCCTGTAAAGGTCGCGCAAGTGGGACAGGCTCTTAACACTATCCTACACCCACCAGGACCATTTTTTACATTTTACCAAGCCAATTAACCTACATACCTGTACGTCTTTGGAGTGTACCAATGATCTCGGAGAAAACCCACGCAGGTCACGGGAAGAACGTACAAACTCCGTACAATTAGTACAGTCTGCACAGACAACACCCATAGTCGGGATCGAACCCGGGTCTCCCTGCATTCGCTGTGAGGGCAGCAACTCAACTGCTGCGCCACCATGCCACGAGTACTAGCCCAGGTCAGTAATTGGCACTGTCTTGGGTCACTGGTCGGGTCACTGGTCAGTAAGGTCAGTAATAGACATGTCCTGGGTCAGTAATTCAAGATTCAAGTGAGTTTATTGTCATGTGTCCCAGATAGGACAATGAAATTCTTGCTTTGCTTTAGCACAACAGAACATAGTAGGCATTGACCACAAAACAGATCAGTGTGTCCATATACCATCATATAAATATATACACACATGAATAAATAAACGTATTAAGTGCAAACAACAGATAATGAGCTATTAATGTTCAGAGTTTTGTTGGAGCCAAGTTTAATAACCTGATGGCTGTGGGGAAGTAGCTATTCCTGAACCTGGTTGTTGTAGTCTTCAGGCTCCTGTACCTTCTACCTGAAAGCAGCGGGGAGATGAGTGTGTGGCCAGGATGGTGTGGGTCCTTGATGCTGCTGCCAGCCTGTTTGAGGCAGCGACTGCGATAGATCCCCTCGATGGAAGGGAGGTCAGAGCCGATGATGGACATGTCCCGGGTCTGTAATGGGTAATGCCATGGGTCAGTAAGTCAAGTCAAGTCAATTGCTATATTTAAGAGGCAGTTAGATGTGGCCCTTATGGCTAAAGGGATCAGGGGGTATGGAGAGAAGGCAGGTACAGGATACTGAGTTGGATGATCAGCCATGATCATATTGAATGGCGGTGCAGACTCGAAGGGCCGAATGGCCTACTCCTGCACCTATTTTCTATGTATCTATTTTATTTCTATAGCACATGTAAAAACAACTCTCGTTGACCAAAGTGCTTTATATCAGTGCAGGTACTAACTTGCCACATACAGTGGTACTTAGATCTAACAATACATACATAAATACATACATACAACGCTCTCTCAGAGGACCTCAGTAAGGTCAGTAATGGACCTAACCCCGGTCAGTAATGGGTACTGTCCCGCGTCAGTAATGGACATGTCCCTGTTCAGTAATGGACATGTCATAGAAACATAGAAATTAGGTGCAGGAGTAGGCCATTCGGCCCTTCCAACCAGATCAATATGATCATGGCTGATCATCCAACTCAGTATCCCGTACCTGCCTTCTCTCCATACCCCCTGATCCCCTTAGCCACAAGGGCCACATCTAACTCCCTCTTAAATATAGCCAATGAACTGGCCTCAAATACCCTCTGTGGCAGAGTGTTCCAGAGATTCACCACTCTCTGTGTGAAAAAAGTTCTTCTCATCTCGGTTTTAAAGGATTTCCCCCTTATCCCTGTTCAGTAATGGACATGTCCCAGGTCAGTGGGTGCAGCAGCATCTATGGATCGAAGGAAATGGGCAACGTTTCGTCCCGAAAATCGAAGGTAGACAAAAAGTGCTGGAGAAACTCAGCGGGTGCAGCAGCATCTATGGAGCGAAGGAAATGCACCCGCTGAGTTTCTCCAGCACTTTTTGTCTACCTTCGATTTTCCAGCGTCTGCAGTTCCTTCTAAAATCCCAGGTCAGTAATGGGTCAGTAAGGTCAGTAATGATAATGTCCCGGGTCAGTAATGGTTAATGCCCCGAGGCAGTAACAGGGGCACTCTCGGGTCACTGTCAGTCTAAGTGGGAGTCGAGCCGAGCTGAGCCCGACTGCTGGGAAATCACATGGGTCGTGGCTGGTGTTGCGAAATGTAGCAACTCCGCCTGGCGCGTGTGTGTGTTAGTGTGAGAGAGAGAGTGAGAGTTGGTTAGTGTGTGTGTGAGGCTCCTTCAAGCGCAGGTATTCCCCGCAGCCCTATGCAGTGCCCAGTCTTGTGCGGACTGCCCCTGATAAGGCACGGAACCCGGACACACGAATTACCCCCTACATCTGCTCCTTATGAAGAAACAGGCGGCACGCTGCAAACGCAAGGTTAGTTTCAACCGCTCTGAACTAACTCACGCACCCTCTCTGGGCAAAGCTTTTCTCTTTATTATTTGTGTTTAATGCCACAAAGAAGGTTTCATTTTGCAGCGTGCGTTTGGGAAAATAGACAACTGTTGTAGATTATCTGATTCGATGCCATTTGCACAACTGACCAGCCCTGTTTTGACTGTACTTTCGCTTTCTCGGTAACTGCGAGTTGGGTATGTGCTGCGTTCCCCGAGGTTCAGCCTTTGCAATGAGTTATTCTCTCGTTTCGTTGTGTTTTTTTTTTTGGTTTTTTTTGCCTCTTTCGAGTCGGTAGCCCACCACCCATCCCCTCTTTCCTGCAAAAATTCCACCTCCCGAGGCGACAGGGCAGGTTAGAATCTCCCTCTACCTCGTCTCGCTGAACGGTTAATTAAAATGCAGCACATCGCGCTTGTACCGCGCCTCTAACGAGGGAGGGGGGGAGAGAGAACTGTTGTGTTGGGAAGGAACTGCAGATGCTGGTTTACACCGAAGGTAAGACACAGAATGCCGGAGTAACTCAGCGGGTCAGGCAGCGTCTCTGGAGAGGAGGGGTGGGTGAGGTTTCAGGTAGAGACCCTACTTCCCATTAGGGAAGTGTGAAAATTTACACCTCCAGATTCAGGGACTGTTATCAGACAATTGAACCACCTTACCAACAACTAGAGAGCAGTCCTAAACTACTATCTACCTCATTGGCGAAGCTGGGTCTAATCTTGATCGGACTTTGCTGGCTTTACCTTGCACTAAATGTTATTCCCTTATCATGTATCTGTGCACTGTAAATATGCTATCACAGCGTTCAAGAAATATTTAGACAGGTACATGGATAGGATTAGATTAGAGGGATATGGGCCAAATGCAGGAAGGTGGGGGTAGTGGAAATGGGACATGTTGGCCAACATTGGCAAGTTGGGCCAAAGGGGCTGTTTCCATGCTGTAATGCCCCTGTCCCACTTAGGAAACCTGAACGGAAACCTCTGGAGACTTTGCAGCCCCGCACAAGGTTTCCGTGCGGTTCCCAGAGGTTTTTGTCAGTCTCCCTAATGGTCAAAAGTTGTTTCCGGCGATTTTTTCAACAAATTCAAAACCGGCTGCGACTGAAAATGGGTTGCCGTTTTAAAAATCGGTAATGTTTTAGTTGAAGCCGGTTGCGATGCTAGTTGAAGGTGGTTGCCGGAGGTTGCAGGTGGTTGCCGGAGGTTGCAGGTGGTTGCCGGAGGTTACCTGCAACCTCCGGCAACCACCTTCAACTAGTATCGCAGCTGGCTTCGACTAAAAACTTACCGATTTTTAAAAAGGCAATCTATTTTTAGTTGCGGCCGGTTTTGAACTTTTTGAAATAATCGCCGGAACATAGAAGAAGCGGAAACCATTTTTGACCATTAGGGAGACTGACAAAAACCTCCGGGAACCGCACGGAAAACTTGTGTGGGGCACAAAGTCTCCAGAGGTTTCTGTTCAGGTCTCCTAAGTGGGACAGGGGCATAAGACTCTATGACTATAATTGAAGTAAGCTCGGGGGCAAGCTTTAAGACAATTGTTTTTTTCTCCCACTAATTGAGAGCAGGTTTCTACTTCCTCAGAAGGCTTAGAATGTTTGGCATGTTCGCTACAATTATCACCAACTTCTGCAGATGCCGCATAGAGCACATGTTATCAATGTGCACCCCAGCTTGGTTTTGGAACCACTTCAGTTGTACAGGGTCTTGGTGAGACCACACCTGGAGTATTGCGTACAGTTTTGGTCTCCAAATCTGAGGAAGGACATTATTGCCATAGAGGGAGTGCAGAGACGGTTCACCAGACTGATTCCTGGGATGTCAGGACTGTCTTATGAAGAAAGACTGGATAGACTTGGTTTATACTCTCTAGAATTTAGAAGATTGAGAGGGGATCTTATAGAAACTTACAAAATTCTTAAGGGGTTGGACAGGCTAGATGCAGGAAGATTGTTCCCGATGTTAGGGAAGTCCAGGACAAGGGGTCACAGCTTAAGGATAAAGGGGAAATCCTTTAGAACCGAGATGAGAAGAACTTTTTTCACGCAGAGAGTGGTGAATCTCTGGAACTCTCTGCCACAGAGGGTAGTTGAGGCCAGTTGCCTATTTCCTTCGCTCCATAGATGCTGCTGCACCCGCTGAGTTTCTCCGGCATTTTTGTGTACCTTCGATTTTCCAGCATCTGCAGTTCCTTCTTAAACACTTCAGTACTTGTTTTAGTTCTGGTCAGCCTCCTTCATTTCATGTACATGTACTCCGCAATTTATATAATAAGCGACTGAAGTGAACCTGCATTTAGTTTAGTTTAGTTTAGAGATACAGCGCGGAAACAGGCCCTATGGACCACTGAGTCCACACCGACCAGCGATCCCCGCACATTAACACTATCCTACACACACTAGGGACAATTAAGATTTTAATACTAAGTCGATTATCATTATCATTATCATTGTCATCCTTTATTGTCACCTTGCAAAGCAACAGTTGTTGCTTTACAAAATTCTTAAGTGGTTAGACAGGCTAGATGTAGGAAGATTGTTCCCGATGTTGGGGAAGTCCAGAACAAGAGGTCACAGTTTAAGGATAAGGGGGAAATCTTTTAGGACCGAGATGAGAAAAATATTTTTCGCACAGAGAGTGGTGAATCTGTGGAATTCTCTGCCACAGAAGGTAGTTGAGGCCAGTTCATTGGCTATATTTAAGAGGAGTTAGATGTGGCCCTTGTGGCTAAGGGGATCAGGGGGTATGGAGAGAAGGCAGGTACGGGATACTGAGTTGGATGATCAGCCATGATCATATTGAATGGCGGTGCAGGCTCGAAGGGCCGAATGGCCTGCTCCTGCACCTAATTTCTATGTTTCTATGTTTCACCCAGAAAACAATCCAATAAATTGCTGCCAATTTTGGACGCAACCCCAGACCATCACACTAAACCAACCTCCCTTCCGTTGACTCCATTGGTACCTCACGCTGCCTCGGCAGGGCCAGAGTCGCACCCTGGCCACTCCCATCGGACAAAAGAAAACGCACACCTCCAGATTCGGGTACAGATTCTTCCCAGCTGTTATCAGGGAACTGAACCATCCTACTACAACCAGAGGGCAGTCCTGAACTACTATCTACCTCTTTGGTGACCCTCAGACAATCCTTGATCGAACTTTGCCAGCTTTACCTTGCACTACATGTTATTCCCTTTATCATAGAAACATATAAAATAGGTGCAGGAGTAGGTCATTCGGCCCTTCGAGCCTGCACCGCCATTCAATATGATCATGGCTGATCATCCAACTCGGTATCCCGTACCTGCCTTCTCTCCATACCCCCTGATCCCTTTAGCCACAAGGGCCACATCTAACTCCCTCTTAAATATAGCCAATGAACTGGCCTCAACTACCTTCTGTGGCAGAGAGTTCCAGAGATTCACCACACTCTGTGTGAATTTTTTTTTTCTCATCATGTGTCTGTACACTGTCAATGGCTCGATTGTAATCATGTCTTGTCTTTCCGCTGACTGGTTAGCCCGCAACACCAGCTTTCCACGGTATCTCGGTGCACGTGACAATAAACTGAACTGAACCGTGGCAGGAAGCAATGTATACACATATGGCTGAGATCCTTGAAGGACCTAATGCAACCTGAACAAAGTGCGAATATCATTGACATTGCAGTGACTTTCCACGGTGGGAATATAGTTCCTACTTCAGTAAACATTTTCCTATTGATTCTCTTTTGAGCAGAAATATGTACAGAGAAAAGTGGGGATTTGCCCAATGAGCTGCTGACATGGAAAGTACCTACCCAATAGTAGAAACATATTTAAGATTAACGGAAAGGAAATTTGAGATGAACAGAATTTGATACTGGCCTTTCGGCTCAACATCTCTCAAAGGTTTAACCTCCATGTGAACGTTCTCTTATCTATTTTTCTCGAACCATATTTTTACCCTTTGTATACATGTCAAGAATTTGTCTGGGAAAAAACTGCAGATGCTGGTTTGCATCGAAGGTAGGCACAAAATGCTGGAGTAACTCAGCGGGGCAGGCAGCATCTCTGGGGCAAAGTAATGGGTGACGTTTCAGCTGGAGTCTGAAGATGGGTCTCGACCCGAAATGTCACCCATTCCTTCTCTCCAGAGATGCTGCCTGACCCGCTGAGAGTTACTCCAACATTTTGTGTCTATCGTCAAGAATTTGTTTCATTTAGTCAAGTCAAGAGTCTTTTATTGTCAAATGTCCCAGATAGGACACTGAAATTCTTGCTTGCTGCAACACAACAGAATATGTAAACAAAGTACATAATGGGAGAAAAAAAGTTCAGTGTGTGTATATACACATCCTCGATAAATAAACAAATATAGTGCAATGATAATAATGCTCTGTTGTAGTTCAGAGCTTATTTGTTGTTGTGTTTAATAGCCTGATGGCTGTAGGGAAGAAGCTGTTCCTGAACCTGGATGTTGCAGTTTTCAGGCTCCTGTACCTTCTTCCCGATGGCAATGGTGGCCAGGATGGTGTGGGTCTTTGATGATGTTGGCTGCCTTTTTGAGGTAGATCCCTTCGATGGTGGGGAGGTCAGAGCCGGTGATGGACTGGGCAGTGGTCAGAACTTTTTGCAGTCTTTTCCGCTCCTGGACGTTCAAGTTGCTGAACCCAGGCCACGATGCAACCAGTCAGTATGCTCTCTACCATGCACCTGTAGGCGTTCAAGAGAATCTTCTTTGACATACCGAATCTCCGTAATCTTCTCAGGAAGTAGAGGTGCTGATGTGCCTTCTTTATAATTGCATCAGTGTGCTGGGTCCAGGAAAGATCTTCGGAAATATGCATGCCCAGGAATTTGAAGTTTTTGACCCTCTCCACCATCATCCCATTGATGTAAACAGGATCCTCCTTCCCCTTCCAAATTCGAAACGCTCCATGTGATTCTAATCTCGAATCACAAGTGTTTCGAATGAAGTGGTGGCACCGGAGTAGAGTTGCTGCCTCACCCGGGTTCGATCCTGGCTACGGGCGCTGTCTGTACGGAGTTTGTACGTTCTCCCCGTGACTTGCGTGGGTTTTCCCCGGGTGCTCCGGTTTCCTCCCACACTCCAAAGACGTACAGTTTTGTAGGTCAATTGGCTTGAAGGTTAAATTGTAAATAGCCCCTAGCGTGTAGGATAGAGCTAGTGTACGGGATGATCGATGGTTGGCGCGGACTCGATGGGCCTAACGGCCTGTTTCTGTGCTGTATCTCTAAAGTCTAGAGTGGAGTAAGAACTCAAAATTAGAGGCTGGTGGATAGTTTTAAAAAATATCTATTGACCTTCCCCTCCCTACACTGTGTATCACATGTGCTGTCATGCCACTATCTCCATTGCTACCAGGTAAGCAGGTGTGGTTCATAGAACGTACTTTGGCTTGCAGGAAAATACCAGGCTAATCCACAAAAGCAAGACATTGCAGGCTTGAGATACAGTAGAACGGGTGACAAGTTAGCACAGAATCGGACTGTTCAGCCACGAATGGATTGTAGCAGGAGTGGACCAACAGGCCCCCTCAAGCCTGTTGCGCCATTCGATATCACCATGGCTGATGCAACCCAGGGTATCACGGTGTCAAATGTTGGCGGCGCAGCGGTGGAGTTACTGCCTCACAGCGCCAGAGACCCGGGTTCAATCCTGACTACGGGTGCTGTCCGTACGGTGTTTGTACGTTCTCTCCTTGACCTGCGTGGGTTTTCTCCGGGTGTTCCGGTTTTCTCCCACACTCCAAAGATGTACAGGTTTGTAGGTTAATTGGCCTTTAGTTAAAATTGTAAACAGACACCCTACTGTGTGTAGGATAGTGCTAGTGAACGAGGTGACTGAAAGGTTGGCGTTGTTCCTGCGGCAGTTTCTGCACTAAATCTCTAAACCAAAATTAAACTAATTAGATGCATTAGTGGCCACATCTTTAGTGTAAATCATTCCTAAACATGCCTTAACGCGAGTTACATCTCACTGGTAATCATCTTTGAAGCATGTTTGTGTGGGGACAGCAAACGAGAATATTTTGGTGCAATTTTCCACAAATTTAGGATCCGTTCCTGTGGATTGGAGGGTACCTAATGTTATCCCACTTTTTAAGAAAGGCGGGAGAGAGAAAACAGGGAATTATAAACCAGTTAGCCAGACATCGGTGGTGGGGAAGATGCTGGAGTCAATCACGAAAGATGAAATAGCGCCACATTTAGATAGCAGTCACGGGATCAGTCCGAGTCAGCATGGATTTATGAAGGGGAAATCATGCATGACTAATCTTCTGGAATTTTTTGAGGATGTAACGAGGAAATGGACAAGGGAGAGCCAGTGGATGTAGTGTACCTGGACTTTCAGAAAGCATTTGATAAGGTCCAACACAAGAGTCAAGAGTCAATTTAATTGTCATTTGGACCCCTGGAGGTCCAAACGAAATGCCGTTTCTGCAGCCATACATTACACACAAATAGACCCCAGACACAACATAATTACATTTAACATAAAAACCACCCTCACAAAACTGTGATGGAAGGCCAAAAAAACTTATCCCCCCACTGGACCCCCCCCCCCCCCCCCCCGATGTCAGAGTCAAAGTCAAAGCCCCCGGCTGGCGATGGCGATTGTCCCGCGGCCATTAAAGCCACGCCGGGTGATGCGAGGTCGCACACCGGGTCTTGGTGTTGGAGCCCCCGGCGTGCGCTCACAGAGTCCGCGGCCATTCCAGCCGCGCGGCGGGCTTTCAGCTCTTCGACCCTGCAACTCGGGCGGGAGAAGTCGCGTTGCAGGATCCCTGAAAAAGCGGTCTCTCCTCCAGGGAGCCGCGGGCTCCCGGTGCCGTCGTCACACAGACCCGTCGTTGGAGCCTCCGACTCTCCGATAGCAGCAGCAGCAGCAGCGGGCAAACCGCTCCAGGACTCGGCCAGCTAGAGCGGCACCTGACCCCGGCTTCTTCCTGTTGGGAGGCCGCTCCTCGTTGCGGCCTCAACGACACCTGAGACCCGACGAGAAAAGGTCGGTCGGGGTCTCCAGTGCAGGGAGAGATTCACAGAGTTTCCCCCCCACACACACACCCCAACATAAAATAACAAAAACTACATAAAAACACAGACAAAAATAATAAAAACGCGGACAGGCTGCAGAGGCCGCTGCTGGCCAGAGCCGCGCCGCCTACCGGATGATAGTTCACCACAGGATATTAGCGGGCAAAATTAGAGCACATGGTATTGGGGGTAGACTGCTGACATGGATTGAAAATTGTTTGGCAGACAGGAAACAAAGAGTAGCGATTAACAGGTCCTTTTCAGAGTGGCAGGCAGTGACTAGTGGGGTACTGCAAGGCTCGGTGCTGGGACCGCAGCTATTTACAATATACGTCAATGATTTATATGTCATATGCTGAGAGAATGGAGTGGCTGGGCTTGCATACTCTGGAATTTAGAAGGATGAGAGGGTATCTCATTGAAACATATAAAATTATTAAGGTTTGGACACTCTAGAGGCAGGAAACATGTTCCCGTTTTTGGGGGCGTCCAGAACCAGGGGCCACAGTTTAAGAATAAGGGGGTGAGGAAACACTTTTTTCATGCAGAGAGTTGTGTTTCTGTGGAATTCTCTGCCTCGGAGAGCAGTGGAGGCTGGTTCTCTGGATACTTTCAAGAGAGAGCTGGATAGGGCTCTTAAAGATAGCGGAGTCATGGGATATTGGGAGAAGGCAGGAACGGGGTACTGATTGCGGATGATCAGCCATGATCACATTGAATGGCGGTGCTGGCTCGAAGGGCGGAATGGCCTACTCCTGCATCTATTGTCTAATGTCAATTCTCTAAGTGTCCTCAGATTGCTGGAACATGCTGCCAAGGGTGGTGGTGGAGGCAGGTACAACTGTGGTGTTTAAGAGGCTTTTAGAGCAGCGCATGGATATGTGGGGAGCAGAGGGATATGGACCATGTACAGGTGGATGATATTAGTTTGAGATGCATCATATTCGCCACAAACATTGTGGGGGGAAAAGGGCCTATTCCTGTGCTGTACTTTTCTATGCGAATGGAGGAACTGCAGAGGCTGGTTTACACCGAAGATTCAGGCAGCATCTCTGGAGAGAAGGAATAGGTGACGTTTCAAGTCGAGACCCTCCTTCAGACTAAAGAAGAATCACGACCCTCAACATCACCTATGCCTTTTCTCCAGAAATGCTGTTTGACCTGCTGAGTTCACCTTTTTGTGTTTATCTTCAGATTAAACCAGCATCTGCAGTTCCTACACATTAGACACAAAGAACTCCAGCAAAGCAGTAAATTGTGGACACAATATTCCTTGTTAACCAATATGCCCAATTACCAAATTATTCGCTTGAGTAGCTTGCATTGAACAATGTTCAACGAACATTGAATTCGCTTATTTAAAGTAACTTATACTCGCATTCCCCTCACCTCCTCCCTCACCCTTTACCCCTTTCCTCCACCCTAGTCGTTTAAACCAGTTTCACGTTTTGGGTCGAGGTCCTTCTCAGAACGTCACCTATTCATGTTCTCAATAGACAGTAGACAATAGGTGCAGGTGTAGGCCATCCGGTCCTTCAAGCACCACCATTCATGTGATCATGGTTGATCACCCACAATCAGTACCCCGTTCCTGCCTTCTCCCCGTATTCCCTGACTCCACTATCTTTAAGAGCCCTATCTAGCTCTCGCTTGAAAGTATCCAGAGAGTTCAAAGACTCCACCGTGTAACTGAGGCAGAGAATTCCACAGACTCGCAACTCTCTGTGCGAAAAAGTATTTCCTCATCTCCGTTCTAAATGGCTTACCCCTTATTCTTAACCTGTGGCCCCTGGTTCTGGACTCAGAGATGCTGCCTGTCCCGCTGAGTTACTCCAGCATTTGGTGTCTGTACCTGTGTCTATGTTAAAACATTCTACATGCAAGTGATTAGCAAGAAGGCTTTTCACTTAATCTCAGTACACGTGGCGATATGAAACTAATATTAATACCAATAGCAGATTGCCATGAAAGGCTTTCCATTTTGATACTGACGTCTTGCGCACAGTCTGTGCTATCAATGCACAAGGTATCTTTTTGCTGCCTTTTCATAGCAACCTCAACGATCTGCTAGCTATGATAGAATATAACTTTCAATATAGAACAGTACATCACAGAGTGTATGTGCCGAACATGACGCCCAGTTAAACCTCACCTACCCCTCCCTCTCTTTCCCCCACCCTCTTCCCCACTTAAAATACTGCAGATGCTGGAAATACGAGGCAAAAAAACTCTCAGTTTCTCCCCCTTTCCAGCTTTCTTTTCCCCCTTATACAATCAGTCTGATGAAGGGTCTCGACACAAAACGTCATCCATCCATGGTCTCCGGATATACTGCCAGTCCCACTGAGTTACTCCAGCACTATGTGTCTTGTGTATTAACCAGCACCTGCAGTTCTTTGTTACCCACGTGCCCTTAACCTGTATCTGTACACTGTGGACGGCTTGATATGTAATCATCTTTTCGCTGACTGGATAGCATGCGCCAAAAAAGCTTCATACTGTGCCTCAGTACGAGGGGCAGTAATAAATATTTCTCTGTGTCAGCCTTTTGTTCACCTGTTCTATGGCTGCCATGCAAAGAGTTGTTTACAAAATTGGCTCTGATCCCGGTGTTGGTGATCACTCCTGGGTTAAAAGTTCTGACTCGTACGTGCAAAATTCACTTTAATATGAGGAAGGTCAATTGAATACTTAGTAAAAAACAGCTCATGAGACGGATGTTTCCTTTGTTACTAACAATTGAAAATTTATGCAACTTCTGCCATGAAGCGCATAAGTGTTGCATCTAAGCATTTTTTTTGCTCTAGAGGGCGGCACGGTGTCGCAACGGTAAAGTGGCTGCCTTACAGCGCCAGAGACCCAGGTTCGCTCCCGACTGCAGATGCTGTCCGTACGGAGTGTATTCGTTCTCCCCGCGACGGCATGGGTTTCCTCCGAGATCTTCTGTTTCCTCCCACACTCCAAAGATGTTGGGTTTGTAGGTTAATTGGCTTGGTATCATTGTAAAATTGTGCCTAATGTGTGTTAATGTGCGGGGATCACTGGTCGGTGCGGACTCGGTGGGCTGAAGAGCCTGCTTCCGCATTGTATCTCGGATCTAAACTGAGATACACCATGGCAACGGGTCCTTCAGCCCACCAAGTTCCGGCCAACCAGTGGTCACCCCATACACTAGCACTATCCTATACTCCAAGGGCCGTTTACAATTTACGGAAGCCAATTAAACTACAAACCTGCACGTCTTTAGAGTGTGGGAGGAAACCCACATGGTCACAGGGAGAGCGTACAAACTCTGTTGGGACATTCTGAGTGGGCTTCTTTAGTACTCAAGTTGGTGGATATGCAGAATGAGGTGCCAGAGGAGGTGGTTGAGGCAGGTTTATAAAGCATTCAAAAGATACTTGGACAGGTACATGGATAGGAAATGTTTAGATGGATATGGGCCAAATGGGTCTCAATTAGATGGAGTATCTTGCTCGGCATGGATGAATTAGGCCAAAGGGCCTGTTTCCATGCTGTACATCTCTATGACTGTCTGTGGGAGGGAGTGCACAGCCTCGACGGGGGGAGTGGGCCACTGGAGGCCCTGAAGCAGCCTGGGGCTCAGCTGAACAGAGTGCCGCTCCAAGAGGCTGAGCACGTGGACCGCACGCGGCCTACAGTGGTGGAGCAGCGGCAGAGGACACCGTGGCTACGCTTGGCCAGGCCGACCCTGCAACATCGCCATGACAACGGGCCTTCATGGTCAGGCCAAGATCCCGGCACTTACAACAACTGGGACTTGGAAATGGCGCAAAACTGGCGACTCTGTACACTGTCTCAGTGTACTACTGTTGTACACTTGTACCCCACTCTCACCATCGACGGCACCACTGTCTCCCCATCTCCCCAGGCCCGCAACCTTGGCGTGATCTTTGATTCCACCCTCTCCCTTGAGCCTCACATCCACCATGTCATTAAAACCTCCTTCTTTCATCTCCGCAACATCGCCAAACTCAGACCCTCTCTCACACCTCCCGCTGCTGAAAGACTCATCCATGCCTTCAACTGGACTATTGCAACTCACTTCTCCTTGGCATCAGCTCCACCTACATCAACCGACTCCAACTGGTCCAGAACGCAGCCGCCCGACTCATCACCCACACCCAATCCTGGCATCACATCACTCCAGTCCTCAAACAACTTCACTGGCTTCCCATCTCCCACCGGATCAACTACAAAATCCTGATCCTCCCCTACAAAGCCCTCCACCATCTGGCCCCCCCATATCTCACTGACCTCCTCTCCCCCTACCAACCCTCACGGTCCCTCAGATCCACATCAGCCGGTCTCCTCTCCATCCACAAGTCCAACCTCCGCAGTTTTGGGGACAGAGCCTTCTCCAGGGCAGCTCCCAGGCTCTGGAACTCCCTCCCCCAACTGATCCGCAATTCCGTGTCCCTCACATTCTTCCAGTCCCGCCTCAAGACCCATCTCTCCACCTCTGCCTATCCTTAGCCCCACGTGCCCCTCCCTTTTCATCTGTGCATTAATTGCCTCGTATTGTGT
This sequence comes from Leucoraja erinaceus, assembly GCF_028641065.1. Taxonomy (NCBI): domain Eukaryota; kingdom Metazoa; phylum Chordata; class Chondrichthyes; order Rajiformes; family Rajidae; genus Leucoraja; species Leucoraja erinaceus. The sequence continues at coordinate 29,219,201 of NC_073400.1, read as the reverse complement.
TTTGTATTGAATTCTGTCTTTACTTTGTGTACTAGTCATGTCTCTACTATTTATTTCATTCCCCTTACATGTTTTTCCTCTACCTGCTAAATTTTTGTAAGGTGTCTTTGAGACTCTTGAAAGGCGCCCATAAATAAAAATTATTATTATTATTATTATTATTATTATTATTACGGTGTACAGATCAAAAGATCCGATTCAGAAAATAAAAGTGTTTACAGCAGCCAGAGAAATCATTCAAGGTTGTGGTTTGGATCTGGAACTGTGACAGCTTTTACAACTATCTGCTCATGTTTTAACCCTGGGCGTGGTAGTCAATAAAAAGTGAATTGACGAGTATTAATTGTTTCAAAATGCCGTGTCCTTTCACCATGAGCAATTTAAGAAGCAATGGAATTTCAAGTCCCACAGCAGAACTTAACACCTATTCCCATGGGCTTCCTGGACCAATGTTTAATGGTATGTGCCAATTAGAATGCTATAAATATGAGGAGAAATACAGCAGATGCTGGAAATATTAAGGTAAAATACGGCAGATGCAGGGAATATGAGGTAAAATATGGCAGATGCTGGGAATAGAAGGTAAAATGCTGCAGATGTTGGAAATATGAGATGAAATACTGCAGCTGCTGGAAATATGGCGCATATTGTTGCAGATGCTGAAAATAGGTAAAATACTACAGATGCTGGAAATATGAGGGAAAACTGCAGATACTGGGAATAAAAGGTAAAAGACTAGATGCTGGATGTATGAGGCAAAATATTGCAGATGCTGCAAATATGAAACAAAAGCATAAAAATTTTGTTTATGGTCAGGCAGCAGCCATGGAGGGAGAAACAGAGTCCATGTTTCAAGATAGTGGCCTTTCACAGAACACCTGGTATGTGCAGGATGGAAGGTGGATTAAATAGCAGTGTGGCCATACATTAACACTATTTATTCCAAAGATGTACAGGTTTGTAGGTTTATTGGCTTGGTTTAAGTGTAAATTGTCCCTAGTCTGTGTGGGATGGTGTTAGTGTGCAGGGATTGCTGGCCGGTGCGGACTCAGTGGGCCGAAGGGACATGGTTCCGCGCTGTATCTCCAAACTAAACAAAGCTAATCCAAGACGGCAAGACCATTAGTAAACCACAGAAGGTCATCTCTGTGGACAAGCAAACGTGAAGATGTAAATAAAGAAGAAGAGATGAAGATGTAAATTCTCAGCAGGAGAAGGTTCAATCGAAATTGTACCATTCAGACTGACTGGTGTTACTGCATTGAACAGGTTAAATATGCAAATGCCACAATAGCCTTAAAATACAGCTTTTGCTTAATATTAAAAAAATCATTTCAACAGGAAACCGAATGAGACAAAGCCACATTCATCATCAGGATAATAATATTCCTTGGTGTCTTTCTTTGATTTTGTAATATTACAGGAATCCTGCTGTTGTTTGTGCTGGATTGGCTCCCATCATGACGAACCTTTTTCCTGGGACCCAGTTGCAGATTCCAGCTGCACGCAGCCTTTTTCCAATGAGGAATTGAAGCACTGCGTTCCAGTGACTTAGAGTCACACAGCACGGAAACAGGCATTCCAGCCTAATAAGTCCCTGTTCAATGGTACACTCAGGCATCTGGCCCTTAGAGAAACCTTTACCGGAGGTATCTCCGCTCACAGCGTGACTCAGCAAAACCTCACATCTACCAACCAACTAACCTCGCCCGAACGACACGATAGATCCACTGCCGACGCATCTCACAGAGTCATAGAGTGATGCAGTGTGGAAACAGACCCTTCGGCCCAAACTGTCCACACCGGCCAACATGTCCCAGCTACACTAGTCCCACCTGCCTGCATTTGGTCCATATCCCTCCAGACCTGTCCTGTCCATGTACCTGTCTAGGTACTTGTCACAATTGCCTAGATACAGTGAAATTCCTTTTTTGCATACAGTTCAGTAAAAAAATCTTACTATGCAAGGCGGCATGGTGGCACAGAGGTAGAGTTGCTGCCTTACAGCGCTTGCAGTGCCGGAGACCCGGGTTCGATACCAACTACGGGTGCTGTCTGTACGGAGTTTGTACGTTATCCCCGTGGCTGCTTGGGTTCTCTCCGAGATCTTCGGTTTCCTCCCACACTCCGAAGACTTGGGACAAGTCTTTGATAATGTTGGCTGAAATCCAAAACATGAGCCAAGGAATAAATGTTGACCGGGTCAACAGCAAAAATAACTGGCAGAATCTTTCATTTGCCCAAGGAACATTGAAAAAATATACAAGCAGTGGGAATACAGTATTGTGTCGTAGCTGTGTGTGCTGTCAGCTACGATTATGTGCTCTTGCAATGACTGATGCTGCAAATTGCTGCCTTTAGATTCATTAAGGAGAGTTGCCATAAATCCGCTTACTGGATATCATTGCAAGTGTCTGTCTCAATATTAATTTCGATTACGTGGCACAGTAGAGCTGCTGCCTTACAGCGCCAGAGACCCATGTTCGATCCTGACTGCGGGCGATGTCTGCATTTAAGTTATTTTACAAAGTATTGAAGGCAATTGTAGGCGTGTGCTCGCTCCAAGCTGCAAAGGGAGAAATGACCAGAAAGAAATATCCAAACAATAGATTTATGATATTATCCCCCAGTCCCTAGAGAATCTGGAATTTTAAAAACAAGGCTATTTAGTTTAGAGATACAGCGCGGAAACAGGCCCTTCGGCCCACCGAGTCCGCACCAACCAGCGATCTCCGCGCATTAACGCAATCCTACACACATTAGGAACAATTGACACTTATACCAAGCCAATTTACCTGCATACAGTACCTGTAAGTCTTTGTGGAGTGTGGGAGGAAACCGAAGATCTCGGAGAAAACCGAAGCGGTCTTGGGGAGTACGTACAAACTCTGTACAGCCAGCACCCATAGTCGGGATCGAACCTGGGTCTCTAGCACTGCAACGCTGTAAGGCAGCAACTCTACAGCTGCGCCATCGTGTAATACCAATATTATTTTTAAGTGTAAACATACAAAACGCATATATGCATAAAACCGTGATTAGCCTACATTTTGAGTAATGTGTGGTTCAGCATACCCAATTGCTGAATGTGGTAGGGAGTGGAGAGCATAAATTCACCTAGCTGGGTGTAACGTGAGAATTCAGATACGCACCAGACAAGTGACAACATTCTGCATTTCATTCGTTTTTTTCAAAGCAGGAAATTTGCAAAGAAATGTGACCAAACTCTAAATCCCTTAAGAGTCGAGAGTGTTTTATTGCCATATGTCCTATTGTCAAATTGTCATATATCCAGTCACCTAGAACAAACATATTCCTTTTACTTTCATGAACTATTCATTATTAAACCTTCATGATTAATTTATCAATTTTGCGCCGTATAGCAAAACTAGACTCACCAGATCAATGTGTGTGCATAAGATAATGCAACCTTCGTTTGATTCAATAACATCTGATAGTCACAAGGAACTGCATATCGGGTTTACAGTCGCCCTTGGCATTTTGAACTATTGCCACACTTTGCTTGGACTACAAACTGTACTGACAGTCAATTGTCCATATTCATACACAATATGAATTATTTTTGAGGTGCCTCGCATACAAAACACATATGTACAAAACCGTGATTAGCCTACGTTTTGAGTATTGTGTTGAGAGAGCATAAATTCACCAAGTTGGATGTAACGTGGGAGTTCAGTGAGGTAGATGGTAGGTTAACACTGCTCTCTGGTTGTGGTAGGATGATTCAGTTGCCTGATAACAGCTGGGAAGAAACCCTGGGGGGGGGGGGCAATGGTTTTTGCTCCATTATTGTTTGTGTGTGTGTGCGTGCGCGTGTGTGTGTGCGTGCATGCACGCGTGTGTGTGTGTGTGTCTATATATATTCATACACACTGAACTTTTTTTCTTGTTTATTATATTGTTTATAGAGTACTATTTTGACATTATTTTGGCTTGGTGAAAGTAACAACGTCATTTTTGCATCTTGGACATATGACAATAAAACACTTTGCTAAAATATTGCTTAACCCTTTAACTCCCCCTCCCATTCCCACACATCGTGGGCCTCCTCCATCATGAGGCCCAGTGCAAATTGGAGGAACAGCACCTCGTATTTTGTTTGGGCAGGTTACACCCCAGCGGTTTGAACATTGACTTCTGTAACTATGTAACCCTTGCTTTCCCCTTCTCTTCATCCCTCCTCCTTCTCAGTTCTCCGACCAGTCCTCGTTTACATTTTATCTCTGTTTGCTTAGTTGTTACTTTCTCCCAGCTAACAATGATCGATTCTACATTTTCCTGATCTTCATCCCCTTTGTCTCGTTTTCACACCTTTCACTTCCTTATCTCTGCATCTCCCTCTCCCCTGACAGACTAAAAAAGGGTCTTGACCGAAAACGTCACCCATTCCTTATATCCAGAGATGCTGCCTGTCCGGCTGAGTTACTCCAGCATTTTGTGACTTATCTTTGACAATAAAACCCTCTTGACTCTGTGCCTGGTGGTATTTGCTTGATGTTTCCAGTTCTCACACTGTATCCTGCACTCTGTTTATTGTCTCTTTTGCACTTCCTGGTGTCCTCAAGTGTGCTGTGATTTGGCTAAATAACATGCTCTGTGCACAAGCCAACATCGATATTCTCGGAAGTACGGCACAGCCTCACCTGCACCTGAGCACATCCACCACTAGATGGGGTTTATTGGGTTCCTCGTGTGCCATTTCTGGTGACACAGGGAACTGCAGATGCTAGTTTACAAGAAAAAGGCACAAAGTGTTGGAGCTACTCAACGGGTCAGGCAGCTTCTCTGGCGAACATGAATATGTGACACTTCTGGTGGGAACCATTCTACAGACTGATTGTTGAAAGGAAGAAAGAAAGCTGGAAGAGGTGGGGGGGGGGGGGGGGGGTACAAAGTCTGGCAAGTGATAGGTGGATACAGATGAGGGGCGGTTTGATAGGTAGATGGTCAGACAAAGGCCAGAGATGAGAGGACAAAAAGTCCGAGATAAAGGCTAACTTGTACCCACCTATCACTTGCCAAGATAGACGCACAAATGCTGGTCAGGCAGCATCTATGGAGAAAAGGACTAGGTGGCGATTTGGGTCGAGACCCTTCTTCAAACGTCACCCATTGCTTTTCTCCAGAGATGTTGCCTGGCCCGCTGAGTTACTCCAGCACTTTGTGCCTATCTTCGGTGTAAACCAGCATCTGCAGTTCCAGCCATCACTTAGTCCCATCCCCACCTCTCTTCCAGCTTTCTCCCACCAACTACAATCAGTCCAAAATATCTTGAGCTGTTTTGCTTTAAAGTGCAAAAGGATAAATTTTGTTTATATTATGAATGTGTTGATGAGTTTAGAAAGCAGGTGTTTAGTTGAGAGATACAGCGCAGAAACAGGCCCTTCGGCCCACCAAGTCTGCGCCAACCAGCGACCCCCGTACACTGTCCCTACCCTACACACACTGGGGACAATTTACAATTATACGAAGCCAATTAACCTACAAACCCGTACGTCTTTGGAGTGTGGGAGGAAACCGGAGAAAACGAACGCAGTCACGGGCAGAATGTACAAACTCCACACAGACAGCACCCGTAGTCAGGATCGAACCCGGGTCTCTGGCGCTGTGAGGCAGCAACTCTACCTCAAGGGTGCTCTGGTTTCATCCCACACTAGGTTTGTAGGTTAATTGGCTTTGGTAAAAATTGTAAATTGTCTGTCTTGTTTAGGATAGTGTTCGTGTAGCGCGGTTTCGGTGGGCCAGTGGTATCTCTGAAGTCTAAAGTTTCCAAGCTGTATCTCTGAAGTCTAAAGTTTAGCTTATTAATGCCACGCACATCGAGGATTGGTGAAAATCTTTTGTTTGCGTGCTATCCAGTCAAAGGAAAGACTACTCATGAATACAATCAGGCTGTCCACAGTACACAGATAAAGGATAAAACGCACAGCATTTCGTGCAAGATATAACACTCGGGTCTGATAAAATCCAATTAAAGGTGAGGGAAGTCAGGACCACACTCCTGCTGTTGAGAGAATTGATGCTGGATAACAGCTGGGAACTGAAACTGGAGGTGTGCTTTTCTGCACTTCTGTACCCCTTGCCTGATGGGAGAGGGGAGAAGAGGGAGTGACCGGGGTAATACTGCTTAAGAAGGAACTGCTTAAGAAGAAAAGCAAAATCGAAGTGCTGGAGAAACTCAGCGGGTCAAGTCAAGTCAAGTTTATTTGTCACATACACATACGAGATGTGCAGTGAAATGAAAGTGGCAATGCTCGCGGACTTTTGTGCAAAAGACAAACAACAAAACAACCAAACAAATTATAAACACAATCATAACACACATATTCTTTTACATAATAAATAATGGAAGGAAAAACGGGTGCAGCAGCATCTATGGAGCGAAGGAAATAGGCCCTATGGAGCAAAGGAAATACTGCTCCCTGGTTATGCTGGTGGCCTTGCCGAGGCAGCGTGACGTGCAGATGGACTCAATGGATGGGAGGTTGGTTTGTGCGATGACCTGGGCTGCTCCCACAATTGTGGTCATGGATGGAGCTGTTCCCAAAGCAAGCTGCGATGGATCCCAATAGTAGATGGCCAGAGATGAGAGGACAAAAAGTCTGAGATAAAGGCCAACTTGTATCCACCTATCACTTGCCAAGATAGACACACAAATGCTGGTCAGGCAGCATCTCTGGAGAAAAGGACTAGGTGGCGATTTGGGTCGATTTTGATCCCGATGGATCCCAATATGATGCTTTCTGCGGCGCATCTGTTGAAGTTGGCGAGAGTTGTTGGGGACTTGCCAAACTTCCTTAGCCTTCAAAGGAAGTTGAGGCCTTGGTCTGCTTTCTTGGCCATTGGGCTGGCCCAGGCCCCATCGAAGCTATGGCCAAGAATTGCTGGCGATACTTATTCCCAGGATCTGTAAACTTTCGACGTGTTTAAGAAGGGACTGCAGATGCTGGAAAATCGAAGGTAGACAAAAGGGCTGGAGAAACTCAGCGGGTGCAGCAGCATCGATGGAACGAAGGAAATAGGCAACGTTTTGGGCCGAAACCCTTGGTTTCGGCCCGAAACGTTGCCTATTTCCTTCTCTCCATCGATGCTGCTGCACCCGCTGAGTTTCTCCAGCACTTTTGTCTACCTTTAAACATTTGACCATCGGTACTACAGATAACACCATGAATTCAAGCCAAATACAAGTACAAAAGGCAGAATGCAAAGAAAGCTATCAAAGACACCAAACTATTAGACACAGTTTAAGGATAAGAGGGAAGTCTTTTAGGACCGAGATGAGGAAATCATTTTTCACACAGAGAGTGGTGAATCTGTGGAATTGTCTGCCACAGAAGGTAGTTGAGGCCAGTTCATTGGCTTTATTTAAGAGGGAGTTAGATGTGGCCCTTGTGGCTAAAGGGATCAGGGGGTATGGAGAGAAGGGAGGTACAGGATACTGAGTTGGATGATCAGCCATGATCATATCGAATGGTGGTGCAGGCTCGAAGGGCCGAATGGCTTACTCCTGCACCTATTTTCTATGTTTCTATTATGGTATAAGAAGGAACTCCAGATGCTGGAGAAATCGAAGGTAGACAAAAATGCTGGAGAAACTAAGCCGGTGAGGCAGCATCTATGGAACGAAGGAATAGGTGACGTTTCGGGTCGAGACCCTTCTTCCCACCCCAACATCAGTCTGAAGAAGGGTCTCAACCCGAAACGTCACCTATTCCTTCGCTCCATAGATGCTTCCTCACCCGCTGAGTTTCTCCAGCATTTTTATCTACCTCCAGATTCAGGGACAGTTTCTTCCCAGCTGGTTATCAGGCGACTGAACCGTCCTATGAATAACTAGAGAGTGGTCCTGAACTACTATCTACCTCATTGGTGACCCTGGGTCTAGCTCCCATCCTGCGTTTGGACTGTTCGACCTGCTGCCCTCTGGAAGGCGCTATAGGTGCATCAAATCCAGGACAAACAGACTCAGGAATAGTTGCTTTCCGAGAATTATAACTACTATAAATTCAAATTCACACATGCACTGACTACACCGCCCAACACGGACTTCCATCTGTATATATGTATGTAGCGCCGCAGAATTTGTGCACCTATTCCCCCCCCCCCCCCCCCCCCTCTCCCTTCTGTTTTTTTTTTTTTTTCTGTTTCTTGTTTTTTGTGCTAAATTGTATGTATGCACTGAGTACGAGCAGCTTTCAGTTTCACTGTACATGTATAGTGACAATAAATGGCATATCTATATCTATCTATCTAATCTTGATCGGACTGTGCTGGCTTTACTTTGCACTAAACGTTATTCCCTTATCATGTATCTATGCACTGTAAATGGCTCAATCGTGAACATGTATTGTCTTTCTGTTGGCCGGTAAACATGCAACAAACACTTTCCACCGTACCTTGGTACACGTGACAATAAACTATACTAAAGTGCTATCTTTAATCGGACTTTACTGGATGTTATCGTGCACTAAATGATACTTCCTTTATCATGTATCTACACTGTGGTCGGTTCAATTGTAATCATGCATTGTCTTTCCGCTGACTGGTCAGCATGCAACAAAAAATTTCCAATGTATGTGTAGGAAGGAATTGCAGAAGCTGGTTTACAACGATGATAAAAGCTGGAGTAACTCAGCGGGACAGGCAGCAGCTCTGGTGAAAGGGAATGGGTGACATTTCGGGTCGAGACCCTTATTCAGACTGAAGAAGGAAAACTCGACCTGCAATGTCACTTATTCGGCAGAGATGCTGCCTGACCCGCAGAGTGTTATGCCCCTGTCCCACTTAGGAAACTTGAACGGAAACCTCTGGAGACTTTGCGTCCAACCCAAGGTTTCCGGGCGGTTGCAGGTGGTTGCCAGAGGTTACAGGCAGTGGAAGCAGGTAGGGAGACTGACAAAAACCTCCGGGAACCGCACGGAAACCTTGGGTGGGGCGCAAAGTCTCGGTTTCCTAAGTGGGCAGGGGCATTACTCCATCATTTTGTGTCCATCTTTTCACTGTACCTCGGTACACGTGACAGGGAACCAAACTAAACTAATATGTATTTTTTCATGAAGGAATGAAAGAGATGAGCAATTTTAGTGCCAGGATAACAATCGTGACTTACAGCAATTTCAAAACTGCATACTTAACGAGCAATACTATGGGAACCCCTCACCACAAAATTGCAGTGTTTGCGAAAGACAGCTAGCTCACTGTCACAATAATCTTTCCCTCAATACCCACTTATTATGGAAATAATGTATTAGCACCTATCATAATCCCTTTTAGCAATTAGGAGCAGGGCTAATTACAATTACCACATTATCTCACAACTGTTCAATCAGTCAATAGCAATTTATTTATCACATGCAACTACACAGAAATTCCTTTTGCGTATGTTACACATGCGGAGGCCGCCATTATAAATCTTGAAAAAGATTTTTCACTTCTGTTTCAGACATGCATACCCAGTTTAAAAAAAAAATCATTTTAGTTTAGTTTAGAGATACAGCGCGGAAACAGGCCCTTCGGCCCACCAAGTCCGCACCGACCAGCGATCCCCGCACACCACCACTAGGGACCATTTACACTTGTACTAAGCCAATTTACCTACACACCTGTACGTCTTTGGAGTGTGGGAGGAAAGCAAAGATATCGGAGAAAACCCATGTGTTCATGGGGAGGAAGGTACAAACTCCGTACAGACAGCACCCGTAGTCGGGATCGAACCGAGGTCTCTGGCACTGAAATCAGAATCAGACTTTTTATTTACCTGGTATGTTTTGCAACATACGAGGAATTTCAATGGCCAGGTCAGTCATACAATTAAAAGCTGCAAACTCTAAAACACATTGAACATCCACCACAGTGACTCTTACACATTCTTCACTGTGATGGAAGGCGAAACATCACATCACCTATCCATGTTCAAGTCCTTCCTTTTGTTCTTCCTCGGTCGGGGGCCTTGAGCCCTCCGTTGACGGGACGGTCTTGACTCCCGTAGCCGGCGGCGTTCGGCCCCCCGTGTCAAGGCGTTTAGCTCCTGCATCGGGGGGTTGTCAGCTCCCCCGCACCAGGGGATCGAACCTCGCGTCGGGCTGGTCAAACCTTCTGCGGCGTTGGAGCTCCCGACTTACCTCTCCCGAGACTGCGAGCCCTTGATGGTAAGTCCGCAGGCCGCGGTGGGAGCGATCCCAGGCAAGGGATCCGCTCCGGTGTTGAGTCCGCGCCCCGCGGTGGGGTTCACGACAGTCCGAGGAGGCTTCCAACTCCAGCGATGGTAGGCCGCAGAGCCTGGAAAATGTGAACTGAAAAATTGATCATATCTCCGGGAAGATAGGAACTTGAAAAAAAGTTTCCAATTCAATCCCCCCCCCCCCCCCCCCCCCATAAAAACAAACCGAAGTACATTAAAACAAACTTTTAATAAACGCTAAAAAAGATGAAAATACGAACAGACTGCCATCTCCCCGGCGCCCCTGGTTGTCATCACAAAGTTGGTAAGCCAACTACTCCACCATTGCCCCACCGTGCTAGACTTCCACCGTGCTTTCATAGAAGTCATATTGAATTAAATCTCCACGGAACTATTTCCATTTTGCTGTTTCAACATCAGTGGAGTCTCACTATAAAGTTGCAAACTACTTTTGGCAGGGGGATTGGCATATCGCATTATGCCAAACCCCCTGAAGCATCTGTTTCTTATTAACTCTTGTGATTTGTAAACTTATTAAACAGCCAAGTGAGCACACGTGATTTGTCTCGGGAGAACTTTCTTCACAGATGTCTGGCTGCATTCAGGCATTTAAAAGTGTTTTGGATAAACAAGGAACGGAGGCAGATAAGACTTGGTCTCAGCATCATGTTCAGCATAGACATTGTGGGCCGAAGGGCTTCTTCCTGTGCTGTACTGTTCTTTCAAAGACACAGAATGATGAGGGACCTCATTGAAACTAACCGAATAGTGAAAGGCTTGGATAGAGTGGATGTGGAGAGGATGTTTCCACTGGTGGGAGAGTCTAGGACCAGAGGTCGCAGCCTCAGAATTAAAGGACATCCCTTTGGGAAGTAGGTTTTTTTCCCTTTTTCTTTCCGCCCACAATATTTAATATGTAAAAGAATATTTGATTCTGTTCCATTCTGTTTGGTTGTTTGTCTTTTTGCACAAAGTCGCGAGCATTGCCACTTTTCATTTCACTGCACATCTCATATGTGTATATGACAAATAAACTTGACTTGACTTGAGATGAGGAGGAATTTCTCTAGTTGGAGGGTGGTGAATCTGTGGAATTCTTTGCCACAGAGGGCTGTGAAGGCCAAGTCAGAGGATATTTTTAAGGCAGAGATCGCTATCTGGGACACGTGACAAAACAACTCTCTCGACTCTTGACGTGTTTGCACCAGACTCTCTTGTACAAATGATTGCAGGAAAAATCGCAACATTTAACAAACATTTGGGCCGATACATGCATAGGGTAGGTTCTGTGGGGATACGGGCCAAATGCAGGCAGGTGGGACTTGTGTGGATGGGTACATGTGACAATAAATGATACTGCATTTATTTAACACTGTGGCAACTCGAAATGTTAAGAGGTTTTCTTTGCATCGCATAAATCACTTTGAAACGTCAAGAACGTGATTTTAAATTCATGCAGTACATATAGGCATTGAATTATAGGTTAGTGATGGAAATAATTAGGATATCAATTAAGCTTTTGTTGGAACACAGTGTATTGGGTTTTAGTCACAACTCCAGGGACAATGTTTCTGGGGCCAGGGAGGGTCAGGGAATTAAAGTTATGCAGAGAAATTGTCTCGACTTGCCATGTTTTCGGTGAAAAAACAAAAAGATTGAAAAGATGTTCAGCGGTGAATAGAAAGCAGAATTGGGCCCGTTTCTGTGCTGCATAACTCTGGGGATTTGAGAAGATTCAGGATAAAATAGTTACTCAACAAGCCCAGGCTTTTAATTTTGTTTATTTTAGTTTTGAGATTCAGTGCGGAAACAGGCCCTTCGGCCCACCGAGTCCGTTCCGACCAGAGATCCCCGCGCTCTGATGCTATCCTACACACACTAGGGACGAGTTACATTTATACCAACCCAATTAACCTACAAACCTATACAACTGGAATGTGGGAGGAAACCGAAGATCTCGGAGAAAACACACACAGTCATGGAGAAGGCGTACAAACTCCGTACAGGCAACACCCTGAGTCGGGATCGAACCTGGGTCTCGGGCGATCTAAAGGGCCTGTCCCACTTTCACGACCTCTGACGAGTTTGCCTTTGACTCGTACTCGCAGCATGGTCGTAGGTAGGTTGTGATGCTAGTCGTAGATATTCGTGGCATCAAGTAGGTCGGGCCATTTTTCTAGCCTGATGAAAAATGGCCATGAGTAAAAAAAGGTTGTGAAAGTGGGACAGGCTCTTAAGGCAACTCTACCGCAGTGCCGGATCCTTTAGACTTTAGAGATACAGCACAAAAACAGGCCCTTCGAACAACCGAGTTTGTGCCAACCAGTTATTACCCCATCCACTATACACTATCCTACACACAAGGGACAATAGACAATAGATGCACGAGTAGGCCATTCGGCCCTTCGAGCCATTCAATGTGATCATGGTTGACCATCCCTAATCAGTACCCCGTTCGTGCCTTCTCCCCATATCTTTATTTTTAAGAGCCCTATATTTTTAAGAGCTCTTGAGAGTATCCAGAGAACCTGCCTCCACCGCCCTCGGAGGCAGAGAATTCCACAGACTCGCCACTCTCTGTGGGGGAAAAAAAGTGTTTCCTCGTCTCCGTTCTAAATGGCTTGCCCCTGTCCCACTTAGGAAACCTGAACGGAAACCTCTGGAGACTTTGTGCCCCACCCAAGGTTTCCGTGCGGTTCCCGGAGGTTGCAGGTGGTTGCAGGTAGTGGAAGCAGGTAGGGAGGCTGACAAAAAACCTCGGGGAACCGCACGGAAACCTTGGGTGGGGCACAAAGTCTGCAGAGTTTTCCGTTCAGGCTTCCTAAGTGGGACAGGGGCATAACTCCTTATTCTTAAATTGACAATTGACAATATTACAGAAGCCAATTAACCTACAAACCTGCACGTCTTTGGAGTGTGGGAGGAAACCGGAGCACCCGGTAGAAATCCACGTGGTCACAGGGAGAACGTACAAAGTCCATACAGGCAGCACCAGTAGCCAGGATCGGACCCGGGTCTCTGGTGCTGTAAGGCAGCAACTCTACCGCTGCGCCACCGTGCTACCCCTAGCATGACACAGTAATTGCTCCAATTACATCTTTGATTTACATCACTTATTCTTTAAGAGAAATCAATTGTTTATTTTAAATTACATAACTTTGTGTTCCAAGAAATTCTTTGGAACCTTCTACTGTGGACACACACACACACACACACACAGCCAATTTAGAATAATGACCAACTTGTTCTCTGACTTGTTTGAAGTCTGGATTCGGAAGTAAGAAACTCATCCATATTTATTTATCCATTCGTTTTTTAATTGTCAGCCAAAGTTTGGCGGCCTTTATCGAAGCGGGCGGGGGGGGGCACGGTGGCGCAGCGGCAGAGTTTCTGCTTTACAGCGCCAGAGACCCGGGTTCAATCCTGACCACGGGTGCTGCCTGCGGGAGTTTGTACGCTCTCCCCGTGACCGCGTGGGTTTTCTCCGAGATCTTCGGTTTCCTCCCACACTCCAAAGACGTAAGGTTTGCGGGTTAATTGGCTTGGGATAAGTGGAAATTGTCCCTAGTGTGTGTAGGGTAGTGTTAATGTGTGCGGATTGCGGGTCGGTGCGGACTCGATGGGCCGAATGGCCTTCTTCCGCACACTGTATCTCAACTAAATGAAATTGAAAATATACAATTTGTGCATTCTGGAGTGAGTTAGTAAATCCTCAGGAGTGTAAAATTGTTGTTACTTATACTTGAAGTCCAGAAGAGAACTCGATCAAAGCACTTAAATTGGACCCACAGCTTTAGACTTTGGAGATATGATGCGGAACCTACACGAACACCTACTGCACACTTGGGACAATTTTTCCATTTTTACCAAAGCCAATTAACCTACAAAACCTAAACGTCTTTGGAGTGCGGGAGGAAACCGGAGCACCCGGAGAAAACCCCCGCAGGTGATGGGGAGAACGTACAAACTCCGTACAGGCAGCACCCGTGGTCAGGATCGAAAATGGCAGCAGCTCTGCTGATGCACCACAACGCCAACCCTTACTCCAGCACTTCGTGTCCTTTCTCTGTAAACCAGCATCTGCAGTTCCTAGTTTCTCCTTGGGAAAAGTACAGCACAGGAACAGGCCCTTCGGCCCACAAACTAAACTCCTCTGCCTGCACATGATCCATATCCCCCCCCCCCAATCCCTCCATGCGCCCATTGAAAGAACTCTTAAACACCATTGTTGTGTCTGCCTCCACCACCTCCTTTAAACTTTGCCCTTTCACCTTAAAACGATGCCCTCTACATTGCACACTGGAAAAAAAGGCTCTATAGTGCTCTATCCAACCATGTCCCCAATCACCTCATTGCAACTTGAAAGTAGATTTAAAAAAACACACATTAGGACACAAAGTGCTGGAGTAACTCAGTGCATCTATTTCTCCCCCCCCCCCCCCCCCCCCCCCCCCCTCCTCCTTCATTTCTTCCTCCGGCTTCACCCTTCTGTTTTAGAAACATAGAAATTAAGTGCAGGCCATTCAATATGATCATGGCTGATCATCCAACTCAGTATCCCGTACCTGCCTTCTCTCCATACCCCCTGATCCCCTTAGCCACAAGGGCCACATCTAACTCCCTCTTAAATATAGCCAATGAACTGGCCTCAACTACCCTCTGTGGCAGAGAGTTCCAGAGATTCACATGTGTGAAAAAAGTTCTTCTCATCTTGGTTTTAAAGGATTTCCCCCTTATCCTTAAGCTGTGACCCCTTGTCCTGGACTTCCCCAACATCGGGAACAATCTTCCTGCATCTAGCCTGTCCAACCCCTTAAGAATTTTGTAAGTTTCTATAAGATCCCCTCTCAATCGCCTAAATTCTAGAGTATAAACCAAGTCTATCCAGTCTTTCTTCATAAGACAGTCCTGACATCCCAGGAATCAGTCTGGTGAACCTTCTCTGCACTCCCTCTATGGCAATAATGTCCATCCTTAATCTCTAGCCTTTGTTTCAACCATCTGCCGATAAATAACTCCCCACATATATCTCCATCTATTACCAACCATGCTTTGTCTTGCCTCTCCTATCTTTCTGCCCTTTCTCTCCCCCGCCCCCACCGCACACACACCTCCCCACAATCAGCCTGAAGAAGGGCCTCAACCCAAAACATCACATCACCGTATCCATGTTCTTCAGAGTTGCTACCTGTCCCGCCGAGTTACTCCAGCACTTTGTGTCTTTTTGTGTGTTAACCGGCATCTGCAGTTCCTTGCTTCTACAATGCTGCAGTAACACTGTGGACCACTTTCACACCTTCAACTTTAGCACACATAGGGATGGCGGGTGCATGGAATGAGCTGCCGGAGGAGGTAGTTGAGGCAGGGACTATCCCAACCTTTAAGAAAAATTTGGATAGGGCGGGTTTAGAGGGATATGGACCAAACGCAGGCAGGTGGGACTAGTGTAGATGGGGCATGTTGGCCGGTGCAGGCAGGTTGGGCCGAAGAGCCTGTTTCCGCGCTGTATCACTCTACGACTCTCTATGACCAGGCAGCATCTATGGAGGGAATGGATAGACAGTGTTGCCTCACCCTTACTGCAGATAGAAAGCATACTGAATGAAACGGTTTGCAATCTTCTTCAGTATTAAGGAGGGAGCCGAAGAAAGGGTCTGAAGATGGGTCTCGGCCCAAAACGTCACCCATTCCTTCTCTCCAGAGATGCTGCCTGTCCCGCTGAGTTACTCCAGCTTTTTTGTGTCTATCCAAGTCAAGTCAAGTCAAGTCAAGTTTATTTGTCACATACACATACGAGATGTGCAGTGAAATGAAAGTGGCAATGCTCGCGGACTTTTGTGCAAAAGACAAACAACAAAACAACCAAACAAATTATAAACACAATCATAACACACATATTCTTATTCATAATAAATAATAGAAGGAAAAACGTTCTATCCAGAGAGAGAGGTAACAAAAGATGATCCTTGTAAATCACCGCGGTTTGCAGTGGCGTGGAGACTGGACACACTATCGACTTTATACACACACACACACACATGGATTTCCAATTTGAAGGATTGTAGAATTTTAATAAGCACGATGTTATTCAAGAAGAGAAGATTTCTGAGGACATTGCCAAGGCTCGAGGGCCCGAGCTATAGGGAGAGGTTGAGCAGGCTGGGACCCTATTCACTGAAGCGCAGATGATGAGGGTTCATTTTATAGAGGTGCACAAGATCGCGAGAGGAATCGATGGGATAAATGCACAGAGTCTCGTGCCCAGAGTAAGGGAATCGAGAACCAGAGGACATAGGTTTAAGGTGAGGAGGGGAAAAGATTTAATAGAAACCTGAGAGGCAACTTTTCCACAATGGGTGGTGGGTGTATGGAGCGAGCTGCCGGAGGAGGTAGTTGAGGCAGGGACTATCAGAGACATTTAGACGGGTACATGGATAGGACAGGTTTAGTTGGATATGGGCCAAGCGCGGGCAGGTGGGACTAGTCCAGTCCATGCATGTTGGGCAGTGTGGGAAGTTGAACCAAAGGGCATATTTCCATGCTCTATGACAAAAAATTGGCACATTTCAGTGAAGGGAATTAATACCATAAAAATATTCTTCGTCTCACTGGGATTAAAAGTATTGTTGACGTATTATTTGACTCCAGTAACGTTTAAAATATGTGAGGATGGCTACTTTTAAAGGGCCTGTCCCACTTTCACGACCTCTGCCGAGTTTGCCCTTGACTTGTACTCGCAGCATGGTCGTCACGAGGTCGTAGGAGGTGGTGATGCTAGTCGTGGCATCAAGTAGGTCGGGGCGTTTTTCTAGCCTGATGGAAAATGTCCACGAGTAAAAAAAGGTTGCGAATTAGGTCGTGAAAGTGGGACAGGCCCTTAAAATCACTCCCCAACCCCTCGTGATCTACCCACCATGAAGTGAGGAAGATAGACTCAAAATGCTGGAGTAACTCAGTGGGACAGGCAGCATCTCTGGAGAGAAGGAATGGGTGATGTTTCGGATCGAGACCCTTCTTCAGTCTGACATTCCTGGGAGAAGGAAACTAGGGAAATGGAAGGGTAAAGTGTGAAAATCCAGATCACAGGAAATCAAGGATGATCAAGGAAATATAGAGACATCGAAACCTATAAAATAGGTGCAGGAATAGGCCATTCTGCCCTTCGAGCCAGCACCGCCATTCAATATGATCACGGCTGATCATCCAAAATCCGTACCCCGTTCCTGCTTTTTTTCCCACATATCCCTTGATTCAGTTAACCCTAAGAGCTATAACTGGGCCTTTTCCATTGCCAGAGTGAGGCACAACAGCACCTTGCATTTAGCCTGGGCAGCTTACAACACATGAATATTGCATTCTCTTATTTTAAATATCTTCTACTTGCTCCACTTCTCTCCTCCCTCTTGTCCCCTTCCTCCCACCCAGTCGTTTTATCACTTCTATAGTTCACCGCATTGTTTCTCTCTTGAGCTAACATCTTCCCTAGCCAACAATGGGTCTACCAGGGCACCTCCCTACCCGAGGTCATTGTGGGCCAAAGGGCCTGTTCCTGTGCTGTACTGTTCTATGTTCTATCATATGCAGCATAGATATTGTGGGCCAAAGGGCCTCGTCTTGTGCTGTACTGTTCTATTGTTCTATCACATACAACATATATTGTGGGCCGAAGGGCCTTCTCCTGTGTTCTATCATATTCAGCACCGACATTGTGGGCCAAAGGGCCTTTTTCTGTGCTGAACAGTTCAGAGATCAGAAGGTTATGTTGCTTGGTCTACGGTGAGATGTGCAGTGGGCCAAATGCCTATGAAGGAACTGCAGATGCTGGTTTAAACCGAAGAAAGGCACAAAGTGCTGGAGTAACTCAGCGGGGACAGGCAGCATCTCTCGAGACGTGTCAGAAGGAACTGCAGATGCTGCAGTTTATGCCAAAGATAGATGCAGAGTGCTGGAGTAACTCAGCAGGTCAGGCAGAAAGGACTGGTGCCGTCTCAGGTTGGGACCCATCTTCTGACTCGAGAAGTAGCCTGAAGAAGGGTCCTGGCCCGAAACTTCACCCATTCCTTCCCTCCAGAGATGCTGCCTGTCCCGCTAAGTTACTCCAGCTTTTGTTGTCTATTTCGGCATCCCTGGAGAGAAGGAAAGGCCAAATGCCTGTTGTCTAGTGATGTCAGAGTACCCCCCCCCCCCCCCCCCCATTCTCTGCATGCGCGACTGAGACATGGAGATGACACTAACTATCTCTGCATTTTGTTGCAGGCACTCTGCATCTTGTGTCTTGTGTTGCTGCTGCCTCTGGCCACGCCTCAGACGACGACAACGCCATTGTGTGACTACGCGAAGACCCTCAAAATGTTAACTGCCAAGCTCCACAGTTGGATCAAGGACCTGGTTAGCAAACTCTAATATCTCGCCACCCTATTTAACCCTGAGCTATTAATTATGTACATGAGTGCTACTAACCTTGTTACAACTTAAAATCTCTTGGTTAAAAACCGCCTGATAAAAAAAACTGCAAGCTGCAAATACTGATTCATCTCAAAAGCACTCATTTCAATAGTCCAAATGGTATCTTCTTTTCCAGAACGATAATCTTCTCCCAAGTATTGTACAATATGAAGTTTTAATCGATGCAGATGCTGAAAAACTGGTAAGAAATTCCTATTTAGTTTTTTTTGTTGTTGTTGTAGTTTTTAGAGATATGGCACGGAAACGGGCCCTTCGTCCCACCCAGTCTGTGCCGACCAGCGATCCACCCCCACCCCCGCACAATAATGGCCCTGTCCCACGGTACGAGTTCATTCCAAGAGCTCTCCCGAGTTTTAAAAAAAAAATCAAACTCGTGGTAAGCACGGAGAATGTACGTAGCGGGTACGTCGGAGCTCGGGGACGTCTCTTAGCGGCTCGTAACGCTAACGGCGGGTACTCGGGAAGACTCGCTAACGGCAGGTAAGCACGGGAAGACTCGTGAAGATTTTTCAACTTGTTGAAAAATGGCCACGAGAGCCCCGAGTACCGACGAGTGGCCATTACCGTAAATCTCTGAGTTCGAATCGGTGAAAACTTAGTTTATTTAGTTATTTATTTAAACCTTTAGTTTATTTATTATTGTCACATGTACCGATGCAGAGTGAAAATCGTTTTTGTTGCGTGCGATCCAGTCAGCGAAAAGACTATACATGATTACAGTCAAGCCGCCTGCAGTGTACAGACACAGGATAAAGGGTGTAACAAAAGGCTATAGGTGCAGGAGTAGGCCATTCGGCCCTTCAAGCCAGCGCCACCATTCAATGTGATCATGCCTGATCATCCCCAATCAGTACCCCGTTCCTGCCTTCTCCCCATATCCCCTGACTCCACTATCTTTAAGAGCCCTATCTAGCTCTCGCTTGAAAGTATCTAGAGAACCGGCCTCCACTGCACTCTGAGGCAGAGAATTTCACAGACTCACAACTCTCTGTGTGAAAAAGTGTTTCCTCATCTCCGTTCTAAATGGCTAACCCCTTATTCTTAAACTGCGGCCCCTGGTTCTGGACTCGCCCAACATCGGGAACATGTTTCCTGCCTCTAGCGTGTCCAAACCCGTAGCAATCTTATATGTTTCAATTAAAAACCCTCTCATCCTTCTAAATTCCAGAGTATACAAGCCCAGCCGCTCCATTCTCTCAGCATATGACAGTTCCGCCATCCGGGGAATTAACCTTGTAAACCTACACTGCACTCCCTCAATAGCAAGAATGTCCTTCCTCAAATTAGGGGACCAAAACTGCACACAATACTCCAGGTGTGGTCTCACTAGGTCTCTGTACAACTACAGAAGGGCCTCTTTGCTCCTAGCTCTTTACTCTAGCTCTCAACGGGGGCTGACGTTTGACTCCAGCAAAGGAAAGCTGAGGGCTAACTGTGTGGAGTTTGCACGTTCTCCCTGTGACATCGCGGGTTTCCTCCGGGTGCCCCAGTTTCATTCCACACACAAAGGATGTGCAGGTTTGTAGGTTAATTGGCCTCTTTAAATTGCTCCCAGCGTGTAGGGAGTGGATGAGAAAGTGGGTTACCATAGAACTAATGTGAACGGGTGATCGATGTTCTGCACAGCCAGGGTGGGCCGAAGGGCCTGTTTCCCACTCTGTATCTCCGAACTAAACTTAACTAAACATGATCCGCAGAGGCGCAGTGGTAGAGCTGCGGCCTTTCAGCGCCAGAGACCCGGGTTCGATCCTGACCACAGTTGCTGTCTGCGCAGAGTGTGTACGCTCTCCCCGTGACTGCGTGGGTTTTCTCCAGGTGCTCAGGTTTCGTCCTGCACTCCAAAGGATTGTGCGGATTTGTAGGTTAATTGGCTTCGGTAAAAATAGTAAATTGGCCTCAGTGCGTAAGATAATGCTAGTGTACAGGGATCACTGGTCAGCACGGACTCAGTGAGCCAAAGTGCCTGTTGCTGCCTTGTATCTGGGGGGAAAAAAAGATATATGTTTTCTTAAATGGAAGAAATATTAACGTTGTTTCATTATTTACTCAGCAGGGTGAATGCTGTTTCATTAACATCACTGCTCAACAGCTGATTAACGCCTTCAACAGCCTTTTGAAACACTTTGGAAAAAACGCAACTAATTATCATGCTGTCAATAATATATCGACTTGGCTAACAAAACTTCGGAATGATTTTGAGGTTTGATTTTTGTCACTTTTGTGTTTAAACTACGGTTTATACGGTGATACATTTTTAGAAGGAAGGGCGGGGGGGACCTAACTGAAATGTACCGTATAGCGAAAGGCCTGGATAGAGTGGAGAGGATGTTTCCACCAGTGGGAGAGTCGAGGACCAGAGGGTACGGCCCCAGAATAAAGGGACGTACATTTCGAAAGGAGACGAGGAGGAATTTCTTTAGTCAGAGGATGGTGAATCTGTGGAATTCCCACAGACGGCGGTGGAGGCCAAGTCATTGGCTATCTTTAAAGTGGGGATTAAGAAAATGGTTCTTGATAAGTGAGGGTGTCAAAGGTTATGGGGAGATGGCAAGAGAATGGGGTTGAGAGGGAAAGATCAGCCATGATTAAATGGTGGAGGAGACTTGATGGGCCGAATGGCCTAATTCTGTTCCTACGACCAATGAACCTTTGAGAAGGGAATTGCCTTGTGCAGTGCCTGAGACACAAAATGCAAATACGTTCTGACGACCCTACACTCAGTGGCAATGGGATGTATTATTAAAAGTTTTCATGCCACTGGGTAACGCAACTGGCAGTTTCCTTGAATCAACTGATTGAAAGACGCAGCGTGGAAACAGGACCCTTAGCCCATCGGATCCACGCTGACTATCGATCGATCACCCATCCACAACTAGTTCTAGAAACGAGGAACTGCAGATGCTGGTTGACAAACGAGGACACAAAGTGCCGGAGTAACTCGGCAAGTCAGGCAGAATCACTGTGCCACAGGGAGAACGTACAAACTCCGCACAGACAGCACCTGTAGTCGGGATCGAACCTGGGTCTCTGGCGCTGCAAGGCAGCAACTCTACCCCTGCGCACTTTTTGTTTTGTAAAAAGCCTGTGACTAAAGCCCTGTCCCACCTAGGCGATTTTTCAGGTGACTGCTGGCGACAGTCGCAGCGGGACGCCGAAATGGACCCACCCTCCGACAATGTCTTCGACGAGTTACCACCTAGCCGACGTCAAGCTGCGACACAATTCTTCGCGCCTTGGGGCGTCCACCTACGACCACACGGGCGACAACCCACGACACCCAAAGTCAACTTGCCTCCACCCGCAACAACCAATGACCCCGTCGGCAACAACTGAAGACAACTGAAGACTTCTCTTGACGCCGGTACCTGTCGCCGTTTGACGTAGGTGGCCGCCAATGGAATTCACCGAGGTCAACGCCCGGCGATAACCAACGTCACCTGGCGTCATCCTGGCAACAACTTGCGACAGCACCTACGACAGAACAAGACTGGCAACGTCAGGCAACGGCAGGCCCACAGTCGCTGAAAGGTTTTGAACATTTCAAAATCCAGCGGTGACAAGAATTATTTTAATTTTAATTTAAAAAATTTGTTTTAAACATTTCCAAATTCAGCGGCGACAAGAAATAAGTAACGACACTCGAGGAGACCGCTCGCGACAATGCAGGCGTCGCCCCACGTCAAGCTGCCACCATGTGGCGACAGCCTATTTTTTCGGCTATTGCCGAAAAAATCGCCTAAGTGTGACAGGCCCTTTACTGATTTTACAACTTTTTTACATTTTACATTTGTGAAAATATAGCATTGACTTTATAAATATGGGGATTAACTTTTTTTTTTCTTTTTAATTTCTCGGCGCAGTGCACTAAACCGTGCATGAAGCAAAAACCAAGGATAGTTACTGGATGTACAAGTGGCCTGTTTGCACACAGTGAAGCATGTGTTTCCCATTATGACTCTATAATTGATCGCTGCGGAAACCAGCACACCAACGATTCCAGTTTCCCAAGAGGTAAGTAGGATTTTATTGAATTTTATGTACTAGAGAAAATTTAGTCCTTCATACCACCGTTAGCTTTAGACTTTGGAGATACAGCGCGAATATAGGCTCTTTAATCCACCAAGTCCGCGCCGACCAGCGATCACCCCGTACACTAGCGCTATCGTACACACTAGGAACAATTTAAATTTTACTGATTTAACCTACAAACCTGTACGTCTTTGGAGTGTGGGAGGAAACCGGAGCTCCCGGAGAAAACCCGCGTGGTTCACAAACTCCGCACAGACAGGATCGAACCCAGGTCTCCGGCGCTGTAAGGCAGCAACTCTACCGCTGCGCCACCGTGCCGCCCCTATTGAACAGCCATCTGCAGTTCTTTGCCTCTGAGACCTGACGTGTACGATTGTTCCTGCAGATCTCAACATTTCCCTGATGTTGAACTCCTGCCGGGTCGTCCTTCACGGTGATGAGGCCACGGACAGTTTCGCCGCTGAGGTTTGCTCGCAATATTTGCCCGCTCCCAGCCGGCCTCCGCCTCTCACTTCCCCAGCGGCTCCTAGACGGACTACGATGACCAACGAGCTGGGCTCCGCGGCGGAGGTAACCGCCACCCTGGTCAACGCGCTGAAGGGGGATAAAATCGGGGGAACCAAGAAGACACTGCTCACCGATCCAGCCCATCGCCAGGACAACGTGTCGCAGGCAGCAAGTACTCACGGCGGGCCTACATCTGAAGCCCAATCTATGGCCAGCACTGCAGTATACCCATCGCTAAATGGCAGCGCACCCAGTGCCATCACAGCAAAGTATGAAACTGGACACCAGGGCCAGACGATGGACAATTTTATGCCTGTAATCGTTATATGCATCGCATTACTTGTCGTGATGATCGTTGTATCCGTCTTCAAAATCTGGAAGAAAATGGTAAGATGGTGATTCCTATTCAGCTGCTGTTCCCCTTTTGCTCTAAGGTAGACACAAAATGTTGGAGTAACTCAGCGGGTGAGGCAACACCCCGGGAGAGAAGGAATGGGTGATGTTTCAGGTCGAGACCCTTCTCTCGTGAGATGCTGCCTCACCCGCTGAGTTACTCCAGCATTTTGTGTCCACCTTCGATTTTAACAGCGCACGCAGTTCCTTCTTCCTCTATCTACAGCTGTAATTGTAGTAACAATTGTAGTAACAATTGAACCATATAAGATTGTTAAGGGTTTAGACACGCTAGAGGCAGGAAACATGTTCCCGATGTTGGGGGAGTCCAGAACCAGGGGCCACAGTTTAAGAATAAGGGGTAAGCCATTTAGAACGGAGACGAGGAAACACTTTTTCTCACAGGGAGTGGTGAGTTTGTGGAATTCTCTGCCTCGGAGGGCGGTGGAGGCCGGTTCTCTGGATGCTTTCAAGAGAGAGCTAGATAGGGCTCTTAAAAAAATAGCGGGGTCAGGGGATATGGGGAGAAGTCAGGAACGGGGTACTGATTGTGGATGATCAGCCAGGATCACAGTGAATGGCGGTGCTGGCTCGAAGGGCCGAATGGCCTACTCCTGCACCTATTGTCTAAAAAGAGTCCCAGCCTACTCAACCTCTCCCTATAGCTCGGACCCTCTGGTCCTGGCAACATTCCTCTCAAATCTTCACTGTGTTAAACTCCAGCGAGTCCAGGCCCAGTGCCATGTTGTACTCATCATACCGGAACCTAATGATCCCCGGGATCATTCTTCATAAAAGACTTTGTGTGCTGGGGGCACAATAGGTTTCCAATGCTGAACTTGTGAGGTAAACACTAACTGCTGGAGGAGTTTGTATTTTTCCCCACACACTTTGTGTCACTCCTGTTCTCAAATGTGCCTTTAGTAGGCCCACCTCGGTCATGACTGCCCATGGGTGATGCATCCTAGTTTGCAGGTGATGTGTGGTCGGATGCAAGCCTGGGCGATCGATGTCATGTGGAGGACAGGCTGTTGCCTATGCAGCACGTTCCCCCCCCCCCCCTCTCCCAACGTCGCTGATCGATCCAAAGGAACAGCAGGGCCGTTACAGTTTGGCACCAGCGCCATCACAGGAGCTGCCCGAGGGAGGTTGTAGACAACGACAAACTGCCTTAGGGGCTCCGACTGCGGATTTTCTTGACGTTTCCTCCAGGAACCTTTTCCATGACTTGGATATGGCCACAAGGCAGTAGAGTTTTCCCTCTCCTAGATGGACTGCCTTCCCAGGCTGACGAGCCCCATCTGCTCGAGACTCATGGGGGCGGAGGCGTCTACCTTCCCGTGCAGGACAATAGCTCCCAAATGCCACTCCCATACATTTGTTTGAAGTAGCGCCATGAAAAACAGTTTAAAGCCTGAGGACAGATGATCAAAGAGATAAAAACTGAAATACTCCGAGCCTGCAGCACACAATGTGGAGCCGGTGGAGGCCGTCATTGTTTCTGTTTTTACGTCGAGGTCGATGGGTTCTTGATTAGTTAGAGTGTCAAAGGTTACGGGGAGAAGGCAGGGGAGTGGGGTTGTGGGGGAAAAATATATTAGCCACAATAGAATGGTGGAGCAGACTCGATGGGCCAAATGGCCTACTCTGCTCCCAGAACTGATGTACATGCACCTATGATAGGTCCTTGGTTACACAAAAAAGCTGGAGAAACTCAGCGGGTGCAGCAGCATCTATGGAGCGAAGGAAATAGGCAACGTTTCGGCCCGAAACGTTGCCTATTTCCTTCGCTCCATAGATGCTGCTGCACCCGCTGAGTTTCTCCAGCTTTTTTGTGTAACCTTCGATTCTCCAGCATCTGCAGTTCCCTCTTAAACACTATGATAGGTCCTTGATTGGTAAGGGTGTCAAAGGTTACGGAGAGAAGGCAGGGGAGTGGGGTTGAGCAGGAAAGATAGATCAGCCATGATTGAATAGCGGAGTGGGCCGAATGGCCCAAATCTGCCTCTATGACTTACGAGCATCAACTTATAATACGTTCTTGATTAGAATGGGCGTCAAAGGTTACGGGGAGAAGGCAGGAGAATGGGGTTAAATGGGAAAGATAGATCAGTCATCTTCTTCTTGCGAATGAAACATAAATAAACCAAAGGAATAGTTAGATCTCACGCTGGGTGTTGAGCAGCCAGGTTGTTGGCGTCAATGTCTGCCAGGCCCTGAGCTCCATTTGCTGGGTGGTAGAGCGGGCACCCAGAGATGACATTGTTGAATAGTGGAGCAGTCTCGCTGGGCTGAATGGCCTATCTCCCACAGCCTTAAAAGTGCGCTGACACTGAGCGTTGGTGCTCATCAGCTGGAGGTGGATTCGAACCCGTATCCTTCAGGCCCAGAGGCAATGAGCTGCAGTCTCGAAGGGATCTAACCCAGTGGTTTAACCTTCGCTCCATAGACGCTGCCTCACCCGCTGCGTTTCTCTAGCATTTTTGTCTACCTTCGATTTTTCCAGCATCTGCAGTTCTTTCTTAAACGTCCAACCTTCACAGAGGCTGTGTGGGGAAATCTGGAGTTTATGTCATGGAAAAAGGATTTGTGGATCACTGTCTGGTTTTGTTGTGGTGTGGGTGGAGTGGCCGCAGAAGGCAGGTTGCAACACCAGCCTGTCGGCTCGTCATGCAAGCCTATGCAAGTTCCATGACAAACACGCAACTTGGCCTGTTCCAACCTGCTGGGCTGCGGAGCAGAAGGAACTGTGGAAACAACCTTTCCCCAACACCAGATCTGCATAGACCTACCTGATCTCCCGGTTGCTCAACACCTTTAACTCCCCTTCCCATTCCCGCACTGACCTTTCTGTCCTGGGCCTCCTCCATTGTCAGAGTGAGACCCAGCGCAAATTGGAGGAACCGCACCTCATATTTTGCTTGGGCAGCTTTCACTCCAGTGGTGTGAACATTGACTTCTCTAACTTCAAGTAACCCTTGCTTTGACATTTCTCTCTCTCCATCCCCCTCCCCTCCCACCAGTCTGACTGTCTCTGACAACATTCTATCTCTGTACCACCCACTCCCCTGGCATCAGTCTGAAGAAGGGTCTCGACCCGAAACGTCACCCTGGCCCGCTGAGTTACTCCAGCATTTTGTGCCTATCTTCGGTTCAAACCAGCATCTGCAGTTCCTTCCTGCACATCAGTCTGAAGAGGTCTCCCCTCGTGAAATGTGTTGGAATGAACTGCAGATGGTGGCGCAGCAGTAGAGTTGCTGCCTCACAGCGCCAGAGATCTGGGTTCACTCCTAGCTATTGCTGCTTGACAGTACAGAGTTTGCACGTTCTCTTGCGTGACCTGGGTGGGTTTCCTCCGAGATCTTCAGTTTCCTCCTACACTCCAAAGACGTACAGGTTTGTAGGTTAATTGGCTTGGTGTAAATGTAAAATTGTCCCTGGTGTGTGTGTAGGATAGTGTTAATGAGCGGGGGTGGCTGCTTGGTGCAGACTTAGTGGGCGCTGTTTCTCTAAGCTAAACTTATTTTTAAAAACGAACCCGAGGGGCAGCCTTTTTACACAAAGGGTGGTGGGTGTATGGAACGAGCTCCCGGAGGAGGTAGTTGAGGCAGGTACTATCGCATTGTTTAAGAAACATTTAGACAGGTCCATTCATTGGAGGGATATGGGCCAAATGCAGGCAGGTGGGACTGGTGTAGATGGGCCGTGTTGGTTGGTGTGGGCAAGTTGGGCCGAAGGACCTGTTTCCATGCTGTATAACTCTACAAGATGCTACCTCACCTGCTGAGTTACTCCAGCACTTTGTGTTTTATACATTCTGTTCCTTTGCTGATTTGACCATTAGGGTGGCACAATGGTACAGCAGTAGACCTGCTTCCTTACTGTGCCAGCCTCCCGGGTTGAATACTAACTATTACACCACTTACACCATCCCACACACATTAGGGATGATTTACAATTACACCAAGCCAACTAACCTACAAACCTGCACATCTTTGGAGTGTGGGAGGAAACTGGAGCACCCGGAGAAAGCCCAAGCAGGTCACGGGGAGAACGTACAAACTGAGTCCAGACCGCACCCGTAGTCAGGATCGAACCTGGGAACCTGACACTGTGTGGCAGCAACTCCACAGCTGTGCGACGGAGCCACGGAGATTTCCTCCCACATCACAAAGACGTGCGGGTCTGTAGGTTAATTGTCCTAACGTGATGAATATTAAAGGTAAAAGACGGAAATGCAACCATTAGAATATCCTCAATCTTAATGTCTCCAGAATGGGGCGGCAGGGTGGCACAGCAGAAGAGTTGCTGCCTTATGCCCCTGTCCCACTTGGGAAACCTGAACGGAAACCTCTGGAGACTTTGCTGGACCCAAGGTTTCCGCGCAGTTCCTGGAGGTTTTTGTCAGTCTCCCTACCTGCTTCCACTACCTGCAACCACCTGCAACCTCCGGGAACCGCACGGAAACCTTGGGTGGGGCGCAAAGTCTCCAGAGGTTTCCGTTCAGGTTTCCTAGGTGGGTCAGGGGCATTACAGCGGCAGAGACCCGGGTTCAATCCTGACCATGGGATGCCGTCTGTACGGAGTTTGTACATTCTCCTTATGACCTTGTGGGTTTCCTCCGGGTGCACCAGTTTCCGCCCACACTCCAATTGGCTACGGATTGTAAATGGTCTCTAGCGTGTGGGTGGGATAGTGCTAGTGTACGGGGTGATTGCTAGTCTGTGCGGAGTCGGTGGGCCGAATGGCCTGTTTCCGCGCTGTCCCTCCAAACCAAACTAAACTGAGCAGTTTGATTCTTCAGCTCTAGATTCCAGCATTTGCAATCTCTTGTGTCTCAATAATAAAATCGTGTGTCTGTCTCTTGCAGAATTGGAGGATGGCCCACGGATGGCCCAGAGACTACCACGCTCCAGGTCCCCATCCAGGCAACAGGTAGGAGTTCACCCACTTTGCTGCTGCCAGTTCTTTACTGGCAGTTCCCAGTTTATGCAAGAGTTCCATTCCTGACAGCAGCCTATAAACCGTTTGAATAAATGAATGAATGAATAAGTTTATTGGCTAAGTATTCACATACATGGAATTTGCCTTGGTGCTCCGCCCGCAAGTGATAACATGACATACAGTGTTTAAGAAGGAACTGCAGATGCTGGAAAATCGAAGGTACACAAAAATGCTGGAGAAACTCAGCGGGTGCAGCAGCATCTATGGAGCGAAGGAGATAGGCAAAGTTTCGGGCCGAAACCCTTCGGTTTCGGCCCGAAACGTTGCCTATCTCCTTCGCTCCATAGATGCTGCTGCACCCACATGACATACAGTGGCAGTTAGGAATGACACATAAAACATTAAACATTAATAATAAAACATTATTGATTAAACATGCGAGTTAAATAAAATACCAGAGCAAAAGGAGGCTACAGATTTTTAGTTATTGAGTAGAGCTACTACTCGTGGGGGAAAAAAAGCTGTTTTTATGACTGGCTTGTGGCAACTTTGACAGTCTGGAGTTGCCTTCCAGAGGGAAGTGATTCAAAGAGTTTGTGGCCAGGGTGAGAGGGGTCAGAGATGATCTTACCCGCTCGTTTCCTGCTCCTTGCAGTGTACAGTTCGTCAATGGAGGGAAGGTTGCAGCCAATAACCTTCTTAATTCCTAAGTGACCATTTTCAATGAGGGTTGACTCGCACGAACATTTCTTAATCAATGCCACTACAAAGATTGCAGATCATGTAATGTGCAGCAAAAAAAAAAACCCTCTGGAAGAACTCAAAGGGATCAAGCAGCATCTCAGTTCAGTTTAGTTTATTGTCACGTGTACCGAGGTACAGTGAAAAGTTTTTGTCAGCAGAAAGACAATACATGATTAAAATCAATCCATTTACAGTGTATAAGATACATGTGGAGGCACAAAGGGAATTCATTTGTTGCCATATAATTTAGTTTAGAGATACAGAGCGGAAACATGCATTTCGACCAACCGAGTCCGTGCCGACCAGCGATCCTCGCACATCCTACACACACACTCGGAGCTATTTTTACATTTACCCAAGCCAGTTTACCTACATATGTACGTCTTTGGAGTGTGGGAGGAAACCGAAGATCTTGGAGAAAACCCACGCGGTCATGGGGAGAACGTACAAACTCTGTACAGATAGCGTCTGTAGTCGGGATCGAACCCGGGTCTCCGACGCTGCTCTACTGCGACTCTACTGCTGCGCCACCCTGCTGCCCTATTCCTTGTTCATTTATTTACTGTCTTCCCCTGTAGAGTCATAGAGTGATACATTGTGGAAACAGGCCCTTCAGCCTAACTTGCACACACTGGCCAACATGTCCCAGCTACACTAGACCCGGGTAGCCTGTGCATGGTCCATATCCCTCCAAACCTGCCCAAACTAAACATTGCTGATACATGTACAATGGTACAGGATCAGAACCCCCCCACATCCAATGGATAATCCCAATACTGTAAAGTATCAATGAGTGTTACAATGTTTGATAAAGTATTTTACAAGTGTCAATAGAAGAGATTTGCTTTGTCAGTTTCCAGAGCAAATGTCTTAAGAGGCCTCCCACTGTGATTTAACAGGTGCAATTGTGTAGGAAGGAACTGTAGATGATGGCAAAGTGAAGAATGGGTGATGCTTCAGGTTGAAACCCTTCTTCTCAGCCTGAAGAAGGGTCTTGACCCGAAACGTTATTTATTCCAGTCTGTAAAAGGGTCTCGACCCGAAACGTCACCCATTCCTTCTCTCCAGAGATGCTGCCTCTCCCGCTGAGTTTCTCCAGTATTTTTGTGTCTACATCCAACCAATGATCACCAGCACACTAGCTCTATCCCACTCACTAGGGACAAATTAACATTTTTACTGAAGTCAATTGACGTACAAACAGGCAGGGCTTATTTCCACACTGTATCTCTAAAATAAAATCCAAATGCTGCCTGACCCGCTGAGTTACTCCAGCATGTTGCGTCTATCTTCAGTCTAAACCGGCATATATTCTTTACTATCTCTTTCTTTCTTATTTCTCTCTTTTTTTTTTAAAAAAGGAAGTTGTACAGGGAATGTATTATGTTAACATAATTTTGGGAACCTGGAAAAAGGTACCACTGTATTGTACTTCTAATAAATAAAATTTAAAAAATTTTTTTTAAATGAATAAATAAACTGAAAAAGTGCAAAATAAAACCTTCCCACACATTGAGTTTAGTAACGATTCACAGTCTGCTGATTCACAGTTAATCTTTAACAACTTTCACTTTACAGCGACAACTCTCTGGACGATCTCCATTACGAACTGTAAAGGAACACAGAGTGGTGAGTGTTTGCAAAGCTTTGCGTATAAATAACTCCCGTGGGCAAGGTAACATCTGAGGGTGAGTGAGTGCTCGCCCGTGTTTGAGTCATTGTGCAGATAACATCAGCAATTTTCCACACAAAAACAGGAAGTCAGATTCCTTTTAGTTTGCAGACAGACACAAAAAGCTGGAGTAACTCAGCGGGTCAGGGAGCGTGTCTGGATAAAAGCAATTGGTGATGTTTCGGGTCGAGACCCTTCTTCAGACTAAGAGTCAGGGGGAAAGGGAAATGAGTTATATAGATGATGATGTAGAGAGAGATATGGCATAGTTTAGCGACACAGCGCAGAAACAGGCCCTTCGGCCCACCGAGTCCGTGCCGACCAGCGATCCCGGTACACTAGCACTGTCCCACGCACACTGGGACAATTTACAATTTCACCAAAACCCCAATAAGCCTACAGGCCTGTACGTCTTTGGAGTGTTGGAGTAAACCGGAGCACCCGGGGAAAACGCACGCGGAGGACATACAAACTCCACACAGACAGCACCCGTAGTCAGGATCGAACCCGGGTCTCTGGCGCTGTGAGGCAGCGACTCTACCGCTGAGCTAACGTGCTGCCCTAACCATTCTCTAAACCACTTCAGTTACAACATTGAACTGAGGACTGTCAATATTTGAACTGTCTACCCTTGCAAGTAAAGTGTGCCAAAGGGCAGATGCCAGGTCTCCTGGCCAATATCAATACCTCAGTCCATATCTGGTCAGTATCCCATTAAGTGTGGTTGTGATCAAATTCACCGCGCTGTATCCCACACTGCAAGAGTAAATGCATTAAACAAAGGTACATAAATGGCTGCAAATTGTACCGGGCGACATAGCTCATGTTTCAATGAGTGAGGTCCAGCACAAGGAACAGCATCTCATATTTCACTTGGATATTTTGCACCCCAGAGGTATGAACATTGACCACTCTAATTTTAGAATGCCCTTGCTTTCTCCCTCCTTCCCCTCTCCCTCCCTTCTCCCTCAAGTCCTATTATCACCGCCTATTTCTTTTCTCTTTCCCGCCCCCCCCCCTCTCGACATCAGTCTGAAGAATGTGACACGTGAAAATAAACGAAACTGAACCAAACTATCTCTAAACTAAAACTAAACCCATTGTCTGTGAGCGAGTGCTAGAATTAGTGACAATAATATGGATTGATTAAAAGAGTTTGGTTGGATTAATGGTTGGTGATTACTGTGGACTCAGTGGGCCAAAGTGCCTGTCCCCATGCTGGTAGACAAAAATGCAGGAGAAACTCAGCGGGTGAGGCAGCGTCTATGGAGCGATGGAATAGGTGACATTTAGGGTCTCCCGAAACGTCATCTATTCATTCGCTCCATAGATGCTGCCTCACCTGCTGAGTTTCTCCAGCAGTTTGTCTACCTTCGATTTTACCAGCATCTGCAGTTCTTTCTTAATCTGTTCCCATGCTCTATCCCTCTATCCTTAAACGCAGGGACTATCGCAACGTTTAAGGAACATTTAGGCAGGTACATGGATAGGACAGGTTTGGAGAGATATGGACCAAACACGGGCAGGTGGGACTAGTGTAGATGGGACATGTTGGCCCGTGTGGGCAAGTTGGGCCGAAGGGCCTGTTTCCACACTATGGCTCAAGCCATGTTGATTAAGAGGAGAAAGATCTCAGTATCTTAAATTCTCCTTATGTGCCACAAATCCTCTGCTCCATAATCAAAGCTAATTTCTTGACTTTGTGTTTGCAGATACTAAGGAATTCGGAAGTATTTGGCTTCTATGAAGCAGTCGGTTTGCAGTTTTTCCCCCAAGCTATTGATGGATGTTGGAAGTTCCATGAGTTCCCCTGGGATAAGCTTTTCTTCCTGAATTCCGTGCAGGCTACGAACCCTCTCCTCCTTGCCTCGACCCAGATAGTTACAGAACTGAAGCACAAGCAAACGAGGATCCAGCTGTTTCTTTACCCACCCGACGTGTGAAACTGGGACGCACGGAGAAGGCTCCTCTTCTTTGCAAGAAACCGCGACTCAAAATCTTGCACTGTTCATCCGATGTTCTGGGCTTAAACGGACTTTAGGAGCCAGATTGGTATCTGCAAAACGATTGGACTCTGAGTGCGAGTTATCTTTTCACGTTAAGAAACACGAGTTGTTTTTAACATGTGGGATGCAGTCCAAAGCAAGAGTTGGCGGAGATAGGGACTTCCCCAAGTCACAAATTATTGAGCATGCCATGATAGTATATATCTTCACGGTGCCATATCACTTTCCTACCACTAATTCCCAGTCACCTAGTCATTCCTAACCAACAGCAAACCCGGAGCATTCAATGGGACGTTATAGAGCTGGCCAAAAATGTCCTCGTGCTTAATTAGAGGCTATAGAATCAATGTTACTGCACCTCTATTATAAGTATCTACCACTAGTAGAATTAAGTTGATGAAGGCGAGTATTTTAAAACTCTGCTTTTATGCACTTTTGTGCCTGTATATGACTGTGAACAGTTAAACAACCTTGCCGCTATGATGTGAAGTGTGAATTCTAGGCTTTCCTTAATTATTTTTTTTAAAGTAATTTTTATAAAGTTGCCAAGATGTTCTGTCCAAAAGAGGTACACGCTCGCTGATTTGAGATGGGAATTGTTCCCAACGCCATGGGATATGAACAAAAACAAAGATGTTTGCACAGGTCCATGGATAGGACAGGTTTAGAGGGATATGGGGCAAACGCGGGCAGGTAGGACTAGTGTAGGTGAGGCATAGCGTAGACACAAAAGATGGGCCTTCTGAAAAGATGGGTCTCCTAGAGATGCTGCCTGACCCGCTGAGTTACTCCATCTTTATGTGATATTCTTCGGTTTAAACTAGCGTCTGCAGTTCCTTCCTGCACCGAAGTAGGGAGGTTATACTTCAGTTACCTGGGGTGTTGCTAACTAAAGCCCCTGTCCCACTTAGGAGACCTAAACAGCAACCTCTGGTGACCTTGCCCGCCACCCAAAAAAAAATCAAGGTCGAGGTGACCCGCAACCTCCTACCACCTCCCACACATATGTTGAAAACCTTCCTCAACTATGAAGAAAACCGGCTTCAACTAAAAAATTATCGATTTTTAAAATGCCAACCTATTTTTAATGGAGGCTGGTTTTTAATCATGATGAAAAAATAGCAGCGACCTAGATGAAGCCTCGACCACGCGGAAACCACTTTCGACCATTAGGGAGAGTGACCAAAACCTCATGGGAACCTTTGGTGGCGGGCAAGGTCACCAGAGGTTGCTGTCTAGGTCTCCTAAGTGGGACAGGGGCTTAAAGACTACATCTTGAGGACTTCCTCACTTAAGGAAGAACCTTAACGCATCAGAAGCCAGCCAGGGAAGGTTGACCGGATAAGTGTGTGGAATGGGTGGTTGCCTTTTGTGGAAGAGTTGCACGAGATGGGTTTGAATCCACAGGAGTTGAGTGGATGTTACATTGAAACGTGAAGATATCTCAATGGTGAATGTGGAACCCTACATGGTGGCTGTATGACTACAACAGTCCACATAACACTGTGTGGTACAAGGCCAGGTAGTAGTCAGTGATTGTAATATATTGTACTTGGATTGCTTGCATAAAACTGCTGTGATTATTGAGGGGCTGCTCACTGAAGCTCAGCCCCAGAAATGAATTGAAAGTCCATGAACATGTCAAATAGCCGTCCCCATGTCAATGTTCAGATGAGCAAGACCTTATTAGAACATAGGAGATAGTATAGTGCGGGTAGACACAAAGTGCTGGAGCAACTCGATACGATACGATAGACCTTTATTTATCCCAGGAGGTGAAATTGGTCTTCAGCCAGCAGTCATGAAAATACATGAAACATGAAATTAAAGTGGTGAGTAGAAAGGATTGGGGACGTGCAAAGGGGGGAGGAGGGGAGTCGGTCTCAGTAGGGGGGGAGGAGTTGTACAGTTTGATAGCCACAGGGAAGAAGGATCTCCTGTGGCATTCTGTGCTGCATCTTGGTGGAACCAGCCTGTTGCTGAAGATGCTCCTAGAGGGCGTCAGGTTTCACCCAGACAGGTTGGCCCGCTGCAACTCAACAGGACCGGCAGCATCTCTGCAGCATAACTGCCTGAACACAGGGTGCGTCCAGGACGCTGTCATTTTAGGGGGAAATTTTGAAGGAGACTTTAGCGAGAGTGGTGAATCTCTAACTCATTAGGCCAGTTCATTGGCTATATTTAAGAGGGAGGTTAGATGTGTGGTCTTTAAGTGAAAGACCTGTCCTGGGACGACCAAATTGTCCACTCTAGACTTTAATTGACGTATTTTACTCTAGTTTAGAGGTTTAGAGATGGAAGTAGGCCATTTGGCCCACCGGGTCCGTGCCGACCAGCGATCACCCCGCACACTAGCACTATCCTACACACATTGGGGACAATTTACAATTTTTACCGAAGCTAATTAACCTACAAACCTGCATGCCTTTGGATTGTGGGAGGAATCCGGAACTCCCGGAGAACACCAATGCGTTCACAGGCAAAAATGTACAAACTCCCTACAGACAGCACCCGTAGTCGGGATCGAACCAGGGTCTCTGGCGGTGTGAGGGCCTGATTGTTAAGGGCTTAGACACACTAGAGACGGGAAACTTGTACCCGATGTTCGGGGAGTCCAGAACCAGGGGCCACACAGTTTAAGAATAAGGAGCAAGCCATTTAGAACGGAGACGAGGAAACGCTTTTTCTCACTGAGAGTGGCGAGTCTGTGGAATTCTCTGGCTCAGAGGGCGGTGGAGGCCGGTTTGCTGGATACTTTCAAGAGAGAGCTAGATGGGGCCCTTAAAAATAGCAGAGTCGGGGGATATGGGGAAAAGGCAGTAAAAGGGTACTGATTGGAGATGATCAGCCATGATCACATTGAATGGCGGTGCTGGCTCGAAGGGCCGATTGGCCTACTCCTGCACCTATTGTCTATTGAGGCAGCAACTCTCCCGCTGAGCCACTGTGCTGCCCACTCGTGCCTCTTTTTATTATGTCGAATACTGTTTGCGAGTTGATTGATCTACTAATCCAGCTGGCAAAGGACGCATGTTTCCATGGTCAAAGCTGCATGTCTCCATGTCTCTGTTTACAGGGCCTCTGTAATGTCATTTACGATGCTTGCAAGATTTACTGCTTCCAGGACGGCAGCGAGCCAAGGCGACTATTTGCATGCCACCCACAGATGCAGATCCACCATCACACTCTTAAATCTCCACTCCCACCGCACATTTTTTACGTTCGGACTTTGCTGGCTTTACCTTGCACTAAATGTTGTTCCCTTATCATGTATCTGTACACTGTAAACGGCTCGATTGTAATCATGTATTGTCTTTCTGCTGACTGGTTAGCACGCAACAAAAGCTTTTCACTGTACCTCGGTACATGTGTCAAGAAACTGAACTGAAATGCAGTTTGACTCTCTGAAATACGGCAACGTTATGTAAATAAAATTAACTGAGCTTACAAGTGTTTAACGATTTAATGTACTCTGTTAGTTAACGAACTGTAATTAATTACTGCCACCATATTCTTGCTGTAATTACTACCCTAACGACTGTATTACTGAGACAATACTAGGGGCCGGCTTTTAAGTGCAGATCTTTGCAAAAAAAGTTTGACAAAATAAGCCTTCGAAGCATCACGCAGTTTACCTTGTGGTATATATCAATGCATCTTTTTTACTTGCTGTGTATAAACAGTATATAAAACATCGCCCACTGTCTCAATTCATCTGACAACTTTAAACCTGATAAGAGATTACAAGACGATAGACACAAAATGCTGGAGTAGCTCAGCGGGATGTTTCAGGTCAACACCCTTATTCACACCGAAGCCGTCTGAAGAAGGGTCTCGAACTGAAACATCACCCATTCCTTCTCTCCAGAGATGCTGCCTGGCCCGCTGAGTTACTCCAGCATGTTGTGTATTTTCGGGGTAAACCAGCATCTGGAGTTCCTTCCTACACATCCAGCTTAATCTCAACTGAAATCATTGATTTACCAAAGGAGAAAGGTTATGAACTCATTATTTTTAATGTTGATACAATGAGACAATTTATTTGTTCAAGAGGGAACTGCAGATGCTGGAAGATCGAAGGTACATAAAATTGCTGGAGAAACTCAGCGGGTGCAGCAGCATCTATGGAGCGAAGGAGATAGGCAACGTTTCGGGCCGAAACCCTTCTTCAGACTGATGGGGGGGGGGGGGGGGAGAAGGAAGGAAAAGGGGAGGAGGAGGAGCCCGAGGGCAGGCTGATAGGAGGGTGGGAGGAGACAGCTAGAGGGTTAAGGAAGGGGAGGAGACAGCAAGGGCTAGCAAAATTGGGAGAATTCAATGTTAATGCCATTCGGACGCAAGGTCCCCAGGCGGAATATGAGGTGCTGTCCCTCCAATTTCCGCTGTTGCTCGCTCTGGCAATGGAGGAGACCCAGGACAGAGAGGTCAGATTGGGAATGGGAGGGGGAGTTGAAGTGCTGAGCCACGGGGAGGTCAGGTTGGTTATTGCGGACCGAGCGGAGGTGTTCGGCGAAACGATCGCCCAACCTGCGCTTGGTCTCCCCGATGTAAATCAGCTGACATCTAGAGCAGCGGACGCAGTAGATGAGGTTGGAGGAGATGCAGGTGAACCTTTGTCGCACCTGGAACGATTGCTTGGGTCCTTGAATGGAGTCGAGGGAGGAGGTGAAGGGACAGGTGTTGCATTTCTTGCGGTTGCAGCGGAAAGTACTCGGGGAGGGGGTGGTGCGGGAGGGAAGGGAAGAATTGACAAGGGAGTTGCGGAGGGAGCGGTCTTTGCGGAAGGCAGACAAGGGGGGAGATGGGAAGATGTGGCGAGTGGTGGGGTCACGTTGGAGGTGGCGGAAATGGCGGAGGATTATGTGTTGTATTTGCCGGCTGGTGGGGTGAAAGGTGAGGACCAGAGGGACTCTGCCCTTGTTGCGAGTGTGGGGATGGGGAGAGAGAGCAGTGTTACAGTGTTACAGTTTATTTGTTGTCATTTGAACCTCATTGAGGTTCAAACGAAATTTGGTTTCTGCAGTCATACACACAAGAAAAAGAACCAAGACACAACACAATTTACAACACAGTGAGGAGGAGATTCACTGTGATGGAAGGCAAAGTCTTATCTCTCCCCTGCACTCCTCATTCTCCTCCCGATGTCAGAATCAAAGCCCCCGGCGGGCGATGGTAAGTGTCCCACGGCCATTAAAACCGTGCCGGGTGATGCAAGACTGCGCTTCGGGTCTTGGTGTTGGAGCCCCCGGCGGGCGCTAGCAAGTCCCACGGCTGTTAAAGCCACGCGGGGCGATGTAAGGCCCTGCTCCAGGTAATTTTCAACCCCGCAACTCGGGCGGGAGAAGTCGCCGTTGCGGAAGCCCCGAAAAGCGGTCTCCCAGCAGGGACCCTCGGGCTCCCGGTGTTACCGTCCACCAGACCTGCGTTTGTAGCCTCCGGATCTCCGAGTTCGGGCCGCAGCAGCGCGCCACCATCGCTCCTCCCGCTCCGAACTCGGCCGGCTCCATGATGGTGGGTAAGTCCGCAGCTCCGCGACTGGAGCCCCAGGTCGTTCCGGTTGGAGGCCGCTCCACGGCGCTCGGCCCCAACGAAAACGGAGACCCGATAGAGAAAAGGTCGGATTCTCCGTGCAGGGGAAAGATTTTAAAACTTTCCGCTCACCCCCCCACCTCCCCAGCCCCCACACACATACCCAGTTAAAATAAAAATACTTTAAACTACATTCAAACGAGACAAAAAATAAAAAACGAGAGATGGACTACAGAGGCCGCTGCCACGTGAGTCGGGCCACCCACCCAAGGTCTAATGACTGTGATGTTGTTGGCTGGTCGGTGAAAGAATGCCAATATCTGTGAAATGTCATCATTTCGACTTTGCTCAGTTCAACAAACCAGTAGCAATCAGAAAACGGGCACCATTCAGGAATTTTTACAGTCAAATCACTTCCGTGATTAGTAATCATTCACTGAGAGGGCGGTGGGTTTATAGAATGAGCTGCCAGAGGAGGTAGTTGGGGCAGGTACCATATCAATGTTTAAATGAAAGACTCAAAATGCTGGAGTAACTCAGCGGGTCAGGCAGCATCTCTGGGGGGTCATGGATTGGTGACGTTTCTGGGTTGGGACCATTTATGTTTTGTTTACAGACACAATGCAGAAAAAGGCCCTTCTGCCCATCGAGTCCGCGCTGACCAGCGATCCCCGTACACTAACACTATCCTGCACACACTGGAGACCATTTACAAGTACACCAAGCCAATGGGCCTACAAACATGTACTTCTTTGGAGTGCGGGAGGAAACTGGAGCGCCTGGGGGAAACCCACGCAGGTCACAAACTCTGTACGGGCAGCACCCATAGTCAGGATCGAACCCGGGTCTTTGGCACTGTAAGGCAGCAACTCTGCCGCTGCGCCACCGTGCCGCGCTATTACATCAAGGCAAAGATGTGAGTCAATGACTGACAGGAATAGTTTGTTAGACCGGGATAAGATTGTACATCTGTAATAACCTCCGGCAGTTATCAGTGTCTTTACTGCAATGGTATTATTCGGAGTGTCATGATGTCCTGCAAACCGCACAGAAGGAGCCAACATAGAAAATAGGTGCAGGAGTAGGCCATTCGGCCCTTCGAGCCTGCACCGCCATTCAATATGACCATGGCTGATCGTCCAACTCAGTATCCTGTACCTGCTTTTTCTCCATACTCCCCTGATCCCTTTAGCCACAAGGGCCACATCTAACTCCCTCTTAAATATAGCCAATGAACTGGCCCTCTTAAATATAGCCAATGAACCTTCTGCAGCAGAGAGTTCCAGAGATTCACCACTCTCTGTGTGAAAAATGATTTTCTCATCTCGGTACTAAAAGATTTCCCCTTTATCCTTAAACTGTGACCCCTTGTCCTGGACTTCCCCAACAACGGGAACAATCTTCCTGCATCTAGCCTGTCCAACCCCTTAAGAATTTTGTAAGTTTCTATAAGATCCCACCTCATATGGGCGGCACGGTGGCACAGCTGGTAGAACTGTCACCTCACAGCACCAGAGACCCCGGTTCGATCCCGACCTCTGCTGCTGTCTGTGTGAAGTTTGCACGTTCTCCCTGTGGCCGCAAGGGTTTCCTCCGGGTGCTCCGGCTTCCACTATCCAAAGACGTACGGGTTTGTAGGTTAATTGGCCTCTGATAATTGTCCCTCGTGTGTAGGGAGTGGATGTGAAAGTGGCATGGACTCAGTGGGCCGAAGGGCCTTCTTGAACTAAACTTAGCTGTTCTCAGCTGAATAGAGATAAGGACTGTCAGAAGGGCTTAACAATGTACACTTGTAACTGGTTTTTAAACCCACATTAATTACTTTATGGCATGAAAGCTTAGCATAGATCTTCTGAGCTACAATGGGCAAGATTGAACAAGGATCTTTGTATGTGTAGGAATGAATGAATACGTTTATCGGCCAAGTATTCACATACAAGGCATTTGCCTTGGTGCTCCGCCCACAAGTGACAACATGACATACAGTGACGGTTAAGGACAATTAACAGAAGCCAATTAACCGACAAACCTTCATGCCTTTGGGGTGTGGCGGGAAACCGGCCACAGAGTGTGTGGGTGCGTGGAACAAGCTGCCAGAGGAGGTAGTTGAAGCTGGGACTATCCCGTCGTTTAAGAAACAGTTGGACAGGTACATGGACAGGGCAGGACCAAGCGCAGCCAAGTGGGACTAGGGTAGATGGGACATTGTTGGTCAGTGTGGGCGAGTTGGGCCGAAGGGCCTGTTTCCACACTGTGTTACTCTATGTTTTTAAGAAGGAACTGCAGATGCCGGAAAATCGAAGGTACACAAAAATGTTGGAGAAACTCAGCAGGTGCAGTAGCATCTAAGGAGCGAAGGAGATAGGCAACGTTTTGGGCCGAAACCCTTCTTCAGAGTGAAGAAGGGTTTTGGCCCGAAACGTTGCCTATCTCCTTCGCTCCATAGATGCTGCTGCACCCGCTAAGCTTCTCCAGAATATTTGTCTACCCTGTGTTACTCTATGACTCTATGACACCTGGAGAAAACCTACGCGGTCACAGTGAGAATGTACAAACTCCGTACAATGTACGAACCACCCAGTCTCTGTTTTAAATGATGATCAAACCTCCACATCCCTACAACATAGAGGATTCCAAGATTCACCACCATTCGGGTCCTAGTAATTTTCCTCATCTAAGTTCCATGGGGCCTACTCCAAATGTGTTCACCCTGGTTGTTTAGCCTAGTTTAGTTTATTGTCACGTGGACTGAGGTAGAGTGAAAAACTTTTGTTGCGTGCTATCCATTCAGCAGAAAGACACTACATGACTATACATTAGAGGAAGAGACTGACTTTGATGCCTTCCTTAACAGTGGGAAACTTTTGATTCTGCTGTGTGGGGATGTTTTATGTTGAATTCTATCAACTCTTATGTTGCGTTCTTTATTTTCATTGCATGGCTGTACGGTTATTACATTTCACTGTGCCAACTGGCATATGTGACAAATAAATGTATCTTGTATCTTATCTTGTATCTTGACTACAAGCGAGCCGTCCACAGTGTACAGATTATAGGATAGGATAATGGGGATAAAGACATCCGAGGGATCACCAATGACTCCATTTACACCTCATGCTGCCTCAGCAAGGCCACCAACATAATCAAGGATGAGTCACTCCCCGGCCACTCCCTCTTCTCCCCTCTCCCATCGGGCAAAAGAAATAGAAATAGTATGAAAACGCACACCTCCAGATTCAGGGACAGTTTCTTCCTGGCTGTTATCGGGCAACTGAACCATCCGACCACAGCTAGAGAGAAGTCCTCATCCACTATCTACCTCATTGGAGACCCTTAGAAACATAGAAAATAGGTGCAGGAGTAGGCCATTCGGCCCTTCGAGCCTGCACCGCCATTCAATATGATCATGGCTGATCATCCAACTCAGTATCCTGTACCTGCCTTCTCTCCATACCCTCTGATCCCTTTAGTCACAAGGGCCACATCTAACTCCCTCTTAAATATAGCCAATGAAACAACAAAACTGT
Organism: Leucoraja erinaceus; assembly: GCF_028641065.1. Taxonomy (NCBI): domain Eukaryota; kingdom Metazoa; phylum Chordata; class Chondrichthyes; order Rajiformes; family Rajidae; genus Leucoraja; species Leucoraja erinaceus. The sequence goes on along the minus strand of NC_073400.1, from coordinate 29,177,183 downwards.
ACGTCTTTGGAGTGTGGGAGGAAACCGAAGATACCGGAGAAAACCCACGCAGGTCACGGGGAGAACGCACAAACTCCGTACAGACAGCGCCCGTAGTCAGAATCGAACCTGGGTCTCCGGCGCTGCATTCGCTGTAAGGCAGCAACTCTACCGGTGCGCCACCGTGACCGCCCTTTCTCACTGTTCGATCTTTGATCGGACTTTATCCCGCACTAAACATTATTCCTGTTATACCCGTTATCACGTATCTGCACACTGTGGTCGGCCCGATTGTGATCATGTGTCATCTTTCCGCTGACTGGTTAGTGGAAGCATCCTCCCCACATCCACTCTATCCAGGCTTTTATCTGATCTGTTGGATAGCAGGCGGAAAAAAAGCCCTTCACTGTACCTCGCGAGGTACACTTGACAATAATAATCCGAATCCCAATCCACTATTGCTGCCTTCAAATGACCTTGTCATGAAGGTCAACGTACTTCTGCTTTTCCAACCCTTCATTCATTGTGTATTTCTGGGTGTTAGCTGAAGCGTGCAACATCAAAAGATAACTCTGAAAATGGGAGATAAAGTTGGAAGCAAGATTGAGATAAGAGTTATTTTGTGCTGGAGTTGTTTACAGTGGTTCTGCATTTTATCTCTGCTGCGCCGTGACTGAACAGGTGCGGGTGTGTCAGGTGAGGCGCCAAGTTTGGAGGAAGATCGCCTGTCTTCAGTCTCCCAGAAAGACATCTGTCTTATGTCAAAGGAAAAGCCATTATCACAGCAACAGTGGAGAGGGTTCAAGTTTAGGTTAAGAGGTTATGAGCGCAAAAACAGGCTCTCTCTGTCCTCCGAGTCCACGCCAACCAGCCATCCCCAATAGTACAGGTGTCAGATGCTATTGGGAGAAGGCAGGAGAATGGGGTTAGGAGGAAGAGATAGGTCAGCCATGATTGAATGGCGGAGTAGACTTGATGGGCCAAATGGCCTAATTCATAGAAACATAGAAACAGAGAAAATAGGTGCAGCAGTAGGCCATTCGGCCCTTCGAGCCTGCAACGCCATTCGATATGATCATGGCTGATCATCCAACTCAGTATTCCATCCCTGCCTTCTCTCCATACACCCTGAATCCTTTAGCCACAAGGGCCACATCTAACTCCCTCTTAAATATAGCCAATGAACTGGCCTCGACTGTGGCAGAGAATTCCACAGATTCACCACTCTCTGTGTAAAAAATGATTTTCTCATCTCGGTCCTAAAAGACTTCCCCCTTATCCTTAAACTGTGACTCCTAGTTCTGGACTTCCCCAACATTGGGAACAATCTTCCTGCATCTGGCCTGTCCAACCCCTTAAGAATTCCGAGCACATGACCCTGTGACCATGTTCGGTTTCCCCCCACATTCTAAAGACGTACATGTTTGTAGGTTCATTGGCTTGGTATAAGTGTAAATTCTCCCTAGTGTGTGCAGGATAGTTAAGGTGCGGGGATCGCTGGTTGGTGGGCCGAAGGGCCCGTTTCCGCGCTGTATCTCTAAACTAAACTGGTCTAAAGCAGCATCATTCTGGACACTAGGGACAATTTGCCATTTTACCAAAGCCAATTAACCTACAAGCCAGTAGGTCTTTGGATTGTGGGAGGAAACCGGAGCCGCTGGGGAAAACCCACGCAAGTCACGGGGAGATCGTACAAACTTCGTACAGACAGCACCTGTAGTCGGGATGGAACCCGGGTCTCTGGCGTTGTGAGGCAGTGCCTGTCCCACTTAGGAAACCTGAACGGAAACCTCTGGAGACTTTGCGCGCCGCCCAAGGTTTCCGTGCGGTTCCCGGAGGTTGCAGGTGGTTGCCGGAGGTTGCGGGTAGTGGAAGCAGGTAGGGAGACTGACAAAAACCTCTGGGAACCGCATGGAAACCTTGGGTGGGGCGCAAAGTCTCCAGAGGTTTCCGTTCAGGTTAACGTTCAGGTTTCCTAAGTGGGACAGGGACATTACTCTGCCGCTGCGCCACCGTGGCTGGTTGTGATTTTTGTATGAGCCGTGAGAAATCTGTACCTGCAAATGGAAAAATAAAACCTAGTTCAGCCCTAATTGCTGTCGACGGATCAAATAAACAGACCAATCTTTCCCTGGCACGTTCGATAGTACAGATAATCGGAGCCAGAAGTGATTTAGGGATCGTGTTTAAGAAGGAACTGCAGATGCTGGAAAATCGAAGGTACACAAAAAAGCTGGAGAAACTCAGCAGGTGCAGCAACATCTATGGAGCGAAGGAAATAGGCAACGTTTCGGGCCGAAACCCTAGATGGAAATAGGCAATGTTTCGGGCCCGAAACGTCGCCTATTTCCTTCGCTCCATAGATGCTGCTGCACCCGCTGAGTTTCTCCAGCTTTTTTGTGTACCTGTGATTTAGGGATCGTTGCTCGTGTGTTATAAGCAGACAGAGCAAGTTTGCTTTTATGGCAACTCGTATGTCCCTGCTAACCCAAAGTGGGAGGCTGGATGGCTGCAGGAAGTTTTCTGAACTTTAAACCTTGGCGACAGTCAGTCTTTACAAATAAAAGTTCCAAATGCCCATAGAACTCGTGATATTGGAAGGAAGTGCAGATGCTGGTTTACACCGGAGAGAGAGGCAACATGCCAAACAGACTGTCTCTTCAGACTGAAGAAGGGTTCACGCATTCCTTCTCTCCAGGGATGCTGCCTGGCCCACTGAGTTACTCCAGCATTTTGTGTCTATCTTTGTGACATTGGTAGGCAGTGGGGGGGTGGGGGAGGAGGGAAGGGGGGAGAAGGAACACGGAGGTGAGGTCGTCTGACTGCTTTGTGCAAATACAATGAGAGCAAGTGAAAGCATGACTCATTGCAGAAGCATTCTCCACCCACGCTCTGTTTTGCTGTCTCTCCTCTCTGTGACATTATGCTGTAATCCTTTTAGTTCAAGAAACAACTGCAGACACTGGTTAAAATGGAAGGTAGACACAAAATGCTGGAGTAACTCAAAGGGTGAGGCAGCATCTAAGGAGAGAAGGAATTGGCGACGTTTCGGATCGAGATTCTTCTTCAGACCTTATCTCCATAGATGCTGCCTGTCCCGCTGAGTTACTCCAGCATTCTGTGTCTACCTTCGATTTTAACCAGCATCTGCAGTTCTTTCTTACACATTTTGTCCACTCCATTGCATATAAGGTATGCCTCCCGCCACCTCAAGGACATAGAAACATAGAAATTAGTCTATAGGCCATTGTCCCTTCGAGCCTGCACCGCCCAATATGACATCGATCATCTGTATCCCGTACCTGCCTTCTCTCCATACCCCCTGATCCCCTTAGGGGCCACATCTCCCTGGACCTCTTAAATATAGATATCGAAACCTGAAACATCACCTATTCCTTCTCTCCTTAGCTGCTGCCTCACCTGCTGAGTGACTCCGGCATTTTTTATCCTGTCAGTTTAGTTTAGTTTAGAGATACATCGCGGAAACAGGCCCTTCGGTCCACCGGGTCCGTGCCGACCAGCGATCCCCGCATATTAACACTACCCTACACACATCAGGGACAATTTGTACATTTATACCTAGACGATTCACCTACAAAACTGTACGTCTTTGGAGTGTGGGAGGAAACCGAAGATGTCGGTGAAAACCCACGCCAGTCACGGGGAGAACGCACAATCTCTGTGCAGACAGCACCCGTAGTGGGGATCGAACCCAGGTCTCCGGCGCTGCATTCGCTGTAAGGCAGCAACTCTACCGCTGCGCCACCGTGACTGCCCTTTCTCGTTGACTATGGCAATCTGCCCAAGCCAACCCCTCCACTGCAAAGTCCCACACATTTCAGCAGCTCCACTGCGAAATAACCTCAAGGAACAGTGTGTCTTCTTTGAAGAAGTTCTCCTCCTCTCTCCGACGAGGGTTCCGCAACGTCCTCCCCCTCTGTGCACGCCTGACCCTTCCTTATCTCTGTGTCTCCCTCTCCCCTGACTCTCAGTCTGAAGAAGGGTCTCGACCCGAAACGTCACCCATTCCTTCCACCCAGTGATGCTGCCCATCCCGCTGAGTTATAATGCCCCTGTCCCACTTAGGAAACATGAACGGAAACCTCTGGAGACTTTGCGCCCCACCCACGGTTTCCGTGCGGTTCCCGGAGGTTGCAGGTGGTTGCCGGTGGTTGCAGGTAGTGGAAGCAGGTAGGGAGACGGACAAAAACCTCTGGGAACCTCCGGGGACCGCACGGAAACCTTGGGTGCGGCGCAAAGTCTCCAGAGGTTTCCGTTCAGGTCTTTCAAGTGGGACAGGGGGATTACTCCAGTAATCGGTATGAACCAACATCTGTAGTTCCTTCCTACACACCCACTATATATCTTTGCAGCTTCCACTGCCTTCATCTGAATTTTAGTTTTTTGAGAAAGAAGCCCTTTGTCATTTTGCCATACTTGAGAACGAATTAGTACAAAGTGCAGAGAAATAGTCAACTGAGGCCGCATGTCAAGAGTCTCCAGGTTTTGGCACCATTTTCTAAGACTAGCTTCAGAAGACCGCTCGCTTGTTCTTTGCCGGGCGAGGGGGGGGAAGGGGGGGGCGAGGGTTTGTGGTACGATCCGGACAGAGGCGATGGAAGTAGGCCCTGTAGAAGCCTGGGGCTCGCCTAGATCAGGCCCCGCTCCAGGAGACCCAGAGCGCGGACCGGACTGGACTTTGAAAACGTCACCTCTTGCATGCGGTCTCAGCCGACTATTCCCAAACACTTTGTACTTATCGGGGCTCTTCTGTACGGCAATGCTCTACTGAACTGTACACAAAGAAAGAATGCTAGAGGAGGTAGTTAAGGCAGGGACTGTCCTAAATTTTAAGAAACAGTTAGACAGGTACATGGATAGGACAGGTTTGGAGGGATATGGACCAAACGCAGGCTGGTGGGACTAGTGTAGCTAGGACATGTTGGCCGGTGTGGGCAAGTTGGGCGGAAGGGCCTGTTTCCGCACTGTATCACTCTATGTCTCCAATCTCACTGTACATCTGTAGAGGTGACAACAAAGATTGACTATCAATTCTTGAGTGGAAACAGAAATAACAACAGATTTAAAGGAGACGTTGTAAACATCTGAAGATATCATCTATTCTCTGCTACATTCCCGTTCTGCTACAACTGAATGAAGAGGAACAACTTGCATTGGCAAAAAGACACAAAGAGCTGGTGTAACTCAGGAGGTCAGACTGCATCTCCTGAGATCCCCAGAAGAAGGGTCTCGACCCGAACCTTTGCCCATTCCTTCTATCTGTGGATACTGCCTGTCCCGCGGAGTTACTCCAGCAATTTGTGTCCATCTTCGGTGTAAACCAGCATCTGCAGTTCCTTCCTACACATCTCTGGGGAACATGGGTAGGTGACGTTTTGGGTCAGGATCTTTCTTCAGACCTGAAGAATAAAGTCGGAAGATGGGACCCGTACCAAAACGTCCCCAACCCATGTTCTCCACAGATGCTGCCTGACCCGCTGAGTTACTCCAGCATTTTGTGTCTGTTTTTTGCCCAACCTGGATTTTACTGATGAACTGCTTAGAAGCCGGGGGATTCAATGAACGAAATCTCATGTGTGAGCTGATCGTGACTGAAGACGATTACCAGCGGGCAAAGGTTGGTCGAAGCTACAAATATTTTGTGTCGGAAGACCAGGGGGGGGCGGTACGGTGGCGCAGTGGTAGAGTCGCTGCCTCACAGCGCCAGAGATCCGGGTTCGATCCTGACTACGGGTGCTGTCTGTATGGAGTTTGTACGTTCTCCCCGTGACCTGCGTGGGTTTTCTCAGAGATCTTCGGTTTCCTCCCACACTCCAAAGACGTACAGGTTTGTAGGTTAGGATGGCTTGGTATCAATGTAAATTGTCCCTAGTGTGTGTCGGGCAGCGTTGGTGTGTGGGGATCGCTGGTCGCCGAGGACGGGGTGGACCGAAGGCCCGTTTCCGCGCTGTCAAGACAAGTCTATTCGTCACATACACATACGAGATGTGCAGTGAAATGAAAAGTGGCAATGTTCGCAGACTTTTGTGCAAAAAAGTCATACCCATTGCCATAAACAGCTTAAATAAAAAATGAACAATGGACAAATTAACCCGGACGCATTGTTACTTTACACGTATCCACAACTTTTATCTTGTCTATTTTTACAGTTTTTAATCTTTATATTTGCTTTTAAGATCGATACACACTGTGTGTGTGCTCGCATAAATCTGTGTTGTATGACTGCTTATCAGTACATTGTCTTGTCTGTATGTTGAGCCACGTCAAAGAAGATTTTCTGTTACGACAGACAATAAACTTTTCTGAATCTGAATCTGAATCTGAAAACAAACAAACAAACAAACCACAAACTACAAACAGAATGTAACTGAATCACATATTCTTTTACATATTTCATGTTGTGGGAGGAAGAAAAAAGGGAAAAAAACAGCAATTTAAAAAAAGCAGTAGAATGGTTCAGTAGAGTTAGTCCCTGGTGAGATAGGAGTTTACAGTCCGAATGGCCTCTGGGAAGAAACTCCTTCTCAACCTCTCAGTTCTCACAGCATGGCAACGGAGGCGTTTGCCTGACCGTAGCAGCTGGAACAGTCCGTTGCAGGGGTGGAGGGGGCCTGCCATGATCTTATTGGCTCTGGAGTTGCAACTTCTGATATACAGTTCCTGCAGGGGGGGTGAGTGAAGTTCCCATAGTGCGTTCAGCCGAACGCACTACTCTCTGCAGAGCCTTCTTGTCCAGGACAGAGCAGTTCCCAAACCAAATTGTGATATTTCTGGACAAGATGCTTTCCACAGCCGCTGAGTAGAAGCACTGGAGGATCCTCAGAGACACTCTGAATTTCCTCAATTGCCTGAGGTGGTAAAGGTGCTGTCTTGCCTTACTCACCAGTGCTGCAGCGTGTGATGTCCATGTCATGTCCTCAGAGATGTGGACTCCCAGGTATTTAAAACAGCTCACCCTATCCACAGGATCCCCATTTATCCTCAACGGTGTGTCTCTAAACTAAACAGAGAGCACAGACACCGAGACAACAAGAAGGCCACAACCCAAGGGGAGGGGCAGTGTACAGAGAAGAAGAAGGAGCTAAGTTTAGGGCACGTCTTGACTAAACTTCTGAAATTGGTGCCTCTTAGGATGTTTGAGGGAGGACTCCCAAAGAACATTCAGGCCAGACAAGAGAGAGAGAGAGAGAGGCCCAGTGTTGAAGGGGGAGAGGCCACATGTCACGAAGAGATAACTAGGAACATATGGGCTGCAGTTTGGGACTCCTGGAATCTGGTGGGAAAACTTTCTGGAAGTGGGCATCTGTACGGAAACTGGGATTTGAGACATCGTCTTTCTAAGGATTTTTTTCTCTCTCTCTGCACCACCATACATTCTTCCTGTGATGAAGTGACCAGAACAGCACACAATACTCCAAACCTCTTTAGACTTTAGACTTCAGAGATACAGTGTGGAAACAGGCCCTTCGGCCCATCATGTCCGCGCAGACCTGCGATCACCCTGCACTCTAGCACTATCCTACACACACTGGGGACAATTGGCCTACAAGCCATTACGTCTTTGGAGTGTGGGAGGAAACCGGAGCAGCTGGAGAAAACCGTGCGCAAACTCAGTCAGGATCAAACCCTTTGTCTCTGGCACTGCGAGGCAGAAACTCTACCGCTGTGCCACCATGCTGCCAACAGGTCATGTGGAGGAAGGAACTGCAGATGTTGGTTTAACCCGAAGATAGACACAAAAAGCTGGAGAAACTCAGCGGCAGCACCAGGCAGCATCTCTGGAATGAAGGAATGGATGACGTTTCGGGTCGAGACCCTTCTTCAAACTCCCTGCACATCAAAAACCTCTTATTTATTTTATTTATTAATTGACCTGTTCCAGTTTCTACCACTGGTGTGATGCAATATCATTTTTTTTGGCCATTTCTACTTGGAACTACTTTCTCTGCCAGTTTGTCTTTTTCTATGTGTAACCGCTACATTGGCTCTCGGGACGCAGTTTGCAACACTATCCGTCCAATTCTTCAAAATCATTTCAAATCCCTTCTGTAGTCTCGGAACATTCCCCACACATCAAAAACATCAATTAATATTCATCTCAAGAAATGCCCGATGGATAATGCCAGCACCTCAACCTGCAGCCAATGTTGAACCGTAAATGACACTTCCCCCAAATTTTCCATGACTCACCATTTGGTGCCATCAACAATAATGTCAGGAACAAACTGGATAGAAAATTTAGTTTCTGCAACTGGTGTGATGCAACAGCATTTATTTTGGCCGTTTCTGATTGGAACTATTTTCTCTGGCAGTTTATCTTTTCAATCTTCCATTGGCAGTTCTCATCTGGCAGAGATCTCATCTCTGGAGAGAGAGAGAGAGAGAGAGAGAGAGAGAGAGAGAGAGAGAGAGAGAGAGAGAGAGAGAGAGAGAGAGAGAGAGGAGAGAGAGAGAGAGAGAGAGAGAGAGAGAGAGAGAGAGAGAGAGAGAGAGAGAGAGAAGAGAGAGAGAGAGAGAGAGAGAGGGGAGAGAGAGAGAGAGAGAGAGAGAGAGAGAGAGAGAGAGAGAGAGAGAGAGCACTCACACACTCACGCTCATATACACATATGCACGCACACATACACACTCACTGACACTCAACCACACTTACAAACAGGCTCCCATGCACACTCACACTCACTCACACTCAACAACACACCCACATTCACATTCATACACACTAACACTCTCACACTCACACACTCACACTCATGCACTCATGTGCACAGCCACACACACATGCTCGCACACATTCTCACGCACATGCACACACCCGCGCGCACATGTACATCCACGCACATCCACACGCACTCAAGCACACACTCACACACCTTTAGACACACACGTACACTCATGAGCATACACCCACATATACACACACATTCACACACATTCACACACACACACACACATATTCACACACACTCACACACTCGCACACACTCAGTCACATACACTCACACACACTCACTCACGCGCACACGCTCAGTCACACAAACTCACACACATTCACTCATGCACACACACTCAGTCACACACACTCACAATCACACTCACAACAGAGCACAACTCCGAGCAGTGTAAAAACAAAAGAATATGTCATACAACAACAAATACAGCCATTCACCCCAATACATGCGCGCGACAAGTTATTTAGCAGAGTTAGTACCAGATCCCTCAAAGCATGTGCTATCAGAATATCTTTTCAACATTGTAATTGCACTCATCTCTACCGCTTCCGCTGGAAGCTTTTTCCGCAAACCCACCAGCCCCTGAGTGAAAGAGTTGCCCTCAGTCCACTGGGCGACGAGGTGGAGTTGCTGCCTTACAGCGCCAGGGACCCGGGTTCGATCCTGACTACGGGTGCTGTCTGTACGGAGTTGGTACGTTCCCCCTGTGACCCCGTGGGTTTTCTCCAGGTGCTCCGGTTTCCTCCCACACTCCAATGACGTGCAGGTTTGTAGGTTTATTGGAGTCTGTAAATTGTCCCTGGTGTGCAGGATAGAACTGGTGCACTGGTGACTGCTGGTCAGCGTGGACTCGCTGGGCCCAGGATCCTGTTTCCGAGCTGTGTTTTAAACTAAACGAAGCTAAGCTTTTAAATCGCTCCCCTTTCACCTTAAACCAGTCTAGGTCCAGAAGTCAGAGCCACAGAATGAAAGAAGGTACGCGCAGACGCGATGGGCCGAAGGGCCTGTTTCCAGCCTGTATCTCTAAACTAAACTAAACTAAAAACAAAAAAAGTTTTTCATTGTACAAATATTGTGAGCAATTTTAGGCACCATTTCCATGGAAGGATGTACTGGCTCTGGAGAGGGTCCAGAGGTGGTTTACAAGAATGATCCCAGGAATGAGTGGGTTAACCTATGATGAGCGATTTTTGGCACTGGGCCTGCACTTGCTGGAGTTTAGAAGAATGAAGGGGGACCTCATTGAAACCATACAGAATAGTGAAAGGCTTGGATAGAGTGGATGTGGAGAGGATGTTTCCACTGGTGGGAAAGTCTAGGACTGGAGGCCACAGCCTCAGAATTAAAGGACGTACTTTTAGGACGGAGATGAGGAGACATTTCTTTAGTCGGGGGGTGGCGAATCTGTGGAATTATTTGCCACAGAAGGCTGTGGGGGCCAAGTCAGTGGATATTTTTAAGGCAGAGATAGATGGATTCTTGATTAGTACAGGTGTCAGGGGTTATGGGGAGAAGACAGGAGAATGGGGTTATGAGGGAGAGATAGATCAGCCATGATTGAATAGCAGAGAAAGCGATGGGCCGAATGGCCTCAATCTACTCCGATCACTTCTGACCTGATGACATTAATAATAAACTAGACTCAACTGGAATCTTTATGTACAAGTGTTTGAGATGAACAATGTGACTGATAGACATGCAGAAGGTAACCTCCTGAATGTACATTTGAGATCGGCAGATTAGGACATCGTCAGTCGATTCTAATCTTTCCTATTTTAGCTTTCAGTGCTAACCACCCACATGAGTGCAACAGATGGTGGTTTTTGACTTAATTTGGTTTTGTTTAGAGACACGGCGCAGAACCAGGCCCTTCGACCCACCGTGTGTCTGCACCGGCCAGCGATCCCCGCACACTGGCACCATCCAACTCACTAGGGACCTCCTTACAGAAGCCAACTTAACCGACGAAGCTTTCAGTTTTAGTTTTAGTTTGGAGATGCAGAGAGATAACAGGCCCTTCGTTCCGCCGATTCCACGCCGACCAGCAATCCCAGGGCGCACCAGCACTGTCCTTCATGCACCAGGGACAACTTTACTTTTACATCAAGCCAAGTAACCTACAAACTTGTGCGTCTTTCGTTTAATAGATACAGTGTGGAAACAGCTCTGTGGCCCACCGAGTCCACACTGACCATCGATCACCCATTCGCATTGGTTCAATGCTGACCCAATTTCGCATCTACTATACACTGGGGGGCAGTTTACAGAGACCAAACCCAGATGGCTGTGGGTTGTGGGAGGAAACCGGAGTACCCGGAGGAAACCCACGCGGTCACGGGGAAAACGTACGAATACCGTACAGACAGCACCCGTAGTCAGGATCGAACCGGGGTCTCTGGCGCTGTGAGGTAGCAACTCTACCGCTGTGCCACCGTGCCGCCCTTTTATGATTTCATAAGTGATAGGAACTGAATTTGGCCATTCAGCCCATCAAGTCTACTCCGCCATTCAATCATGGCTGATTTACCTCTCCCTCCTAACCCCATTCTCCTGCCTTCTCCCCATAACCCCGACACCCGTACTGATCAAAAGCCTATCTATCTCTGCCTTAAAAAATATCCATTGACTTGGCCTCCACAGCCTTCTGCGGCAGTGAATTCCACAGATTCACAGATCCACAGATGGTTTTTAAGATTACTTGTCTGAAGCAGCCGAGGCTTGTAGAGGGGTTTGCTTGATGCTTCAAAACCGGTTATGGGCCTGTCCCACTTGGGCGATTTTTTAGGCAACTGCCAGAAACTAGGACAATGGAGTTTACCGAAGTCAGCACCAGTGACAACCTACAGCAACACCAACGACAACCTACGACAGCCTAAATTGTCGCCAGTCGCCGAAAAATCTCCAACAAGTTGAAACTTATTCGGCAGTCGTCTAAAAAATCGCTTAAGTGGGACAGGCCGATTACTCGTAGTCATTTAGTGAGTATAGAAGTTGGGAAGTCATGTTGCAGTTGTGTAAGCGCTGTCTGCGGAGGGCGCTCAGCATCGCCAAGGACTGCTCTCACCCCAACCATGGACTGTTTACCCTCCTACCATCCGGGAGGCGCTACAGGTCTCTCCGTTGCCGAACCAGCAGGTCGAGGAACAGCTTCTTTCCAGCGGCTGTCACTCTACTCAACAACGTACCTCGGTGACTGCCAATCAATCACCCCCCCCCCCCCCCCCCCCCCCCCCCCCCCCCCCCCCCCCCCCCCCCCCCCCGGACACTTATTATTTATTTTTTATTCAAATCGTTTGCTATGTCGCTCTTCAAGGGAGATGCTAAATGCATTTCGTTGTCTCTGCACTGTACACTGACAATGACAATTAAAATTGAATCTGAATCTGAATCTGAATCTGAATCTGAATCTGTAAGACGTTGGTGAGACCATATTTAGAGTATTGTGTTCAGTTCTGGGCACCATGTTATAGGAATGATGTGGTCAAGCTGGATAGGGTGCAGAGAAGATTTACGAGGATGTTGCCAGGATTCGAGGATCTGAGCTATAGGGAGTGGTTGAGCAGGCTGGGACTCTAGTCCTTGGAGCGCGGGAGGATGAGGGGTAATCTTATAGAGGTGTACTGTATAAAATCATGAGAGGAATAGATCGGGTAGACACACAGTCTCTTGCCCAGAGTGGGGGAATCGTGGACAGATGACATCGGTTTAAGGTGAAGGGGAAAAGATATCATAGGAATCTGCGGTAGACAAAAATGCTGGAGAAACTCAGCGGGTGAGGCAGTATCTATGGAGCGAAGGAATATGTGAGGTTTCGGGTCGAGACTCTGGGCAAGAGACTCGGTGCGTCTACCCGATCTATTCCCTCTGAGTTTCTCCAGCATTTTTGTCCACCTTCGATTTTTCCAGCATCTGCAGTTCTTTCTTAAACATAGGAATCAAGATGCACAGAGACTCTTGCCCAGAGTAGGGGAATCAAGGACCAGAGGACATAGGTTCAAAGTGAAAGGGGAAAACATTTAATAGGAATCTGAGCGGCAACCTTTTCACACAAAGGGTGGTGGCTGTATAGAACAAACTGCCAGAGGAGGTAGGTGAGACAGCGACTATCCCAGCGTTTAAGAAGCAGTTCGACAGGCACATGGATGGGGCAGATTTGGAGGGAAACGGACCAAATGCGGGCAGGTGGGACCAGTGTAGCTGGGACATGTTGGCCGGTGCGGGCAAGTTGGGCCGAGGGGGCCTGTGTCACTCTGTGACTCATTGGCTCTCCGCACAGCCAGATACAACACTGAGAGAATGTAAAGAGAACAAGAGCAGCGCTGTTTGTGCTCAGACACACAGAGGCTTTTATTGTGGACCGGATGAATATGTTAAACAAATACCATCGCAAGCAACACAGAGCAGCACTCACGCACTTTACACCACAAACTTTAAACCCAAGCATCTCCAAAGGAATGTTTATCCCAGAATATGAGCTGGAATTTACCAGGTAATTTCCCCCATTGCGTGATGGAAGAAGGAATTTAATTTAAGCCGGTGGGGGGGATTCCACTGGCTTTAGATCAGAGGTGGGTGGTCACGGCGGGACAGCGGTAGAGTTGCTGCCTTAAGGGCCTGTCCCACTTGGTGATGTTTTTCGCCGACTGCCGGTGTCATATCAGTGTCGACAAATGATTTTGAACGTTTCAAAATCCAGCGGCGACAAAAAAAATGTTACGACACTTGAAGAAACATCGCGCGTCTATGCGCCATCACGCCACGTCAACGCCGAATCACCGCGCAAATTTTTCAGTGACCTGAGACGGACGTCAATCATGCCGGCAGTCGCCGAAAAAATTGCCAAGCAGGACAGGCCCTTAACAGCTCTTAGAAACACAGAAACATAGACAATAGGTGCAGGAGTAGGCCATTCGGCCCTTCGAGCCTGCACCGCCATTCAATATGATCATGGCTGATCATCCAACTCAGTATCCCGTACCTGCCTTCTCTCCATACCCCCTGATCCCTTTACCCACAAGGGCCACATCTAACTCCCTCTCAAATATAGCCAATGAACTGTGGCCTCAACTACTTTCTGTGGCATAGAATTCCACAGATTCACCACTCTGTGATTTTCTCATCTCTTTCAATGCCGGAGACCCGGGTTCGATCCCGACTGCGGGTGCTGTAGGTAGGGAGTGTGTACATTCTCCCCCATGACCCGCGTGGGTTTTCTCCGGGTGCTCCGGTCTCCTCCCACACTCCAAAGAGGTGGAGGTTTGTAGACTAAGCGGCTTGGTATAAAATGCAAATTGTCCCTAGTGTGAGCAGGGTAGTGTGAATGTGCCGGGATCGCTGGCCGGTGCAGACTCGGTGGGCCGAAGGGCCTGTTTCCGCACATTGTCTCTGAACGAAACGAAACTGAACGAGACCAGACCTCGATGCAGGTCGCTATCTTCAGGCTGGGAGATGATGGCATCACTGGGCAGTGGTCCAAGTGTGTGTGTGTGTTGTGCACCAGACTGCCTGGCAGTTGTACAGCTTCAATGCAGTTCTTGCCACAAGAGAAAATAATTTGCAGCGAATGCCCAGCAGATCTGGTAGCAAACCCTCCTGCGCAACCAGAAGAAGGGTCCCGACCTGAAAGGTCACCCATCCTTTTTCTACAGAGATGCTACCTCCAGATCCGCTGCCTTACTCCAGCGCTCCAGAGCTAGTCCCTTGACAACCCTCCCCCTCCACCACAGCATCCTCACTCCTCCAATACACGGACTCCGCTATCTTTAAGAGCTCTATCGAACTCTCTCTTGAAAGTATCCCGAGAACCCTTGACAACTCCCCCCCCCCCCCCCCCCCCCCCCCCCCCCCCCCCCCTCCACCGCCCTCTGAGGCAGGAAATTCCACAGACTCACAACTCTCTGTTTGAAGAAATGTTTCCTCGTCTCCGTTCTAAATGGCTTACCCCTTATTCTTAACCTATGGCCTCTGGTTCTGGACTCCCCCAACATCGGGAACATGTTGTTTAAGAAGGAACTGCAGATGCTGGAAAATCCCAGGTACACAAAACTGCTGGAGAAACTCAGCGGGTGAGGCAGCATCTATGGAGCAAAGGAAATAGGCAACGTTTCGGGCCGAAACCCTTCTTCAGACTGAAGTATTAATATTTAGACTAGTATTTATATTCAGAATGAAGAAGGGTTTCGACCCGAAACGTTGCCTCTCTCCTTCCCTCCATCGATGCTGCTGCACCCGCTGAGTTTCTCCAGCATTTTTGTGTACCATCGGGAACACGTTTCCTGCCTCTAGCATGTCCAATCCTTTAATAATCTTTGTTGTTTCAATAAAATGCCCTCTCATCCTTCTTCAGACTGAGAAGTGTCTAGACCCAAAACATCACCTACTGCTTTTCTCCAGAGATGCTGCCTGACCCGCTGAGTTGTCACTCCAGTTTTGCACGTCTACCTTCTTCATATTCGTTCTCTTTTGGTTTCGCAAGAAACAGAGAACATTTTTCTTCGCTATTGGCTAAGTACAGGATTTCCTGCCTGATTCCATCGAAGGAAATTCTAATCGCCACATCTAACCACCGTGGAAATAACCGAAGGAAATTTTCCAAGGTGTTTTCCCCCCAGGACAAGCACGAGTGGAGTTACTCATTCCTCCGGCCCATGTAGATTAGATTCAATTAGATAATTAGAGGCGAGGTAATACTTTATTAATCCCCTTTTCAGGGAAATTCAGATGTCCTTGAAGCACACTAATACTAATACAAATAGAACATAACATAAAAGAAGAAATTTAACATTAAAACATAAAAACATCCCCCCACAATGGTTCCCACTGTGGTGGAAGGCACAAAGTCCAGTCCCCATCCACTTGTCCACCCATAGTCAGGCCTATTGAGGTCTCTACAGTCGCCTTTACGGTGGCCCGATGATTCAGGCCCTCTCGCTGATGCTGCTCCGGCGTCGGGAGAACCCTCTCAGCGGCTTGGGATACCTGGAACGGCCGCTTCCTTAATAATAATATGATAACAATATCTTTTATTGTCATTGCACATAGGTGCAACGAGATTTGGGTATGCAGCTTCCATCCCATGTCGTAACTTAAACAACTAACAAAATTTAGATTTAGATACCCCGAGAAACATGATTTATTAAAAAAAAAGAGTCATTTATCCTGCAAATGAATTTATACATGTGATGTCTTAGGATAGCTTCTAAAGTACTGACTCCTGCAGCCACAAACATACTACTGGCACTACACCATCTAGGTTGCCTTAACAGTGTTCTCATGGCATCATTATATGCCACCTTTAGTCTCTGCATACTTGTCTTTAAATAGTTTGACCACAGGTGCGCAGTGTAGAGTGGTGTGCAGTATGCTCTAAATAGTGACATCTTCACCACATCTGCAGACGCACCAAATTTACGCAAGAGAATGTTCGCCTGTACATACAACATGCGTCGTTGCCTATAAATATCCTCATCATCTGTCATTTGTTCTGTAATAATATGCCCTAGATATTTTATCTTATTACTGACACTAAGATTATTGTCAGACAATTTAAAATCAGGATATTTTAGGCATTTATCCTCTTTGGTTCTACAGATCGTAACAGCACTCTTACTAGCATTATATTTAATGTCATGTTCCACACCATACACGGAACATATAGTAAGGAGCTGCTGGAGACCAGCGCTAGATGGACTAATGACCACAAGATCATCTGCATACATAATATGGTTCACTAAAATATTACCAATCATGCACCCAGTGTTACAGGTTTCTCAATTGTTTAGACAGATCATCAATATATAGATTAAAAAGGACTGGGGACAAAATTCCCCCTTGTCTAACACCATTGCTAACCCCAAATGGGGCTGAGACCCTATTGCCCCATTTTATTTGCAAAGTCTGGTGGGCATACCAGTAGGCCAGAATTCTAACAATGTATTCTGGCTCCCCTCTTTGACTCATTTTACCAAACAGCTTTCTGTGATTAACATGGTCAAAGGCTTTGGAAGCATCAATAAAGCACATAAGGATTGAAGAGTTTTTGCCTCTATATTTGTTTACAATCTCCTTTAGGGCATACTGTATATGCATAAGTCAGTGCCATGTTTAGCTTTAAAGCCAAACTGGTTATCTGTGGAGTTAACAAACTCATTTATTCTATCCAGCAGAACTCTTTCTAAAACGTTTGACAATATGCTGGCTAAAGCTATGGGCCTGTAATTATTTAGGCTGCCTACTTTACCAGCTTTGTCCTTAATGACCGGCACTAATAGGACAGACAACAATGAGTCTGGTAACAAGCCATGAATCATAAAGCCAGTAAAACAAATAGCTAGGAGAGGAGCTATCCTCATACTCGCACACTTATGATGTTCAGCAGAGATATGATCCAAGCCACTTGCTTTGTTGTTGGACAGCTTGTTCATGGCATGATACACCTCATGTGACATAATCACCATCGAGTCATTACTCTCAATATTGTCCACCCAATACAAGTCTGTAATTCTGTAAACTCGAGTCTAAGAGGCTCGCATACAAGACATGACTATGATAGACACAAAATGCTGAAGTAACTCAGCAGGACAGGCAGCATCTGTGGAGAGACCGTATGGGTGACATTTCGGGTTGAGACCCAAAACGTCACCCATTCTTTCTCTCCAGAGATGCTGCCTGACCCACTGAGTTACTCCAGCTTTTTGTGTCTATCTTCGGTTTAAACCAGCATCTGCAGTTCCTTCCTGCACATGACTTTGCGCTATCTTGCTTGTGACTGGGCTGTGCTATCTGTGGTCTGATCACACTTAGGTTTCAACGTTCGATAAACAACTGAACAGAATTCTGAGAACGGAAAAGGTACTTGTGGTTAGAACCCTGTTGTTACGCATTTGCTTCAGTTGCTGCCCCATTAGGTCTGCAGACAAAATTATGAGAAATGCCTTCTTATGTCTGGAGTTGGTTTCATTTTCATTTCTGGATTGTTCGAGAAACTTCTCAAATATAGTCTGAGGGTCTCCAAATGAGGTGGATGGTAGTTGGACCAGCTCTCCAGTGGTTGGTGGGATGGTTCAGTTATCTGACAACAGCTGGCCTGAAACTGCAGATAGACACACAAAGCTGGAGTAACTCAGTGGGTCAGACAGCGTCTCTGGAGAAAAGGGATAGGTGGCATTCCGGGTCCAGACCCTTCTGTGATGTTCCGCACTGCGTCCACAACTCGCTACAATTTCTCAGTTCCGTAGATGGAGCTGTTCCCAGACTAAGCTGCGATGCATCCTTATAAAATGCTTTCTACGGCGCGTATGTGTTTAGTTACAGTGGGCGGCAAATGAAGATGAAACTGAGGGCAGGCAGACACAAGGTTGGCAGGTCCTTTTATTACAAGGATGCATGGGGTGCTAGTGGACTGGTCAGCATGCAACAAAAAAGGCTTCCCACTGTACCTCGGTTCAGGTGACAATAAGCTAAACCGGCTAACTTCGATGTGTGGGAAGGAACTGCAGATGCTGGTTTACACCAAAGATAGCTACAGAAAAGCTGGGGTGACTCAGCGGGTCAGGCAGCTTCTCTGGAGAGAAAGATTAGGTGACGCCTCGGGTCAAGACCCTTCTTGGGATTGAGAGTCGGGGAGAGGGAAACGAGAGATGTGAAAAGGTGCAGAGAACAAAGCAAATCGAGGACAAGTGGAGCCCGCAATTGACATCCCACCAGTTTCAATAGACAATAGACAATAGACAATGGGTGCAGGAGTAGGCCATTCGCCCCTTTGAGCCAGCACCGCCATTCAATGAGATCATGGCTGATCATCCCCAATCAGTACCCCGTTCCTGCCTTCTCTCCATATCCCCTGACTCCGCTATTTTTAAGTGCACTATCCAGCTCTCTCTTGAAAGTATCCAGAGAACCTGCCTCCTCCGCCCACTGATGTCTTGCTGAGTTTCACTGTTTGTATAACTCGTTATCTCCTTTTCCACAGCCAACAACGGCCCATTGTGGGCTCCACGTTTCGCTGATCATCGTTGCTGGCTTTGATTTGTCCTTTTGCATACCTTTCATTTATTTGTTCTCTGAGCGACTCCATACCTCTCGTTTCCCTCACCCGTGACTCTCAGGCAGAAGAAGGATCTCGACCCGAAACATCACCCATTCCTTTTGTCCAGAGATGCTGCCTGACCCGCTGAGTTACTCCAGAATTTTGTAGCTAACTTCTATGTTCTTTGTTATGTAAAAGGGCATTTTCTTTTTCCGACAATATAATTAAAATCCTAATATTGTTTCTGCATCGTGAAGCCCATCCTTGATAAGGAGGTAAGCAAATCGCTACCTGAAGTTACCCACAGAGATCCCTCTCTACACCCGCTGAGTTTCTCCAGCATTTTTGTCTACCTTCGATTTTCCAGCATCTGCAGTTCCTTCTTAAACACCTCTCTACATCTGGTCTGTTTAGTTTAGTTTATTTCAGAGATACAGCGCGGAAACAGGCCCTTCAGCCCACCGAGTCCGCGCCGACCAGCGATCCCCACACACTAACACTATCCTACACACACTAGGGACAATTAACATTTACACCAAGCCAATTAGCCTACAAACCTGTACGTCTTTGGAGTGTGGGAGGAAACCGAAGATCTCGGAGAAAACCCACACAGGTCACGGAGAGAACGTGCAAACTCCGTACAGACAGCACCCGTAGTTAGGAACGAACCCGGGTCTCCGGCGCTGTGAGGCAGCAACTCTATCGCTGCGCCACCGTGTTACCCACTGCACTAATGATGAAGAGTCTCCCCCTACTGGTGAATGTTTGGATGACACTTTATTGTCACGTATTAAATAGCCAAGAGTATTTAATTGTCGTATACACCGAAAAGGAACTATGAAATTCTTGCTGAAGATAGGCACAAATAGCTGGAGTACCTCCGCAGGTCAGGCAACGTCTCTGGAGAAAAGGCATAGGTGACGTTTCGGGTCGAGACCATACTGTATCTCAAATTTAAAAAAAACCTAATCTAAGATACTGCCTAACCCACTGAGTTCCTGCAGCACTTTGTGCTTTGCTCAAGATTCCAACTCCATCTTAGGAAGTTTGGCACACCCCCAACAACTCTCGCCAACTTCTACAGATGCGCCGCAGAAAGCATTTTATCAGGATACATCACAGCTTGGTTTGGAAAAAAAGCTCCATCCAAGACCGCAAGAAATTGCAATGAATTTTGGACGCCAAAGATCCTATAGCAAGCACGCAAGATAGATCACGCGACGAAAAAGACGTAGTACGGTCATGGGCAGATTCACGGGTAATTTTCGGCCCCATTTCCGTAACCGGCTTCCGTCTCCGCTCCAAAGATCCTATAGGATACTAGTGCGGAGACGGAAGCCAGTTACGGAAACATCCTCGTAAAATTAAAGGTCTTTGGTAAAAATCTTCTCCTCATTTTCAGAATTATAATTTATTAACACAAACTGTTTCCCCGCAACGTTGATTACACTGCGGGTCGGGTCGGGTCGGGTTAATGAAATGGATGAAAAAAAGGCCCACGTTCCACTCCGTTGCGTACTACACGTCAGCCCATTGCATTTAGAAGGAGTGGTCTATATTGCTTGCTATAGGATCTTTGGTGGACACAGCCCAGACCATCACACAAACCAACCTCCCTTCCATTGACTCCATTTACGCTGCCTCGGCAAGGCCAGCAGCATAATCAAGGATGGGTCGCACCCTGGCCACTCCCTCTTCACCCCTCTCCCATCGGGCAAACGGTATAGAAGTGTGAAAACGCACACCTCCAGATTCAGAGACAGATTCTTCCCAGCTGTTATCAGGCAAATGAACCATCGTATCGCAACCAGAGAGCAGTCCTGAACTACTATCTCCCTCGGGCTGATCTTTGATCGGACTTTACTGGCTTCACCTTGCGCTAAACATTATTCCCTCATCATGTATCTCTACACTGTAAATGGCTCAATTGGAATTATGTGTTGTCTTTCCACTGACTGGTTAGCATGCAACCAAAGCTTTTCACTGTAACTCGGTACACGTGGCAGTAAACTAAACTGAACTGAACTAAATCTTGCAGTTCCTTGGGTCACTACTAATAATCCCAATTGCGAAGAAATACTTTTTACATTCGCCACTCCCGACATCTGCTTATGATTAAAGTGTTGACCAATCTTAATGCCACCTGGCTCTTGAGAAAATCAGTTTCCGAAAATAAATGGAGTTTAAATTTTGTAAAAAAATCCCTTTGGTACAACATTCTGCGCTGGTAGTTCCAACCCAATCAGGCTCTTTCCAAGCTTTACGGAGCTTTATAGATTGGAGGGGCAGAGATATGGTCGATTAGCTAGTCTTTCTCCCCCAGGGTAGTTGGGTGTACAACTTCGGAGGGCAAAGTTTTGAGGTGAGAGAGGAAAGATTTAAAAGGTGACTCGAGGGACAGGATTTCTTCACACAGAAGGTAGATGGACGTATGGAACGAGCTGCCAAAGGAAATAGTTGAGACAGGTTCAATAACAATTTGAAAGACACTTGGACTGGCACAATGATGGGAACATTTTTGAATGGACATGGGGCCAGGAACAGGCATGTGGGACTAGTTTGATTAGGCAATTTTAATGGGTTGAGCCAAAGACTTTGCACATACATCGCGGAAACAGGCCCTTCGGCCCACTGAGTCCGTGCTGACCAGCGTTCACCTCATACACAAGCACTATCCTGAGCACGGTGCAATTTACAGAAGTCAATTAGCCGTCAAACCTGCACGTCTTTGGAGTGTGGAAGGAAACCGAAGCTCCCGGAGAAAACCCACGCAGGTCGTGGGGAGAACGTACAAACTCCGTACAGACAGCACCCGTAGTTGGGATCGAACCCGGGTCTCCGGCGCTGTGAGGCAGCAACTCTATCGCTGCGCCACCGTGCCACCCGCTGCACTAATGATGAAGAGTCTCCCCCTACTGGTGAATGTTTGGACACTTTATTGTCACGTATTAAATAGCCAAGAGTATTTAATTGTCGTATACACCGAAAAGGAACTATGAAATTCTTGCTGAAGGTAGACACAAATAGCTGGAGTACCTCCGCAGGTCAGGCAACGTCTCTGGAGAAAAGGCATAGGTGACGTTTCGGGTCGAGACCCTACTTCAGACTCAGAGTCAGGGGAGAGGGAAACGAGAGATATAGATGGCGATATGGAGAGATATGGGACAAATGAATGAAAGATATCAAGGATACGGTCCACTGTTGGTTATAGGCTAGGTGAAAATGAGTTACAGACAATGAGACTCTCCGGGTTGACAGTGAAACTGGTACAACAAGAAGAGCGAGGGAGGGACGGAGAGAGGGGGAAGGCAAGGGTTACTTGAAGTTAGAGAAATCAATATTCATACCGCTGCCCAAGCTAAATATGAGCTGCTGTTCCTGCAATTTGCATTTGTCCTCACTCTGACAATGGAGGAGGCCAAGGACACAACGGTTAGTGTGAGAATGGGAAGGGTAGTGGAAATGTTTTGCAACCGGGAGTTGCTGCCTGTGTGGAGTTTGCACGTTCTCCCTATGACCGCGTGGGTTTCCTCCGGGTGCTCCGGTTTTCTCCCATATCCCAAAGACGTTCGCAGGTTGATTGGTCCTTTGTACATTGCCCCTCGTGTGTGGGGAGTGGGTGAGAAAGTGGGATGACGTAGAACTGGTGCGGTGGATGATCGATGGTCAGCATGGAGTCAATAGTTCAAAGGTTTTTTTAGATTTGCGATCCCAAGCTGTATCTCAAATCTAAAAAAAAACTAATTTAAGATACTGCCTAACCCACTGAGTTCCTGCAGCACTTTGTGCTTTGCTCAAGATTCCAACTCCGTCTTAGGAAGTTTGGCACACCCCCAACAACTCTCGCCAACTTCTACAGATGCGCCGCAGAAAGCATTTTATCAGGATACATCACAGCTTGGTTTGTGAAAGAAAGCTCCATCCAAGACCGCAAGAAATTGCAATGAATTGTGGACGCCAAAGATACTTTAGCAAGCACGCAAGATAGATCACGCGACGATAAAGACGTAGTACGGTCATGGGCAGATTCACGGGTAATTTTCGGCCCCACCAAAGATCCCATAGCGGAGCAAAGATACTAGTGCGGAGACGGAAGCCGGTTACGGAAACATCCTCGTAAAATTAAAGGTCTTTGGTAAAAATCTTCTCCTCATTTTCAGAATTATAATTTATTAACACAAACTGTTTCCCCGCAATGTTGATTACACTGCGGGTCGGGTCGGGTCGGGTCGAGTAGCCACAGTCTTTCTCCCCCAGGGTAGTCGGGTGTACAATTTCGGAGGGCAAAGTTTTGAGGTGAGAGGGGAAAGATTTAAAAGGTGACTCGAGGGACAGGATTTATTCACACAGAAGGTGGTGGACGTATGGAACGAGCTGCCAAAGGAAATAGTTGAGACAGGTTCAATAACAATTTGAAAGACACTTGGACTGGCACAATGATGGGAACATTTTTGAATGGACATGGGGCCAGGAACAGGCATGTGGGACTAGTTTGATGAGGCAATTTTAATGGGTTGAGCCAAAGACTTTGCACGTACATCGCGGAAACAGGCCCTTCGGCCCACTGAGTCCGTTCTGACCAGCGTTCACCTCATACACAAGCACTATCCTGAGCACGGTGCAATGTACAGAAGTCAATTAACCGTCAAACGTGCACATCTTTGGAGTGTGGAAGGAAACCGAAGCTCCCGGAGAAAACCCACGCAGGTCGTGGGGAGAACGTGCAAACTCCGTACAGACAGCACCCGTAGTTGGGATCGAACCCGCATCTCTGGCGCTGTAAGGCAGCGACTCTACTGCTGCGCCATTGTGCTGCCCCTGTATCTTCCCCTTTGCTCTACCAATTGCACTTGCGTTTGACATGATTTTATTTATGTATATTATTATCTGATCTGTTTGGATAGTATGCAAAACTTTGATGCAAAACAAAGCTATTCTCTGTACCTCAGTACATCTGACAATAATAAATCTAAACCTAAACTTAAGACCATCTTTCTGTGCTGTGTAGTTCTTTGACTCTACAATCCACTCTGTCAGTTCTTCCACATGTTACATTCTCCTTCTTCGGTGGAGACGGGAGCGTAGGGGTCATTTCCCCACACAAGCCATAGGTGACTGGGCAATCTGACCCCAAGCACTAAGTTGTAAGCAGCCGAAGGTGCGCATCCCTCGGGACAGCCCCCACTGCGGGCTGTGGGTCGGGTGGAGCGGAGGTGTGGGACAATGTTCATCCCTCCACAGTGATGTGATGGACGTGGGGCTCTGGACCAATCGCTGACAAGTCCTGCCGCCCGGCAACGCATTGTCCGTTATTTAACTTTTCAGTTGAGAGGCATTCGGTTCGTTGGCTTGTAGGCGATGCCGCCTATCGGGTAGGTGGCGTTTCTGCAGAGTGACCATTCGGTAAGTTTGCTTTTAGGCAATGCAGCCTTTCGGTTAGTTGGCTTTTAGGCGTCCTGCCCTTTCTGTTAGTTTGCATTTCGGCTTCGTACGCTTTCGGTTATGTGGCCTGTCGGCCTCGTTTCCATTCGGTTATTTGGCTTCCACCTCTTAGCTTCGGCTTCTCGTCCATCGGCGCCACGTCCAGGTACCGGTAGAGCCACTGCCTCGCAGCACCAGAGACCCTGGTTCGATCCCAACCTTGGGTGCTGTCTGTGTGGAGCTTTCATGTCTTCAATGTGACTGTGTGGCTTTACTCCCACATCCCAAATATGTGCGCGTTTGTAGGCTAATTGGTAAATTGCCTCTAGTGTGTCGTGCGTACACGCGAAAGTGATCTGACATAGAACTAATATGAGTGGGTGATTGCTGGACAGCTTGGACACTATGGACCGAAGGGCTTATTTCCAAGCTGTAATCACTGAACACAGTGGGTGACCACGGTGGCACAGCGGTAGAGTTGCTCCCTTACAGCGCCAGTGACTCGGGCTCGATCCCGACTACGGGTGCTGCCTGTACGGAGTTTGTACGTTCTCCCCATGACCTGCGTGGCTTTTCTCCGAGATCTTCGGTTTCCTCCCACATTCCAAAGACCTACAGACATGTAGATCAATTGGCTTGGTATGAATGTAAATTGTCCCTAGTATGTGTAGGATGGTGTTAATGTGCGGGGATCATTGGTCGGCGCAGACTCGGTGGGCCGAAGGGCCTGTTTCCGTGCTGTATTAAACCAAACTAAACTAAAGGCTTTGGAAAGGACTGCAGATGCTGGTTTAAATCAAAGGTAGACACAAAATGCTGGAGTAACTCAACGGGACAGGCAGCATCTCCGGAGAGAAGGAATGGGCGACGTTTCGGGTCGAGTCTGAAGAAGGGTCTGCCTGCCCCGCTAAACTGAATACATCTGTGCTACATACCTCAATCACCAGTTGTGACTATGAGTTTTACATTCTCCAAACTCTTTGGGCAAGAACAATTGGACTGAATTCTTTATGAAATTTTAGAGTGGCTACATTCTAAACCTTATTTCCATTCCCAGTCACAAGTGGAAATGTAGGATGTGCTGAAGGAAATACGATCTAAAAACATTAACTGTTTCATTTCATGCAACCACTGAGGGTTTTTCTAGCAGTTTTTGTTTTTATTATGGATTTCCAGCATCTGATGTTTTAATACATGTAATCAATGCGCATTTAAATAACGGTCTATACCATGTTAAGGACCATTATTGGGTATCATTTCTCAGGTTCCACTCCTGCAGTTCAGTTTATTTACTTGGATACAGCTTGGAAACAGGCCCTTTAAGGCAGAGATAGATAGATTCTTGATTGGTATGGGTGTTAAGGGGTTATAGGGAGTGTGGGGTTAGGATGGAGAGATAGATCAGTCATGATTGGATGACGGAGCAGACTTGATGGGCCCAATGGCCTAATTCTGCTCCTATCACTTACGACCTTTAGGTTTAGGTTGTGAGTGCAGTCCTGAGCTTTCATCTGTCCTGGGCCTCCTCCATTGTCAGAGTGAGGCCCAGCACAAATTGGAGGAACAGCACCTCATATTTCGCTTGGGTAGTTTACACCCCAGCGGTATTGAACATTGACTTCTCTAACTTCAGATAGCCCTTGCTTTCTCTCTCCATCCCCTTCCCCTTCCCAGTTCTCCCACTAGTCTTACTGTCTCCAACTACATTCTATCTTTGTCCCACCCACTCCCCTGACATCAGTCGGAAGAAGGGTCTGGACCCGAAACATTGTCCATTCCTTCTCTCCAGAGATGCTGCCTCACCCGCTGAGTTACTCCAGCATTTGGTGTCTACCTACCATCTACCTCATTGGAGACCCTTAGACTTTCTTTAATCAGAATGTATCTTGCGTTTGTACAATATGGACAGCTTGACTGAGTCTGAGGAAGGGTCTGGACCCGAAACGTCGTCCATTCCTTCTCTCCAGAGATGCTGCCTCACCCACTGAGTTACTCCAGCATTTTGTGTCTACACTTGATTGTAACTGTGTATTGTCTTTCTGCTGGCTACATAGCACGCAACACAAACTTTTCACTGTACTTCGGTATACGTGACAATAAACTAAACTAAACCCCACACCTCTGTAAGAAAACATGCCCGCACATCTCCATTAAACTTTGGCCCTCACACCTCAAAGCTATGCCATCTAGTCTTTGACATATCCACCCTGGGAAATGATGGACACCACCTCCTTTGATATGATGAAATGTGCCCGAATTTCACCCTTTGAGCTCTCCAACCACAATTGAGACAAAGCAGAAATCGAGGCCAAAAACTGAAGATGCATTTCACCATTTTATGACATTGCATTGACGATTTGCAAAAATTGCAGGAATAAATTTGGTGAAATCACACATGTGCAAAAACTGAACGCCCGAACAGGGACTTGAACCCTGGACCCTCAGATTAAAAGTCTGATGCTCTACCGACTGAGCTATCCGGGCCCTGACACATACAGTGGCGCCTCGCCTATGAAAGGCTGGATCAGCTGCTGTTTACAATTGTTTTTGCTGGGTGAGTTCTGCACCAAAAGAAAATGATGCAAGTACATTATTTGCACCGCAGGCTATTTTCTGCACGCACTTAAGATACAGTTGCGTGAAACTAGCTGCCAAAAGTTAGTTTCAGGGGAAACGAAAGAAAGTTAACAGCCTGTGTGACATGTTGGCGGGCGCCATCTTTGGTGCGGGCAAAGGGGGGGTTGACGGCTTACTGTGGCCGCCATCATTTTTACTGGCAAGTGGTAGAGGGTACCAAAGATACGCCCTGTGATCTGTGGTAGGTACTGACGTTCACCATCTTAGCAATCTGTGGTAGGTACTGACTTTCACCATTTTAGCAATCTGTGGTGTGAATTTGTGGAATGGTCTGGAACAGGAGATACAACTTAGCACATGCATAATTCAGTTTAAAAAGATTTACAAAAACACTTGTTCAAAAGGATATTGGGATGAGGATAGGTGATTGTGATATTTGTTATACTGCTTGTATTGGGAAGGGTGATTAGAAAGTGATGGGTTGTAAATATGACTAAGATACTGTATAAGTATCTTAAGATACTGTAAAAGACTTAAGATTTTTGCCTCCCATCACAGTGAGGAGGTGCCTGGTGAACTCACTGTGGTGGATGTTAATTTGTGTTTATTGTGTGTTTTTGTCATTTTTTACTGTATGTAGGACTGCAAGGCAACACAATTTCGTTCAGACCGCAAGGTCTGAATGACAATAAAGGCTACTTTACTTACTTTACTTTAGTATATGCGGGTTTTTTCTTTTCTTTTTATTTTTTTTATTTTTTGTGTGGCTTTGTAAATTTTTGATTAGTGTTCAAATGTAAATAAGTTGGTGTACATATAGTGGCTGGTGTACATATAGGTGCTAAATTTGTATAAGATCATTACAAGCAGTTGAATAAGGGGTGGGAATTAATAAGCTTTGGCTTCTTCCTGCTCCTTTTCGGACACATATGATTTCATTTATTTATAAATATTGTTTATGACATTTTATAAATATTTTTGTTTTGTTTTTTGTATGCTGTTTCACATTTGCTTTTTATTCTTTTATTCTGTTCGAAATAAATAATAAAAATAAATAAATAAATAAATAAATAGATCTTTGATGCGGGCATATGGGGGTTCCCATCTTTGATGCGGGCATATGGGGGTTCCCATCTTTGATGCGGGCATATGGGAGGGGTGGCGACGCCATCTTTGATGCAGACATGGTTGGTGACGGCTTCTGGAGAACGCCATCTTTGTTGCTGGCTGGTAGGTGACGACATGCGGCCAGCGCCATCTATGGAGCGGGTAGTGGAAGTGGGGAGGTGTGACGGCTACTGGAGAACGTCATCTTTGATGTGGACTAGACAGGTCGGGTGACGTCACCCGGGTCGCCATCTTTGATGCAGGCATGCGGCGGGGGTTGAGGGCCACCAGTGGGCGCCATCTTTGTCGCTGGCCAACTGCGGCGCGGTCGACGATGGCGGCGGCACAAAACAAAATGGTCGGGGGTTTATAAGCGGCGGAGAGCAGGTTCTGAGTCCGCTTTTGGTACTGGTTTTACCCTTATTAGATCGCTGGCCGGCAGGCAGGTTGCGCGCGAGCGAGCGGTAGGGGAAGGGAGGGGAGAGGAGAGGAGAGGCTTTAGTTTAGCCGACCGAGCGGGCGGCGGCTGCACTAGGCCGTGGGGCCTCGGCCTCGCCTGAGGAGCGGCGCCGGCGGGAGGGACGGTGGGTGGGAGGGAAGGCAATAAATCGGGAGGTAGGGGTAGGATAAAGCCTGAGACCTGCCCAGCGGCAAGGACTCCCAACCCCCGGGCACGGCCCCTTACATTTTAATTACAATTTCCCTTTTTCTTCCGTTCTTTCTCTCTATTATTAAGTTCTTCCCCTCCCACGTTATTTAGTTCTTTACGCCCAAATTCTTAATGCCTCCTGGTACTAACATATCCTTTACAACCCCCTGTTATTAAGATATTCCTCCCCCCCCACCCCCATCATTATTAAGGTTTTCCCCTCCGTTATTTATTCTTTACCCCCTGCTATTAAGATATTCTTTATCCGCTGCTGTTTATTCTTTACCCCCTGCCCTGTTAATAAGGTGTTCTTTACACCCCCCCTGTTTTTAAGGTATTCTCGCCCCCCCCCCCCCCCCCCCCATCATTATTAAGGTTTTCCCCATCGGTTATTTATTGTTTACCCCCTGCTATTAAGATATTCTTAACCGGCCGCTGTTTATTCTTTAATGCATTTCGTTGTCTCTGTACTGTACACTGACAATGACAGTTTAAATTGAATCTGAATCTGAATTTACCCCCTGCCCCGCTAATAAGGTGTTCTTTACACCCCCTTACTGTTAAGGTTCTTGCACCCAGTTATTGAGATAATCTTTTCCCCTTCTATTTATCCTTCACCCTGTCTGCCCTGTTATTAAGTGTTCTTTACCCTTCCCTCTGTTTTTAAGATGTTCTTAATCCCCTGTCATTAAGTTAATGGAGGCTCCCTGCATTCGTTCAGTGGAACCCCTTTGGGCTTTGGAGTTAGGTACTGGGATAACCTGATTCTTTGAACGCCGAGGTTTGCGATATCTGATTCCAGTGAAGGATTATTTTCTGACACTTCCATTTTAAACAAAATAATCAAGAGTGTTAACTATGGGCACGTGTTCATACATTTTTGGGTGGTTTTCATTTGCATTCTGTGTGTTTTGTATTGGGCAACGTGACCAAAGTGGATCGGAGTTTTTTTCTCTTCTCGGCATATAAAACAGCTAGATTTTTCTGAGCAAATCTGCAGTGCATATGCAATAATCCAGCTGACAAGATGGTGTTACAAATTGGTAACTGGGGAAAAGTGCAGTAAAGGATTGGGATACATGACCACTTCACTTAATGGCATCGTTTGCCATGGGGCAGCTTCCAGTGACATGGTTTGTGTCGACATTTCACTGTATTTTCAAGCACCTGTTTATTAGGATCTTCTGGCAATTAGGATATTCTGCCAATTATCTCCCCTCTGGTACTTCCATTTCTCTTTACTTAAAAGTAAACTCCTTGCCTTTGATTGGAAAAGTATGGAATCTCTTTGTTGCAAGCAAAATCTGTACCTACTCTGGGGTCTATCTACTCATTGTGTTTTAGTTGTTGTCAACCCTTCCCTAAGGTATGTTTGAGTTTTGTATGGATGTCTCCAAAATCAAAATTGGCCCGTGTTTCCACAATCTTGACATTCTCTTCTCTGTGAGTTTCTGAAGTAAACATTATTATGCAGCTATTTCCACAAAACAAAACTGATTTTTGGTACACCGCTCGACAACTAAAGCACATTGTCGTCATTGCAGTTAAAAAAAAACAGCTTAGCTTTAAATATTACCTTGTTAATCATTTCCAAAGTGGCCATTTTGTCTGTACTTTAGTGATTGGTTCATGTGTTGGTTGGTGCTCAGCCCCAAGTTCTGGGTGGAGCTATTCTTGTGGGAACCTTACTCCACGCATGGTCTATTTTTGGAATGCCAAGTTGTTAACCAGATGCTGCATCTTTTTATTATTCTATCCTGTATTCAGAAGGATGCCAGTTGCTCCTGTGTGTTCACTTAAAAATGTCCCTCGACTTTAAAAATAATTTATGAGGTGAAGAACAGATGAGACTTGAGCGACCGTACAAATGCTCTTCATTGGGTTGATCCATAGCAGGTTTACGACCCAGCAATGTCTTAACCACTGTGTATTTTTGTGGCCAGTTTTCGGCACTCATTTGCACAGGACTCAATGTCCTGACTGACGGGTGATTTTGATTTTTTTTCCCCCTTCTATTCCTGTCAGTGTGTACTATTGTTACGAGCAGTTTTCACTGGCACTGTAGAATCTTTGCATTTGGTACCTTCCTACTTTAATTTTAACCTCAATCCACACCGATGTGCCAGGTGCTCCTTCTGAATGCAATGTGAGTAATGTCAAATTTTACCCCTGGTTTTGGACCAGTGTTTGCAGTGTTTTAAAACCACTTGGCTAAGTGACTGCGTTTTAAAGATGGAAGTATTGAAACTTCTCAACTTCTAAGCTGTAGTATCACCTTTTGCTTCTCCTGATCCATCCATTGTTGGTGACCATGAACTTGTGCCGTGAGGCCAAATATTTGATTCGTATTTATCAGTGGAAGAATTGTGCCTGGGCCAAACTCCAACGTATTCTTGCTGCCACAGAAATGGGAGCTGCAGTACTTTCTCTCGATAAATCTTGCTGCACCACCTTGCTCACAAGTCTTCCTTGATAATACGGGAGATGTAGCTTTGGCTCTGCGTAAAAGTTTTCTTTATTTAATTACTCTGCAAGATAGCACATCTATTTTTTTTTTGTGTGGGCTGTATCCTGGTGTGGATTTACTGTGGCTTTTCTGGGACCCAGCACTGCCACTGTTATAGTCCCTGACACTTGGAAAAGTTACCCTGCCCCAATGAGAGTATGCAAAGTTAATTTGGAAACAACCAAAGCAAATGGGGATACTCCAGTCAAATGTGTATTGGTTTTGCGGGTCGGGGATTTCTACCATGGCGACCGCATGCAGTCCGCTCTGCTTACAAATTTGGGGAGGTTGTTTTTGTGTTTTTCTTCAATAGGTGCAGATGACCCGGAAGGTGCAGAGTTGGACCCGTGTGTGTTTGGTAGTAAATATATTATATCACATCGGCCAAAAAAAAAAATCGGTAATCCTCGGCAGACCGAGGCTGCGGAGACCCCTTGGAAGATTGTTAACAAACGGGTTTATTTACCCCCGTCGCCTGTAACCGTGTGGCTTGGCATCTGCTACGCTTTTGAACTTTTTCGGAGGAGTTGATTTTTTAATCCCTGGCTTCCTGCAGTTCAACAGAGCGGAAGATGGACTCTTTCTAGCACCTGCCCGTAGAGTATTTCTAAGGCCCTTTGTGTACGCAGATCGCAAATATTTCTGCCCAGTGTATGTGAAGATGGAGATGGTCGTTGGCGATTTATAACTGACAGATTCAGTGTTCGTTGGCCTGCAGGAGCATCTTCACTGGATGTCTGAGGACAAGCATCTCTACAGCTGACCACTCACCAGGTACATCGACTCGTCCTTTATATTCCCTTGCTGGTGCAGTGTTGGTTTAAATCAGCTTTTGGTGCACATGGAATGCACAACTGTGCAATATTTGCCTAACTATTGATTTTGTGGAAGACAGACACAAAAAGATGATGTGACCCAGCAGGTCAGGCAGCATCTCTGGAGAAAAGGAATAGGTGACGTTTCGGGTTGAGACCGTTCTTCAGAATGAGTGTCGGGAAAGGGAAAACGAGAGATATATAGAAGGTGCATAGAACAAATAAGTGATGCCAAAAAAGCAACGATGATCAAGGAACAGTGGAGCCCACAATGGCCCATTGTTGGCTGTGGTGTAGGTGAGAACAATTTATACAGACAGTGAAACTCAACTGGATGACAGTGAAACTAGTATGACAACTAGGGTGGGGGGTGGACAGAGAGAGGGGATGCAAGAGTTACTTGAAGTTGGATAAACCATTTTCATACCATTTTTGTGTTATTTAAGTAACTGCCCTGGTGGATATCAGAGTCTTTGCAATATTTTATTAGAGATCGCAATGGAGATAATTTTCAAGTGGTAGATACACCTTGGTTTTGTATCAATGTTTGCAGTGTTTGAAAACTACTTGGCTAAGTAACTGGGTATTATTACGGTGGAAGTATTCGTCTTCTTGTGTATGGCGTGCACAGCCTAAAGTTGTAGGACAAATTGTTCTATTTGATCTTATTTTACTGTGCATGCCGGGTTGATTGCATTAGTCAAAACAGGGCGGACCACGTGAAGGTTGCAATCTTCCACCCCGGTGGAAGTATTGAAACTTCCTCATTCACGATTTTCTCCAGAGAAGTTGCCTGAGGAAGGGTCCTGACCCAAAACATCACGCATCCTTTTTCTCCAGATATGCTGCCTGCCCTGCTGAGTTACTCCAGCACTTTTGTGTCTCTCTTTGGTACAAAGCAACATCCGCAGTTCCTTCCTTCACAATTCTCAATGGGTACTTTGAATGGCTACCCATGATTGTGGTGATATTTGAAATGTGGCTTGCGTAAAACCTGCCATTACATGGTTTCCTCTGGTAGCCAGGAGTCAAATCAAGAGTGTTTAATGTGTATTGACAATGGACTTCTTACTTGCGCAGCAAGACAGGCCTGCAAACACAATACTCAGAAGATAACATACTATTTTTATTATTAAATCGTTGAAAACATTAGTGACGCAGTGGAGCTGGTTTCTGACAGGCCTAATATACAATAGGATACAATAATCAAAAATAATTCATTAAATCATTAACACGAGTACTGTGGCAAAAAAAAATCTGAGAACCTTCGTTCAGCCAAGACAATCCATACATTTTGTAGAGGCTTGGTGGTTGGGACAAAGTTGCTCTTGAATCTGGAGTTTATAGTTATCAGACTTCTGCACCTTCCAGATAGTAGGAGGGAAATGAGAGCACGGCAAGTGTGGTGTGGTGTATTTGATGCTGTCTGAACAGCCAGCGCCTCCTATAGATCCCTTTGATGGTGGGGGGGAACAGTACCAGTGATGGACCGGGCAGTGTTCACCACTTTTTGTAATCTCCTCCATTCCTGGGAGTTTGGGTTGCCAAACCAAGCCGTGGTGCAACCAGCAAGATGCATTTATTAAATTTTTCAACTAGTTTGTCGTCTTAATTATTTTAGTTTATTGTAGATTCGATTCACATTGAGGTTATAATATCTTTGTTGAAAGTCACATTGAACTATTGTATAAAGTAGACAAAAAGTGGGGAAACTCAGCGGGTGAGGCAGTATCTATGGAGAAACGGGATAGGTGACGATTCGGGTCGAAACCCTTCTTCAGGCTGATGTGGGGCAAGAAAAACGAAGGAAGAGGCGGAGACAGTAGGCTATGTGGGAGAGCGGGGAAGGAGGGAGGAAGCAAGGTCTACCTGAAATTAGAGAAGTCCATGTTCATACCGCTGGGTGTAATCCACCCAAGCGAAATATGAGGTGTTGTTCCTCCAATTTACGCTGGGCCTCACTCTGGCAATGGAAGAGGCCCAGGACAGAAAGGTCAGATTCAGAATGTGAGGGGGAGTTGAAGTGCTGGGCAACCGGGAGATCAGGTGAACTATTATATACCGAGCCTGATGTCTTCTGGTAGGATTCCCAGTCATTTTAGAACCCTGGTGCTTCATATTTGATTGTTTTGTCAAAACCTTTTTTATTTAAAGCACAAAACCTCTTTGCAACTGTGTAAGAAGTGTAGGAAGGAGCTGCAGGTTCTGGTTTACACTGAAGATAGGCACAAAATGCTGGAGTAACTCGGCAGGTTGGGCAGCATCTCTGGAGAAAAGATGGAAGAAAGGTCTCAGCATGAAACGTCACCTATTCCTTTTCTCCAGAGATGCTGCCAGGGCCCGCTGGGTAACTCCAGCATTTTGTGTCTAATTTTGCGCCTTTACCTGTACTCTGCGCCCTGTCCGATGAATAGAATAGAAAAAACATGTGATTTGTCTCGAATTGGCCGGCCTTCTCGGCTGCTCGTGCCACTGATGTTACAATTGGAACAACATTCAGTCATTGTGTTACAATGTTGTACTCTTGCCTGAATCAATAATTTGCTTTCTTGCTTTTTTTCTCAGTTTGGATAAAGTTTGCGGAAGATTCCAGAAGACAACTTTGCATCATCTCCCCTGGAGCCCGCAGAATAGCAACGTTTGAGACCGTGGAGAAACTAGCGGCGGAAGTCTTTGCTTGGGAGGGAATTTGTTAAACGTCAAACATGACGCTGCAAGGAGACGACTGCTACTTTTATTTTTATTCTACTTGTGCCAAGGTTTGTGTGTATCATTTTGAAGAGTCATAAAGCCATACAGCACAGAAATACTCCCTTTGGTCTAATTTGCCCATGATGACCAAGATGCCTAATCTAATCCCATTGACCCACATTAGATCCATATCCCTCAACCTTTCCTATCCATTTACCACATCAAAGTATCTTAAATGCTTTTTGTAGACACGCCTCAACTACTTCCTCAGACAGCTCATTCCATGTACCCGCCACACTCTTGAGTAGAAAAAGTTTATCCTCAGATTCATATTAAATCTATCCCCTCACCTTAAGCCTGTGTTCTTAATTTCCCTACCCAGGGTAAAAAACTCTGGGCATTCACCCTGCCTGTTCCTCTCATGATTTTATATACCATTCAGATTCAGACTCTAAGATTGCCCCTCAGCTATCTGCACTCCAAGGAATAAAGAGCTAGCCCTTCTTCCTACAGCTCAGCCCTTCGATTCCTGGCAACATCCTCGTAAATCTTTAAGAAGGAACTGCAAATGCTGGAAAAATCGAAGGTAGACAAAAATGCTGGAGAAACTCAGCGGGTGAGGCAGCATCTATGGAGCGAAGGAATAGGTGACGTTCCCAAACGTCACCTATTAGCTCCATAGATGCTGCCTCACCCGCTGAATTTCTCCAGAATTTTCGTCTACCTTCCTCGTAAATCTTGTCTGCATTCTTTCCAGCTTAATGGCATCCTTCCTGTAGCAAAACTGAGAAGAATCCCCTAATGTGGCCTCACGTCTTGAACATAACCTTCCAACTATACTCTTGACTGATAATGGCCAATGTACCAAAAGCCCACTTTACCATCCGATCCCCCCCCAAAGAACGTCAGAGTTTTAAAAGAGTCAAGAACAAGACTAAACAAATTTATAGGTCTGGAAATGATCAGTCAGGTTTTTCAACCAGCAATCAATTGATCAATAGTTTGAGGTAGATCAGTATGATGTGGTTGAATATACCGAATATTATTGAGTTCATCAATGCACCAGCATTGGGCAACACAGTGGCGTAGATGCTGCCTTAGAGTCAGAGTTCCTGGTTCGATCCTGACTGCGGGACCTACCTGTACTGAGTTTGTCCATTCTCCCTGTGACTGGGTGCTCCAGTTTCCTCCATGCTCCAAACACCTAAGTTAATTGGCTTCTGCAAATTGTCCATAGTCAGTAGGATAGAACTGGCGTACGGGTGATAAGCTGGTCAGTGTGGGCCAGAGGTCCTTTTTCCACAATCTATCTCTAAACTAAACTAATTTATGCTGTTTTTTCTTATCGAGTCCACACACAAGATTAGAAGTTGTTCAGCCAGAGCTGAACACACTTCTCGGCATCTGCATGCAACGGTGTCTGTCTTGTGCGTGGTGATGGAAAGATTGGTGGAAACAGGGCCGCGACGTGAACGCTCTTTCCTTGAACCCAT
This sequence comes from Leucoraja erinaceus, assembly GCF_028641065.1. Classification (NCBI taxonomy): domain Eukaryota; kingdom Metazoa; phylum Chordata; class Chondrichthyes; order Rajiformes; family Rajidae; genus Leucoraja; species Leucoraja erinaceus. The sequence continues at coordinate 29,141,168 of NC_073400.1, read as the reverse complement.
TTATGTTGGTGTATTGATGACTGAAGCTCAAGCAGTAATAGCATTGTATGTCTGAGTTCTTTACCAATTTTGGGGGGTGGAAATCTAATTGACCTGGTAACTGTGGCTTCAGTTTTCTGTATAATGTTCTACATCTCGGAGCTTGGGTGCCATTTTAAAAAATGCGTGCAGACCGCAGCCTATGATAATCGATTTCTTGGTGTATATTGATGCCAGTGTATTAGTGAAGCTGTTACTTTGCTGAACCTGCTGCTCTTCAGTTCAGAAATGATTATTCTTACTCTGATCAAATTTACTTGTGCTTTTGCAGGGCGACACTTGTCTGTTCCGTCACTGTGAGGCGGCTCTTGGCAATGAAACCATCTGTACTTTATGGCAAGAAGGGCGATGCTTCCGCCAAGTCTGCAAGTTTCGCCACATGGAAATCGATGTAAGTTATTGATCTAAGATTTTCCTTGAACAACTTTTTGTAAGGAAAGGGCAGCCTCTTAGGGTGGCATGATACACAGCGAAAGAGCTGCTGCCTCACAGCGCCAGAGACCCGGGTTTGATCCTGACCACGGGTGCTGTCTGCACGGAGTTTGCATGTTCTCCCTCTGACCACTTGTGTTTTCTCCGAGATCTTCCGTTCCCTCCCACACTCCAAAGACACATAGATGTGTAGGTTAATTGGTTGCTATAAATGTAAAAACGTAAAAATTGTTCCAAGTGAGATGGATAATGTTAATGTGCGTTTTCTCCGGGTGCTCCGGTTTCCTCCCACACTCCAAAGATGTACAGGTTTGTAGGTTAATTGACTTTAGTAAAGATTGCAAATTGTCCCTAGTGTGTAGGATAGTGCTAGTGTATATGGATCACTGGTCGGCACGGGCTTGGTGGGCTGAAGAGCCTGTTCCCGCGCTATATCTCTAATTTAAAACCAAACTAAATATTTTGAAATCTTATTGTGCATGCCATTAATCAAATCATTAATCTTTGCCAAGGAAGATCTGGTCCTTGCATTGAACCCTGGGGAGCACCACTGTGCACGATTTTACGTTCTGAAAAAACAGCTGTTTGCCACGGCGTCATGCAGCGTGGAAACAAGCCCTTCGGCCCAACGCGCCCGCACGTCGATCATACCGCAACCTCACTAGACCCGCTTTCTTGCATTTGGCCCACAATCCCTCGAAACCTATCCTATCCATGTACCTGTCCAAATGTTTCTTAAACGTGGTGATAGTAGCTACCTTTGTATTATGTACTAAATTACACTGCTTTCCACAGCAGGTCTGTTTCTTATCTGCTGTTGTGGATTTTCTCTGTATGCTTTCAAATCTCAAACTTCCATGCTGATTTTAATGGTTTAGGCTTTAAATAGGTGCAATTCTTTGTCTCATTTGGGGTATAGATCAAGTGCAGGCAGATGCAATGAGTTTAGCTCGGCGTTCTCTGTGCAGTACCACAGTGAGGATTCATCCTTTATGCTGTCCGAATTATTCCTAATTTGTGGTTGGTAATCTTAACGGATGCGTGAAGTTGAATTGTTTAATGTCATTTAATTTTCTACACCTTGCAGAAGAGACGGAATGAGATCCCCTGCTACTGGGAGAAGCAACTCACTGGTTGTACAAAGCTGAACTGTGCTTTCCACCACGGTAAGCCACGCTTCATTGAAGGAGTCTTCATCCCTGCCACAAAAGGTCTGTGCACTAACTGACTGCAACTAATGTGTTTCCTGCATCTACTTAATCATATTATTCTTTTTAAGTGTCTATTATAATTTGTTATATTTTATATACTAGAATATAATGTACATTCAATGATACTTTATTGTCACTTGTCAGCAAGTTCTTCAGTTAAACAGGGCATCACGGTGACACAGCAGTCTAGTTGCTGCCTGACAGCACCACAGGTAACCTGAGGTTTTCTCCGGGTGCCCCCGTTTTCTCCCTCAATCCAAAGATGTGCAGATTTGTAGATTAATTGGCTTCGGTAAAAATTGTAAATTGGCCCTGTAGTTAGTGTGTAGAATAGTGCTATTGTGCGGGGTGATCACTTGTTGGCGCGGACTTGAAGGGCCTGTTTCTGTGCCGTATCTCTAAAATAAAATAAACCTGGGTTCGATGTTGATTACGGGTGCTGTCTATATGGAGTTTGTACGTTTCTCCCTGTGACTATGTGGGTTTTCTCTGGGTGATCCGGTTTCCTCCCTCATCCCAAAGATATGCAGGATTGTAGGTTAATTGGCTTTGGTAAAAATTGTAAATTGTTATTTGGGTGTAGGATAGTGCTACTGAACGACTGATTGGTGGTCGGCATGGACTCGGTGGGCCAAAGTTTCCGTGCTTTATCTCTAAACTATACAAAAAAGTATATCAGATCTCTCTCATTGTCACTCATGAATGAGTTGTGATGTGATGTGACTTGCGATTCACCTTTAGCGTAGAGCAGGTTATGTCATAAATAATATTGTAAAGTTGAATTTAATGCTGTTTTGCCACGATACAGATTCCTTTTGAAATCGTACTTCATAGTTAATTCGGTAAAATGAGCATCACAGTCGCATAGGTTATGATATAAATACTTGATCATGCTGTTACGCCTTTCAGCGGAAAACTCTAGAATTTCCTAGTAAGGGCCAAACTGACTGTTTCCTCGATCGCACGATCGATGTACTTTCTCAAAATGACGTCGCCAGTTCAAGCACGTGGCCCAGTAACTAACGTATTCTTCAGGACAATTAACAATGCACAGTAAATGATCCTGCATAAATTGTGTACTGTTCTATCACTGCAGGCGTCAAAGGTTACAGGGAGAAGGCAGAAGAAAGGGGTTGAGGAGGATAAATAGATAGTCATGATCAAATGGTAGAGCGGACTCGATGGGCCAAATGCCTCCAATTCTACACCTTTGTTTTATAGTCTTATACGATCAGAATTAGTGTCTTTCCCGCCATCTTGAAGTCCAATTGTCGAGTGCAGCCCACAACAGTGTTCTATTTTTTGTAGATCTTTTGCGTAGCTTAATGCTTGATCAGTTTCAGCGATTACTTTTGCTATATCTTCCAGGCTTTCTAACCAAACAAGAAGTGGCCGAGACGATTGAAGAGCCTATGGCACCTCAGTTGCCCATCAATCCATTACAACAGCCCAAGATTCCTATTCAGTCCAATCCATCGCCACAGGTTCGGGGTGTCATGAAAATGGAGGCATCTGAGAATGTGCCAAGCCCCACTCACCCTCCTGTGGTGATCAACGCGGCAGATGACGATGAAGATGATGATGGTAAGATGGTTTATGATTTTTCTTTTGTTGTCTGTGTTTGAGTTTTATTCATAGTCACGTGTACCGAGGTACAGTGTCGCGTTCTAACAAGTCGGCAGAAAGACAATACACGATTACAATCCAGCCATTCAGTGTACAGACACAATTTAGAGAATAATGTGAATCGTATTTAGTGCAAGATAAAGCCAGTAAGATCTGATCAAAGATAGTCCGAAGGTCTCCAATGAGGTCGATAGTAGCTCAGGGCTGCTCCCTAGTTGTGGTAGGTTAATTCAGTTGCCTGAGAACAGCTGGGAAGAATCTGTCCCTGAAACTGGAGGTATGAGTTTCACACTTCTATACTTCTTGCCTGAGGGACAATGTCCTATTTTCTGTGTATTCAACCCCCTTTCGTAGATGCTACTGTTAGTTCATGTTTCCCTGTGCATGTTTTCTTTCCTACGTTTACCAAGCCTACAGCAGCTCTGCATTTTGCGCAGGAGCCAGGGAGACCATGCAATTTAGTTTAGAAATACAGACCCTTCGGCTCACCGAGGCCGTGCCAACCAGCACTATCCTGACGCAGTAGGGACAATTTTACAATTTTTACCAAAGCCAATTAACGTGCAAACCTGTTCATCTTTGGAGTGTGGGAGAAAACCGCAGCACCTGGAGAAAACCCACGTGGTCACGGTCAGAATGTACAAACTCTGTACAGACGGCATCCGTAGTCAGGATCGTATCCAGGTTTCTAGTACTGTAAGGCACCACCATGCCACCTATAGAGCACTGAGCTTTGGGAATTAGCTGAGTTTAAAACAGTTTCTGGAACTAATTAGTAAAAAGAAAATCCATCTTCACCTCAGATGGATTGAAGACATGAAATTGTTTGATAGGATTTGTATATCAGAGCATTGTAAAATACTTTAATTTGATATCATAAATCATGATGCACTTGACTGCTCCCACAATGGATATTGAAATATAAGGTATTTTCTAATTATCTTGCCTGTTTAATTTGCTTTAGAGATACAGCTTGAAAGCTAGAGTCCACACCAACCATTGATCACCCGTTCGCACTTGTTCTGCTATTCCACTTTCTCATCCACTCCCTACATACCTGGAGCAATGTACCGAGGCGAATTAGCCTGCAGACCCACGTCTTGGAAACGTGGGAGGAAACCAGAGCACCCAAACAATTCCTACATGATCAGTCTCCCTGTGTTTGTGCGTTCACTGGGAGAGCTCTGTCAGAATGGAACCCGGGCCTCTGGCGCTGTGAGACAGCGTCTCGACCGTTGCATCACTATGTTGCCCCAATGTGTATAATGATACATTTTGAGGAAAAATATCTCAATCCAATTGTGCATCTGAGAGGCTAGTGAAGATGAAGCTCTGAACACTCTTTAAAAAAAGTACTTGAATGGTGACTTGAATGCACAGTCTTTTGCCCAGAGTTGGTGAATTGAGGACCAAAGGACATAGGTTTATGATGTAGGGGGGAAAGATTTACTAGGAATCTTGAGGGGTAACGTTTTCACACAAAGGGTTGGTGGGTGTATCGAACGAACTGCCAGAGGAGGTATTTGAGGCGGGGACTATGCCAACATTTAAGAAACGGCTAGACAGGTACATGGATAGGACAGGTTTGGAGGGGTGTGGACCAAACTCCAGCAGGTGCGACTAATGTGGCAGGGACATGTGGGCAAGAAGGGCCTGTTTCCATGCAGTATCACTCTGACTCTATTGAGAATTTTGTCAATTTGGGCCGAAGGGCCTGTTTCTACACTGCGTGACTAATTAACCTGCAGGCCACTCACCAGGCAGTGGCAAAAACTCCAAACCCCAATTTTGGGCACACAATGGACTGAATGGCCCTGTGATGCGTCACCATTCCATTGCCTGTGGGTGTTAACCTTGGGATCAGTGAGCAAGCATGGTGAAACGTCAAGGCTGCTCATTTGTCAGTCACACAGCATGGAAACGGGCCCTTCGGCCCAAATGACGACCAAGATGCCCCATCTACGTTAGTCCCATTTGGCCCACATCCCGCTAAACCTTTCCTATCCGTATCCGTATCCCTGTCCAAATGTCTTTTAAAATATAACATAGTGTATAACATAAAATTTGCATATTGTTTGTGACCTATGTGGAAATTTTGATATGCCTTTGTGTTCTCCACTGGCCGCAGTGTCACAATAGCTGTTGCAAGTTAGTCGCTGATATTGCTTTCAACTCTCGTTTCAGATCAGTTTTCTGAGGAAGGAGAGGAAAATAAAAGCACTCAGGCTCCAATTGCAGAAGAGCAGAACGGTATCCGCATCATATCGACCAACAGACAGACTTTACCTGTTCAGAAAGGTAATCCGCGCTCAGCCCAGAAATAACCCCATGTTGGTATTTCTCCAACATCTGCTTGATTTATCTCGTGGAACGTGGCACGATAAACCACAGAACCAAGTCCTCCAGCTCGGTGTCTGTGCCGATCATGGCGCCAAGTTAAACTAATCTCTGCCTGCATGTGATCTATACCCCTCCATTCTTTATATATCCCTGTGCCTATCCAACAGCCACTTAAACACTGCTATCGCATCTGCCTCCAGCACCTCCTCTGGCAATGCGCCACTCTCTGAAAATAAAAACTCTCCTGTAATCTTTCCTTCTCTGACCTTAAAGTTAAGCCCTCTAGTTATTGCCATTTCTATCCAAGGTGAATATAAGGTTCTTACTATCTACCTATCTATCCATCCCACAATTTTATATATTTCTATCTGGTCTCCCCTCAAACCTCTGAAGCTCCAGAGAAAACTGTAGTGTATATGATGGTAACTGTAACTTTAAGAGCTGAGTAGTAGAATGGTGTAATTTGTGTCATGTAATACATTCTATATCTTATCAGTCTTGTGAATGTGTGTGCTTATGCACAGTGTACAACTGTAAAATAAAGAAGACCCACACTGGCACACGTGGATCTAAGTTTGTCCAATCTCCTTACTGCTAATACCCTCTAATCTAGGCAATGGTCTGGCAGGCCTCTTCTGTCCCTTCTCCAAAACGTCAATCCTAACTGTAATGGAGTGATTGGAACTGCATACAATGCTGCAAATGTGGCCCAAGCAAAGTTTTATAAAACAGCAACGGGGCTCGTACTCATGAGCTTATAACTTGCTGGAACTATATTTGCTACCGAGCTGAGCATGACTGCGTTGCTTTTAGATTTTGGACTTTAGAGATACAGTGTGGAAACGGGCTCATCGGCCCACTGATCCACACAGACCAGTGACATTATCCTCTGCACGAGGGATAATTTTACTATAACCTATAAACCTGTATGTCCTTTGGGTGTGGGAGGAAACTGGAGCACCTGGAGAAAACCCACGCAGGTCACAGGGAGAACGTGCAAACTCCGTAGAGACAGCACCTGTAGTCTGGATCGGACCCGGGTCTCTGGTGCTGCAAGGCAGCCCCTCTACTGCTGCGCCACCATGCTGTTTCTTTTGGTTCTGAGAAATGGGTTAATCTGTGGCTCTAACAAAGATCCTACTTTCCGCCAGATGACAGTTTGGATTTTGGAATAAAAACGCTGGAACAGATAAAACGGAAGAAATCCATGAAAGATAAAGTGAAGAGAATAGGTAAATATTTGCCTGCTATCCAGTTAACTACCTGTGCGATTGTCTTGTGGAGAAGTTAAAAGGGGGCCTCTTTAACTACAGCATTTCAGGGATATGAACGATGCTGGGAGGAGGAAGGGGGCAGGATGCAAATCTCACCTTTGTAATTCTTCAACCTTGTCCTTTTTAATCACAGGTGAACCCACAATGCAGCCAATAACACAGATTCAAAAATCAGAGCAGAATTGTGAAAACGTCGTCATTGAAAAAGAAAATGTAAGGACAGTCTTCCGGACTGTGACCTTATCTCCAAAGAAATGTAGGTATTTTAACTCGCGTATTGATGTTTTCAATGGAATCTCATTGCAAGATCGAAGATATTTCTGATTTGATGAGTGTGATCATATTTGATTAGTACGGGTGTCGGGAGTTATGGGGAGAAGGCAGGAGAATGGGGTTGTGAGGGAAAGATAGATCAGCCATGATTGAATGGCAGTGTAGAATTGATGGGCTGAATGGCCTAATTCTGCTCCGATCACTTATGAAGATATTTTATCGCATAGCGCTGTTTCATTGTACAAATTAATTGGTGTAAGAATTCCACTCTACAGGCGTACCATCATAAACAATAAGCTTGTACCCTGTACAGTAATTTTTTTCAGTCATATTTCATTCTGGAACCTTATTTTTGATTTTAAAAGCTTGATACTGTTTTTAAATTGCCCACAAATTAGTGTGTTGATCAATTCTTTTTGCACTAAAATAACTGATGTTGATACTGTGATTGATAATTGTGCCAGATTGACTGAATTTGAACGTGTGGTCTATCTGGAAATGCTGTGCCAAGAAGTGCTTTTGGGGAATGCATTCAGTAATAATTTTCAAAAATGTATTCTGCAATTAATTCAAAATGGAAGATTTGGAGTTGCAGTATTTTTCCAAACTTTTTATGTCAAGTCGTCTTCAGTGCAGTATTTTGATAGAATAGTTGTCATTTTTTTCCCCCCAGTAACTATGAATGAAGGAGAACCACCTTTTAAACGCAGTCTTGCAGAAAGACTTGGTCAAAAGAAAATGATCCCAAAGGATATGACTGAAGAGGTTCCACTTAAAGGTATCTAACATTCTACAGTTGCATTGCAAGCAGAAGTTGTGAGGTTTGAAAATATCCGACACTCTCGTAACTTCAAAGAAATAAAATGATTTCATTTGTATAGTGCCTTCACAATCTTCACAGCTGATTATTTTAAAGCTTGCTTGTTGGTACAAAGTGGAAGCGCAGTCAAGTAATTGGATCCTCATCATGATTCTTGGTTGATGGAGATAGTTGCTTGTTTTGTCATTTGGGTCTTAATTGTGTGGTCATACAATTATTTGGTGGTCATTATTTGTTGTAGGTGAAAGTTGGCTCTGAAATCCACTTCTGCATGCATTTCCACCATGGTTCTCTTGATATCCACATCTGTTTAAAACATTGAGCCTGTGACTATGAATACCTAGAGTATGGGGAACCAAGCACCAGAGGACGCAAGTTTAAGATGAGATTAGAAAGATTTAATAGGAACCTGAGGGGCAAAGTTTCACTCAGAGGATGGTGGAAGAAGCTACCAGAGGTGGTAGTTGAGACACATATTATAACATTATTTAAAAGACACTTGGACAGATACATGGATAGGAAAGGTTTAGAGGTCTTTGTGCCAAATGCAGGCAAATGGCACTGGTTTAGATGGGACATCTCGGTCTGCATGGACAAGTTGGGCCGAAGGGCCTGATCCGTGCTGTATGACTCGCTTAATGTGCTCTAATTAATTTCCCAGCAAAGGAGGGTTCCTCATTTCCTTCCCCCATGTCGGTATATTTTCCAATTCTTGCTTGTGTATCTTGTGAAAATTCCTGTGGTTTTTTTTTTAAGCTGAGTTTGAACCAACATTAAAGCGAAATCTCTCGGAGAGACTCGGCAAAAGAAAGTTACTGGCAGAAGATGGCCCTGAAGAGCTGATACCCAAAGGTACATAAAATACCCAAAGTTGGGGTCTAATCAGTTGTTGCAAGACTCCGATTGTAGTAGCCTTGGTGAATTATTTGTGTGTTAATCACTTAGTAACCCAGAGGTTAAAGTGAACCATCTCGTCACAGAACAGCCAGTCAAGCCTTACGTACACCCTTTTGAGATGCCGTGTTGAAACAGGCCCTTCGGCCTACCCAGTCCATGCCGACCAGCAGTCGCCCACACACTAACCGTATCCTACACACTAGGGACAATTTACAATTTTACCTACAAACCTGAACTTTGCGGAATTTGGGAGGAAACTGAAGCACCCGGAGAAAACCAATGCAGTCACAGGGAGAATATACAAACTCCGCACCGACAGCACCCATGGTCAAGGTTTCTATTTGCACGTCACTCCCTTCTCCTGCACCCTATCTTACCGCCTTGAATGGTCAATGCCAATCTGATGCTCAATGCTGTAACTTAACCCACATAGGTACATCTTAATAACAACTGTTCACGCCTTCAAGTAAAATCACCTTCGCATGACTTTTATTGAATGGACTGTGCAACTCATGAAGGTTTGTGCTTTTTCTGTTTCAGTTCAAACTCCTAGATCTATACGGGAGAGGCTTGGTCTGCCTGCAGATATTTCCTTTGTAGAACAGGGTAGGTAATCAAGTGATTTAGTACTTGCCCTGTGACAGTTACATGGAAGAGTTGGCCCCATCAAATTCCCCATGAGTGGAGTTAACTGTTGCGACGTGTTTTAATTCTTATTGGCCTATTCTTGATAGACAAAACTATTTTGCAAGGCAGTAAACTGTGTCGGCCACACTGAATAACAGTAAATATCCTTCCATGAGCACAGTCAACCAGATGAATTTATACCTCAATGTGATATTTCCTGGTCACTATTATTGATATATTTATTTTATTCCAGAATGCTTATGTACTGGGGCTTCTATCTATTTGTGTAAGAAGGAACTGCAGATGCTGGAAAATCCCAGGTACACAAAAATGCTGGAGAAACTCAGCGGGTACAGCAGCATCTATGGAGCGAAGGAAATAGGCAACGTTTCGGGCTGAAACGTTACCTATTTCCTTCGCTCCATAGATGCTGCTGCACCCGCTGAGTTTCTCCAGCATTTTTGTGTACCTGGGAGCTTCTATCTATATTCACAGATCCTATTCCTACATATTAGGATTAACTTAACCATCTAGACATGTTCTGATCCTTTTTTTCAAGCATTATCCAATATAAATTTCCTTATCTAATAACAAGGAACTGCAGGTGTTGATCTGCCAAAGAAAGACACAAAATGCTTGAGTAACTCAGCGGGTCCAGAAGTATCTCGGTAGTACATGGATAGGTGATGTTTCGGGTCTGAAGGGTCCTAACCCGAAACTTGACTTTTCCATGTTCTCAAGGTGCTGCCTGACCCGCTGAGTTACTCTAGCCTTTTATCTTATTTTATCCGTTTGGATTGACATAATGGTGTGTGTGTGATTTTTTTTTTTTTCTTTTGCCTTCCCCGTGACTTCATTTCAATGTTCTAGTTTCAGTATTTGGCAGCTCTTAATTGTAATCGAACCCATCCAGTTCAATGGATTATGCATGTTCCCAGACCCATTCCAAAAGTGATGATCTACAGTTTCCCGTCCAACTGCGGTGGTGAAATCTACACCCGTGAACCTGCTGCTTTATGCTGAGATAATTTGTATCTGATGCAGTCCAATCTAATCTTAGCATCTTGCCCGATATAGGAATCGTGTAAAAGACAGAACTGACAAAGCTATGTCTCAATACTCCGGCAGATTTTGCTTCTCCGAACTTTTCCTTTCTATTACTGACATAGGTTTGGGAGAGCCACTCAATAATGAGTATTGCTATTTACTTAAAAAATATATATATATATTGTGTACCTATCCATGGCATTTTGTGGGTTTTAGTCTTAGTTTTTAGTTTTGGAGATACAACGTAGAAACGGGCCCTTCGGAACACCGAGTCCGCACTGACCAGCGATCCCACGCATTAACGCTGTCCTACTCATACTAGGGACAATTTACAATTATATCAAGCCAATAACCTCCAAACCTACACGTCTTTGGAATGTGGGAGGTTTGGGGATCTTGAGAAAACCCACGTGTACTCTTCACACCTCAGTGATTGGCATTGCATTGTACGGCTGCAGCATTGGGTACAACACAGGACACGTGGAGACATTTCAACGGTGTTACACTTCATCTGATTAGTTGTTCGACTCCACTTTCAGGTTGGCGGCCTGTGGAGAGCTATAAACGACTAAATATTTTTTCACTTTGCAGAAAGGCATGTAAATAAAACAGAAGGCCCGGGAGAAATCAGGGTGAAAACCTTGGAAGAGATTCGCCGTGAAAAGGCTGCCAAGAGGGACCTCGGCGAGAGCAATGGAGAGATCCGGGTTGGCGTTACTAGTTGTGACACATCTGTCCAGACGTGCAACTTGCTGGAGGAGGCGTCTAAAATCATTAGGACTGTTCAGGTGAAGGCAACATCAGACGCTCTAGCAAAGAAGCAGGGAAAGATCCAGGAAGAGCCTGCAAAGGATAATCCAGCTACAAAGCAACCTGAAGCTGACCCAAAAAAAGACAAGAGCCCATCAGTTGCTAAAGTCAAAGGTGTGGTTTTTTTTTTTTTAGATCTGTCTTATTGATAATTGGTATTGTTTTATGAAATAGGCTTTTTCACAAGTCTGCAACAAGTATTATTTACTATTACTATGCTTCAATATCCATTTGTCCCCATTAAGACATGCTGATAATTGTGCAGGCTAGTTGCTGTCATTATTCTTCCATACATCAACCTTGTCTTGGATTTGTCCTCGGGAGCCTTGCCTCATTGCCATGCATTCATCAGAGCATCCTGTCACTATGTCCTAGCATTTCTGAAAATCTCCTCTCATGCTGTCACTTCTCTGACTTCAAATGTCTCGCTAACAATTAACATCCGATCATGCTGTTCAATGTCTCTCCTTGCTTAAGTTGCCTCGAGATATCAGAGAAACGTGGAAGTCCAGATGTGCAGGAAGGAACTGCAGATGCTGGTCTGCTCAGATGCTGGTTTACACCGAAGACACAAAATGCTGGAGTAACTCAGCGGGTCAGGCAGCACCTCTGGAGAAAAGTAATGGGCGATGTTTCGGGTCGACTCAAAACGTCACCCATTCCTTCTTTCCAGAGGAACTCCAGATGCTGGTTTCCAAAAAAGGCAGAGCTGGAGTAACTCAGTGGGTCAGGCAGCATCTGTGGAAAACATGGATAGGCAACCTTTTGGGTCGGCCTGCAACATGGCCTGTCCACATTCTCCAGAGATGCTGTATGAACCTGCTGAGTTACTCTTAACACTTTCTTTAGTAATCTCTAGATAGTTATGACTATATATACTTTGCTGTTGACACAATGCTGGAGTAACTCAGCGGGGCAGTCAGCATCTCCAGAGATGCTGCCTGTCTCTGAATTACTTCAGCATTTTGTGTCAACCTTTGATTTAAACTAGCGTCTGCAGTTCTTTCCTATATTTGCTGTATATTTTTGTTGAAATTTCTTTAGCATAGTAAACGCTGGTCGGCCTTTGTGTACAGTTATATCATTTTTTTTTTATATTGTAAATTATTATTTTTTGGGTATTTGTAATGCTTCTGGAAAATAATATACAATTTTGTTTTGCCTGAAATATTATTTTCCTCTTTTTGTTTTAACTCTTTGAAGCGCAGGTAGCTGAGGTGCGATCTTCAGGAGGTGCTTAAAAACACGAGGGGAATAGAATGGTGAATGCACAAAGTCTTTAACCCAGGGGAATCACGAATTGGTTTGAGGTGAAAAATAAAAATTGAATAGGAAACTGAGGAGGAGCAGCTTTTTCCACACAGAGGGCATTGAGTGTGAAACTAGCTGCTGGGGGAGGTAGTTGAGGCAGGGACAATCACAACATTTAAAAGACATTCAGGTAGGTACATGGATAGGAAAGATTTTAGAGGGGTATGGACACATACCTGAAGATGGGGTGTCTTGGACATCATGCACACGTTGGGCTGAAGGGCCTGTTTCTGTGCTGGTTATGAATCTAAAACTTATTAAACTTCATGACCTTTGTGGAAAATCTAATCAGTGTTGTTTTACAGTGAAATGTCACAAGGCAAGCCCTGATGAAAGTGGAATGAAGATGAAGCCGCTGGAACGAGTAAAGATTAAAACTTTGGAAGAGATTCGACGTGAGAAGGCACTGCGACGGCAAGACAACCAGGAAGGCTCTGTGGCGTCGCAGCAAACTGAGAAGCCAAAGACCGAGGCTCCGCCTACCAGGAAGAGACTACTGAGAATCGCCAAGCCTATAGGTGAGGTGGCTAAACCTTGGTTTAATGTTCACTTACCACAGGGGTGAGCAACCTTGTTCTGCATAGTGACAAGGACGCATGTCTGTGAACGGATGGCGGGCCACGTCTATCACGTGAACACATGGATCCCGTCCCGGGTGGCAGGCATCAAATCACGTGTTCACATAGATCCCGCCCCTTCGAGGATGGCCCCTTGTAACGGCCGCTCACGAACATGGCGCACCTACGGACCATTGCCTTGGCAATACACTCACTCGTCCCCATCCTATTGACAACCCCGATCCCGACAGTGTAGCCCAGACACAGAAGGTGCGCAGCGTTGCCAGCGGCTTTGCGCAGGAAGCGGTACAGCCAGAACTGCATGCCGGATGATTTCGGGTTACGGGCCTGACGCTCTCCCTGTGATCTGTGTGGGTTTTCTCCAGGAGCTCTGGTTTCCTCTCACACTCCAAAAACACAGGTTTGTTGGTTAATAGGCTCGGTAAAATTGTAGGTGTGTAGGGTAGTGTTAGTTTGCGAGGGTCGGTGCAAACTCGGTGGACTGAGCTGTGTCTCTAAACTAAACCCACCTGATTAAGATAGTTTCCTTTGCTTTATTTTTGACGTTTGAATTTCATTTGAATATATTAACATTTGTCTGCTTGCTAATAAATATTTTTAAACGTCATATTTCTCTTCGTGCAGAAGTTGTCAAGCCAGAGAAGGTGGATAAAGAACCAATGGATATACAATCAGTAGACAATGCTGTCCAAGTAGACTTGGCAGAATCTCAAAGGGTGAGTGCACTTTGATGGCAGACCAAAAACATTTCATTCTCTCAGTAGTACTTGCGTTGTCAGCTGTGTTTAATTGTCATATGTACCAACAATAGAACAATAAAATTCTTAGTTGCAGCAGCCTAAAGGGCCTGTCCCACTTGGGCGACTTTTTAGGCGACTGCCTGGGACTGCTTTTAATGGAATTCACCTACGACACCTGGCGTCAACCTACGACAACATCTATGTCAACCTACGACAGCGAAAATTGACGCCACTGTCGCCGAACATTTTTCAACATTGTTGAAATTTTGGCGGCAGTCGACTGTAGTCGCCCAAAAAAATCGCCTAAGTGGGATAGGCCCTTCTTCTTCTTTCGTGTGGGGTGCACAGCCTAAAGTTGTTGGACAACTTGTTCTATTTGATCTTCCGTTTGTGCACGTCGAGATGATTGCATTAGTCGAAACGGGCAGGACCGCATGAAGGTTCCAATCTTCCACCTCGGACAGGCCATTAACAGGCCTATAAAAACAATACACATAGATAATATATAATTGACAAAAATCCAATAAGTAACTCCAATACTAGAGTAAGAAAAACCCCAATATTTTTTGTGAAACCAAATGTGGGTTATGGGGAGAAGGCAGAAGAATACGATTGAGAGGGATAGGTAGATCAGCCACAATTGAATAGCGGACTAGACAATGGGTCTAATTCTGTTCCCTTAACTTATGAACAGTCCATAGCTCATAGTTGAGGTTGCATTTCTATGTACCGAGTTCATTTTACTCTGCAGAAGGAATTATGCAGAACAACTGGGCTATATGTGCATTTGAAGCTTTTGAGATCGGTTTTGCACAAATAGTAAACTAAAGGTTGTTCCAGTGATAAAAACAAAGGTCCCACAGTACTTGGCATGATATTTTATTTGTCACATGTACTGAGTTACAGTGAGATTCATTTTTGTGGACGCTATACATAGCACTTGGATACACATTAGATAAGCATCTCCGATACAGTCCAAGTGTAGCAGCAGTACACTGAGACAGTATACAGAGTCGTCGCCAGTTAAGCATTATTTTCAGTCCCAGTTGTAAGTGCAGGGATCTTGATCTGAACATGAAGGCCCATTGTCATGGCGACGCTGCAGGGTCGACCTGGCCAGGCGTATAAGTGATGGCCAAAATGATGAGGCACTAGCAGACCAGGGAGTACTAATCACAAACTGTTCCACAAAGCTTTTTTTGGAAAGGTCAAAGTAGATTCATTTCTAGGTAAGATTATGAAGTTTGACGTTTTTCGGCCTTGTATCTTGGATAGACCACATGTGGAGCACTGTCTCCAATTCTGACCAATTATTTTAACTTTGCAAAAAAACAACATTGGTAAGAATATTATCTGAACTGCGAAGTTATAACAATAATGAGACATTTAATCTGTTTTGGGGGGGGGGAGAATTATTGTAAATTAGGTAACCTAATGGAGCTCATTTTAAAAAAGCTTGGAAAGATTTTGATAGAAAATATACTCTTTCAAAAGCAAAAATCTGCAAAACTGGAGGGCTTCAGTGAGATTTTCAATAAAAATTTAAAATATACATCAATAGTGAAAAATTAACTGGCACACAGCATTGATACATTTAAGAGAAAGTTAAATAAAGCAGTGGATTATGTCAGAGGCGCAAGGATGGGATGCTGCTCAAAATAGTGAAGGGCCTGGATAGAGTGAATGTGGGGAGGATATTTCCACTCATGGGAGAGTCTAGGACCAGCGGCCATAACCCAAAAGCTAAAGAACATACCTTTACAAAGGAGATGAGGAGGAATTTCTTTAGTCTGAGGGTAGTGAATCTGTGGAATTCATTGCCACAGACAGCTGTGGAGGCCAAGTCAATGGATACTTTTAAGACACGGAAGACAGATTCTTAATTGGCAAGTGTCAGGGCTTATGGGGCGAAGGCAGGAGAATGGGGCTGAGAGGAAAAGATAGATCAGCTATGATTGAATAATGGAGTAGACTTGATGGGCAGAATGGTCTATTTCTGCGTAGAAATATGATAAATTAGATTTTAAGTGGAAGGGTTATGGCGAAATGGATTGCTTCTGACATGAATAAAATTCTGTCACCGTAGCCTGAAACTAGAAAGGAAGCTCCAAGATTGCTGAATGTGCAAGTTAAAAGCTTTGATGAAATACTGAAGGAAAAACGCCTTCGACAACTCCAGGGAACTGAGAGGCAGCAGTGTCGAACTGCGGGGAAAGAGTCGACTGCAAACAGAACGAACAGCGAGAGTCGGGCTGCGGAGAAGCATAAACAGCCGGCAGTTTCTCTGGATCCGAAACCAAATGACTTTCTTGAACATGAACAAGTGGCTGTTCAGACGGAAGAAAAGCTGGTTGTTGCCAAACCTGAAGTGGCAGAAATTCCACTTGCTTTGAAAGGTATTTATCTTGGGGTTATATTCGCAGTAGCATCTGGCTGTTCTCCTTCCTCCTAAATGAAAACACAAAATACTGGAAATGTTCAACAGGTCAGGCCGCAACTGTGGGAAGAGAAACCAAATTAACATTTCGGGTCAAGTGTCTCTTTTTCTGTTCTTGTCTGTCAAAGGTTCTTTGACCTGATATGTTAACCCTGCTTCTCCTCCCATAGATATGGCCTGACCTATCGATTATTTCCAGCATTTTCTTAGTTTTGGACTTTTAGCATCTGCAGATATCTTCTGATTTCTTCTGCGATATGGGTCTGTGCTACATCTTAGTTTAATTTAGAGTTACAGCGCGGAAACAGGCCCTTCGACCCACCGCGTCTGCACCGACCAGCGATCCCTGCACACTAACACTGTCCTGCACACACTTGGGACAACTTGCATTTATACCAAGCCAGTTAACCAAAAAACCTGTACCCCTTTAGAGTGTGGGAGGAAACCGAAGATCTAGGGAGAAAACCCACGTGATTACGGGGAGAAGGTACAAACTCAGTACAGACAGCACGTGTAGTTAGGATCCTTCCTGGGTCTCTGGCGCCGTAAGGCAGCAACTCCCCACTGCTGCGTGGCCACCCCTGGTAGTTACTCTAGCAGATGATTGAATTGGGTTTGATCTTTGCAGTTGATAGATCCTTGCCGACCTATTTATCATTAATTTTTTATTGGATAGGTTTATCATGCACACAATTATTGGATTGGGTTGCATTCATCTGTTTTCTGATCCTCTTATCTGTCTCGCAGTCAAACCCAAATTAAACGTGAAGCCGTCAATTGTGAAGAACTCGTGCCCCGTGAGGATTAGCCAGAAGCGCAAATCCCCGGACATCCATCCGTCCACGGTTATGGCAGTCAAGCCCCTCAACGCCGTGACTACCGATCTGGTGATCCAGCCACCAGCCCCTGAGAAGACCGTCGCGGTAAGAATCTCTGTTATTAGCACTTGTTCAAACCACGCTTCAGTTCATCTGTTGTAGAATTGTCCCTAAAATTGCTGTTACTAACTTAGCTGGAAAACCCCAAAGATTATTAAAGATGCACTTTATAATAATGCTTTTTTTTTTCTTTCTTCCAGTCTGGGCCACCACCTGTCCAGGAAGAAGAGACAACCTCTATACAAGTGCCAGAGAAGGGAAGGTAAGGTCTCAATTGCATTATCTTGCACACATAATTTATTAATTCCTGCAAGGTTTTGTAATCGTTAACCTGCCTTTGAAGATATCGCGGAGGGGAGTGAGTGCCTTCATGCACTGCTGAATGTGGTGGGTTCAGGCAGATAGATGAATGGCGTTTAAGAGACTAGTACATGGATGTGCAGGGAATGGGGAGAAATGGATTATATGCCGGCAGATAAGAGTTGGTATTTGCATCATGTTTGGTACAGACATTGTGGGCTGAAGGGCCTGTCTTGTGCTCTACTGTTCTTAGTTTAGTGACACAGTGCGGAAACACAGTCGCCGAGACTGACCCCTCCCTATACACTAGCTTTATCCTACGCACCAGGGAAATTTTACAATTTTTACCAAAGCCAAATTAACTTACACACCTGAAGGTCTTTGGAGTGTGGGAGGAAACTGGAGCACCTGGGAAAAACCCACGCGGTCACTGGGAGAACGTACAAAGTCTGTACAGGATCGAACCCGGGTCCTGGCGTTGTTAAGGCGGCAACTCTACAGTTGCGCCACAATGCCGCCCGTGTTCTATGTTCAAGAAGACAAATGAGTGCAATTGACTTTACTCCTTACTTTTCAGGCTCAATCTTGTTGAAGACACCAAGCCAACAAGTAGGTTGCAGACTGGAGTAGAATCTTTCTCTCCACCACGGCTGCCTGCTAAAGTTCGGAGGCTGAGCTCCACTGCATCCAAGCCTGCAGTATTGGAAGATGACTTCGAAGAACTGATGAAGGAATTCTCTGATGATAAACTTGAAGCGGAAATAGATCTGGATCCTGGGAAGGACGAAGATGACTTATTACTCGAGCTGTCCGAGATGATCGACAGCTGAATGGCGTGCTGGATGTTCTTTTGGACCTGCTCAAATAGATTTGGACTTTTCTGGGTAATAAACAGAAACTAACTTGGACCTGCATTTTGTAATCGACAGGCCTGTCTATTTTTAAAGCTGTAAACGTATTACTGCACCTGCATATTGGGTGTAGACAAAAGTCAGGGCCATTTTAAACATGCTGATACTGCGACCAAATTAGTTAAGTATGAACTCTTAACTGCTGGCCACACTTTCTTCTGACCCCCAAATCCATAAAGATATCATCCCTGAGTTTTGCTTTCGGTGGTTTAAGGTGTTCCCAGCAAGGCGATCTTTCTGGATATGCTTTTCTGTCTGAAAAAATCCTTTGTTGAAAGATCTGTGTCCAAAAGCTGAGGGGGAAATACAACCGATGCAAACCTTGTGTCTTTCCTGAGGCCTAATCCTTTTAACAGTCTAATCTCACTTGCCATTGATAACAAGCTTACGCCGATTACATTGAGCAATGTCGAGGTTAAGACCACCTTGGAAAAGATGTGAAGCAGCCCAAGTCTTTTTGTTTTATTCGTACAAAAACAAAAGGAATTTGTTCATTTGTTTTCACAAATCTGTATCATTGCAAAATGGTGTTGGCTTGAGGTCTGTATCACGTGCAAGCATCTGACAACACAAATTAGAATCTCGAGACCAAGTCAATTTTGGAGCAGTATCCGTCTAATCTCTGTGTCGGACATGTATCATTGCGATTTGTCTGTACAATACATTTTACAGGGACTCCCAAGTTGCACTGGCAGTTTGAGACTTTTAATTTTTGGTTACCTGAATTTCTGACAATGTTTCTGGATAGTATAATATTTTGTCATTGTTAGATGATTTTTTTTTTTTTTTTTTTACCCTTCACCATTTCCTCTGTTATTTTAGCCTTCTGCTGTCAGTCTCATTATATTCCCACGTTCAGTATGTTTTTTTTGTGAAGTGTGAGAGGTCTTTAGTGCTTGAAGAGAGCGGTTGTGATGTTGGCAGACCATTGTGACCCGTGTCTATGAAGGTGATTTATTAGCTATTTTCACATTGCGTGGCACATTGCTCTTGCAGCAAGACGTGGGTGTAACGGCAGTAGGGAGAAACAAAATACCAGTATCCCGAAGTTACTTTAAAACAGTACGCAAATAATGGCATAAAATGCGATCAGAGGTTTGAATTGATTCGGGAAAAGAAGTCCAATCTTGAAGCCAGAAGCCAGACAGCATTTATCGTCAGTGTGGCTAATTTGTGAAGAGGGACTAGAGATGCTTGCACAAGCTCCCGAACTCTTAAAAGATTGTGCATCATGTCAGGGAAAGGTCGGGAAAAAGATTTAGTATTGCTAGCATTGAAATGCCCAACACAGTCCATGGAAGTAAAAATGGTGTGTGGTCGCTTTACCCAGTCTACCTGTGACATGTAGCACACCATTGAAAGATGAATATCCCCAGGACCCCTGACTTAAACCCCCAGATATCTGTTCTCACAGTCCATTTATTCAGATGGAATAGATTGCCAAAGTCCACCTGATTTTTCTGGTCGGTGATTCCGCTGGTCAGCGTAAAATTGGATGGGCGAAAAGAACTAAAGAACATCATTGCTCCCATGGGACTGATGAAGAGACCCTGCAAGGAAAAAAATTCAGTCTTGAAATTGGACGTGTCCAGTGTGGGTTTTAATCGGAAGAGGAGAAACATAAAGCATTGCGTTCTACTTCAGGGAGAATGGTTCCAAGCTGGTTGTGTTTGTAGTGCCTTAAGTTTTGACGGCTGACTTCAATGGAGTATTTCTCCGCGAGCATCTATTGATGTGTGCAACCGGGACATTGCTGCTCACGATCTTTGCTCACCAGAAATAATTCCGCAACATGTGAGGATGCAGCTGCATGGGGTAGGAGCAGAAGACCCAGATAAACGTTCTTGGTGCTGCAGAATTGGGAGCTGGCTCGAGCTATTCCACCTGAGCAGAGCACTTTTGGGTACCAAACGGTCCAGGGAAATAAATGGCCTGGAAGATCACTCTGCTTGTTTGATCTTGGTCAGCTTCTTGTACCTCAATGTGACAAAGCCCTTGTTTTCCTAATTTGCAGAGGGAAGGGGGGAAAAAAAGCTATTAAAGCTTTTTTTTTTTTTTAAAACACCACAGGTATTTTACAACACTGAAGCACGCAGCCTTGTGTTCGAGAACAGTTCCTACCCTGTAGATATTTGGGCCGCTTTTCAAAAGCAGTCTCTCCTATCAGTATTCTGCCGAAGCAATGCTATCAATCTCTTGTGAAACGTTGTAAATATTGTTGTTCTTTTGTTGTCCAATTATGGCTCTGACTCGAGCTGACTAAAATTTGTGTTTTAAGATCTGTGGGAGATTGTCTTGTGTTCCTAACGTTTCTGCCTTTTGACTTTCTCTAGAACTTTTGATTTTATTGTTTCCAAATGTACATCCATGGTAATGGGTGATTTATTTATGACTGTATGCAGACACCAAAATATAATAATTTCTGTAATAAAGGGACTATTGTTCAACTTTTGCATCTTGCTGTGATGACTTGCTCAGCTTCAGTAAATAGAGGTTAAAAATAGAATAGAATGGCTCTGTGACGCAGATTAAATCATTGCTTGTCCACACTATCAAATGTGAGAAATCAAGGTAACATTAATGTACTGTGTTGTACTCTTTTCCAACATTGATTCTGTGCATTTTAATGCAGGAAAATTTACTTTGCTTATATGACAATCATCCTATCAGTTAGGATGAGGTTTTTTTTAATGAGTTACCCTTGCACTTTAAACAGTTTAATCAATTTGCAATGCGTTCCACAATTCAACACTCAATAGTGTAGGTATGTAAAAATTATCTTTCCATCAACAAGAATTGCTGTGTTATTCCCAGTAAAATTGTCATTTTTTGGTCCACTTTCAATGTTCTGCTAAAACTCCCATGACTAGTTGAGCTGTGGAACACTTTAAAATCCAGTCTACCAAGCAGCCTTGACCCACTGCAGTTTGCCTACCGCTACAACAGGTCTGTACATGGTGGATGGCTAGATTGTAGTCTTTCCACTGCCTGGTTAGCATACAACACAAGCTTTTTACACGTGACAATTTTTGATTTCTAACGACTATTCTAATGGTTTCAAAGTTGAGCCAGGCTCCATTTAAGAGCTTGTCCATAAATGCAGTCTATATCTGAACTTGTAGTGCATGCTGTGGGGCATGTATTCTGCACCATGCATAATTCTGACCACCTTCTCACCTGCATGTACTGTGCACAACCATGGCCATTCTCCTAGCTGCACGCAATGGGCATGTATTCTGCATAACTCTGGCCACTCTCTAGACCCTCGGTTGCAAGTATTCCGCAACATGCATAACTCTGGCCACACTCCCAGCTGCAAGCAGCAGGCATGTACTGTACCCTCCATAGCTCTGGCCACTCCAAACTGCATGCACCCGGTACCCTGCATAACTGTGGTCACTGAGCTGCATGCACCCTGGACCATGCATACTGACCACTCTTAATCTGCACGCACCATGCACAACTCTGGCCACTCTGAGCCGCATGCACCATGCACAATTCTGAACTGCATGGCACCCTGCACGACTGTGGCCACTGGTACACAAAAATGCTGGAGAAGCTCAGCGGGTGCAGCAGCGAAGGAAATAGGCTGTGGCCACTGATATGCATGCATGCACCCTGGACCGTGCATAACTGTGGCCACTGTTATGCATGCAACCCTGGACCGTGCATAACTGGCCACTGTTATGCATGCATGCACCCTGGACCGTGCATAACTGTGGCCACTGTTATGCATGCACCGTGCATAACCTGGCCACTGTTATGCATGCATGCACCCTGGACCGTGCACTGATATGCATGCATGCACCCTGGACCGTGCATAACTGTGGCCACTGATATGCATGCATGCACCCTGGACCGTGCATAACTGTGGCCACTGTTATGCATGCACCCTGGACCGTGCATAACTGTGGCCACTGTTATGCATGCATGCACCCTGGACCGTGCATAACTGACCACTCTGAGTTGCACGCACTATGCACAACTCTGCCCACTAGGAGCCACATGCACCCTGGCTGCACCATGCTCTGCTCCAGTAGCCCAGGGAGGGGGGGGGGGGGGGGGGGGGGGGAGAGGCCAGCTCCCACAACCCCACACCGCGCGGGCGGGAGGGCGGGCTGGACGAGGACGCGCGTCGGCGCCATTTTGCCCGCGGGTCGGGTCGTGTTTTTCGTGTTTCGGGTCCGGGCGGTGAAGGAGCGGGAGCGGCGGCGGCGGCGGCATCATGGCGTACCGCGGGCAGGCGCCGAAGGTGCAGAAAGTGATGGTGCAGCCCATCGTATCCTTCACTGCGCGCGCGCCGGAGCGGGAGCGGGCCGGAGGCTCCATCTTCCTCCGCATCAGCTCGCTCTCTCTGATGTGTGCAGAAAGTGATGGGGCCCCATCTCCCTCTTCCTCTTCCCCCTCTACTCCTTCTTTACTCGGGCCCCCCGGGCTGGCCATCTCTCCTCTTCTTCCTCCCCCCCTCTTCCTCCCCCCATCTTCTCCCCACCCCATCTCTCTCTCCCCTCACATCTCCTCGCCCCTCCTCTGTCTCACTCCCCCTCTCCACCTCCCCCCCATCTCTCCCATCCTCCTCCTCATCTTCCCCCCTCCCCTCCTCTTTACTCTCCCCCGCTCTATCTCTCTCTCCCCCCTTCTCTCTCCCCTCCTCTCATCTCCATCTTTCCCCCTCCTCTCGCCCCCTCCCCATCTCTCCCCCTCCTCCCACATCTCTTCCCCTCCTCATCTCTCTCCCCCTCCCCATCTCCCCCTCCACATTTATCTCCCCATCTCTTCCCTCACTCTCTCCCCCCTCCCCCTCCCCATCTCTCCCCCCCCCCCCATCTCTCCCCCTCCCCATCTCTCTCCCCTCACCCCATCTCGCCCCCCCCCATCTCCCATCTCTCCCCCACCCATCTCTCCCTCCCTCCCCATCTCTCCCCCTCCCCTCCCCATCTCTCCCCCTCCCCATCTCTCTCCCCCACCCCATCTCTCCCCCTCCCCATCTCTCCCCCTCCCCATACCATCTCTCCCCTCCCCCATCTCTTCCCCCCCCCCATCTCTCCCCCTCCCCCCCCCCCCCCCCCATCTCTCCCCTCCACATTTATCTCCCCATCTCTTCCCTCAACTCTCTCCCCCTCCCCATATATCTCTCCCTCTCCACGTTTATTTCCCCCATCTCTTCCCTCCTCCCTATTCTTCTCTGCCCTCCCCATCTCTCCCCTCACTCTCTTTCCTCCCCTCCCCTCTCTGCCTTATTTCCTCTGGAGTATCAAGAACTGAAGGGCGGCCCGATAGAAGTGTATTACATTATGGAAGGCATTGATAGAGCAAACATTTATTTTCTCCCAGGGGGGGAATTATCAAAGACTAGAGCACATGGCTTTATGGTGAAAAGTGAGGGGAATTCATAGGAGATTTCTGAGATAATATATTTTTACACAGAGAGAACGTGCTGCCGGGAGCAGATACAGTAGCAGCGTTTAAGATGAATTTAGACAGGAAGATGAACATGTGGGGAGTGGAGGAGTATAAACCACGTTCAGACAGGTGGGATTAGTTTAACATGGCATCATGCACAAAATGGACACTGTTGCCCAATGATTTAAGGTTTAGGTATAGGTTTATTATTGTCACGTGTACCAAGGTACAGTGAAAAGCTTTGTTTTACATGCTATCTAATCGTATCAGATTATATTTTACGTAAACCTCAAATACATTAAGAAGCATGCCAGTGCATTTTGGGTGATTGGAGGTCTGAATCTACATTATAGTGTGTAATTGAATGTGTAGGAAGGAACTGCAGATGCTGGTTTACATTGAAGACAGGCACAAAATGCTGGAGTAATTCAACGGGTCAGGCAGCATCTCCGGAGATAAGAAACCGGTGACGTTTCGGGTCGAGACCCTCAAACAGAGTTGGAGAGGGAAACGAAAGATAAAGAAATCCCCCCCGAAAATGTGGCACCGAAGCCGGGTGAGACAGCGGATCTCAACATTGTCACGATTTCCGCGGCAATTGGCGGGTCGAAATTCCACCTGCGGCCGGGGTCTGGCCTGAGCTGGCAGATCCATTCCCATGGTCGACTTTGCCGTCTGGTATCTCGGTCCCTTGGCTGACCATTCTGGTACCATTGGACTCCATGACCTCTTGGTCCTACAAAATGGATAGGTCAGAAAGGCTCTGGATTACAGGCATGTCGGAAAATCAGTGATGGACCTGTACTAAAGTGACAGCCATCCTACATACTGATTGATTGATTGATATAGGGACCATGTTATGTAGGTCTATACTATGTATTTATTTGTCTCTTGTATGTAATCATGCTCCTTAACTGAACCTTTACAGAACCTTATTTTCAGATACCTTCAGAATGTAAGTATACATTTTTGGCACAGTTAAATATTGTGGTGTTGTAATTCCAGCTAATTATAAGGCCGGGGAGTGTACAACTGGTAGAATTGTTTAGCAAATAAATCTTAAAACCTTGCAGACTTGACTGTATTCAAAGATTATGGACTCGTCCTATTCTGTGGATGTAATAACAGGAACTGCAGATACAGACGGACACACAATGCTGGAGTAACTCAGTGAGTGATGCGGGGAGGGAGAGAAGGGGGTGACGATGGGTGGAGAGGGAGAAAGGGAAGGACGACAGAGGGGGGTAAGAGAGAAAGAGGAGGGGAAGTTGAGGATGAGGGAGAAAGAGGAAGGAGAAGAGCGTGAACGAAGGGGAGGATCGGGAAGGGAGAAAAAGAAGGAGCAGGGTGGGGAAGGGGGAGCGGGCAGACGGAGAAGCATGAGGTGCTGCCTGACCCGTGGAGTTACTCCAGCGTTTTGTGTCTCCTATGCTGTGGACTTCAGCATACGATACAAACTTTTCAGTCATTGTCACTTTGCTAAGAAGTACTGATTCATTAAAACATTCACAATGCTTTAAAAAAAAATGATGTTTCTCACTTAAAATGCCTTTTTTTTAATTTAAATTCTGTAGCGATCACGAATCCAAGTGTGGTTATATGAACAAGTCAACATGAGGATAGAGGGCTGTATAATTGTAAGTATCAATTGTCAGGAGTGCTTATGTACCGACAGCGGAACTGCAACTTTCTTACTTACAGTTTACAGGAAAAGACGCAGAATGCCGGAGTACCTCAGCGGGTCAGGCAGCATCTTGGTGCTATCCATGTTCTCCAAAAATGCTGCCTGACCCACTGAGTTACTCCAGCACTTTGTGTCTTATTTTTTTTTGCCTGCGGGATAGTACTGGGTGAAGATGGCAGGAATAAACTCGATCAGGGAACACCTGTTGGGGTCAATTCTTGGGTTGAATCCCTAAACCCTAAAGAAGAGCTACTGCCTTACAGCGCCAGAGGCCCGGGTTCGCTCCTGACTTGGCTGCTTGTCTGTACGGAGTTCGGTCGTTCTCCCCATGATCGGCGTGAGTTTACTCCCAGATTTCCTCCCACACTACAAAGACGTACAGGTTTGTAAGTTAATTGACAGTTATAAATGTCAAATTGGCCTCAGGGTAGTGTTGATATGCAGGGATCGCTGTTTGGTGCGACCTCGGTGGGCCAAAGGGCCTGTTTCTGCGCTGTATCTCTAAACTAAAAACACAAAACTAAACCCAGCTGGTTAACTCATGGTTTCACTTTAGTTGCAAACAGATCGTTACCAGCCGAGCTTTTTTAATTGTTCTCAGTTTGTTAAATTGCCATTGTTGAGTGAAAGTTTAAGCCAATTAAGCAAAGAGTAGGAGTAAACGGGTCCTTTTCACAATGGCAGGCAGTGACTAGTGGGGTACCGCAAGGCTCAGTACTGGGACCCCAGCTATTTACAATATATATTAATGATCTGGATGAGGGAATTGAAGGCAATATCTCCAAGTTTGCGGATGACACTAAGCTGGGGGGCAGTGTTAGGTGTGAGGAGGATGCTAGGAGACTGCAAGGTGACTTGGATAGGCTGGGTGAGTGGGCAAATGTTTGGCAGATGCAGTTTAATGTGGATAAATGTGAGGTTATCCATTTTGGTGGCAAAAACGGGAAAGCAGATTATTATCTAAACGGTGGCCGATTGGGAAAGGGGGAGATGCAGCGAGACCTGGGTGTCATGGTACACCAGTCATTGAAGGTAGGCATGCAGGTGCAGCAGGTAGTAAAGAAAGCAAATGGCATGTTGGCTTTCATAGCAAGAGGATTTGAGTATAGGAGCAGGGAGGTTCTACTGCAGTTGTATAGGGTCTTGGTGAGACCACACCTGGAGTATTGCGTGCAGTTTTGGTCTCCAAATCTGAGGAAGGACATTATTGCCATAGAGGGAGTGCAGAGAAGGTTCACCAGACTGATTCCTGGGATGTCAGGACTGTCTTATGAAGAAAGACTGGATAGACTTGGTTTATACTCTCTAGAATTTAGGAGATTGAGAGGGGATCTTATAGAAACTTACAAAATTCTTAAGGGGTTGGACAGGCTAGATGCAGGAAGATTGTTCCCGATGTTGGGGAAGTCCAGGACAAGGGTCACAGCTTAAGGATAAGGGGGAAATCCTTTAAAACCGAGATGAGGAGAACTTTTTTCACACAGAGAGTGGTGAATCTCTGGAACTCTCTGCCACAGAGGGTAGTTGAGGCCAGTTCATTGGCTATATTTAAGAGGGAGTTAGATGTGGCCAAGGGGATCAGAGGGTATGGAGAGAAGGCAGGTACGGGATACTGAGTTGGATGATCAGCCATGATCATATTGAATGGCGGTGCAGGCTCGAAGGGCCGAATGGCCTACTCCTGCACCTAATTTCTATGTTTCTAATATAACACTGACAGTCTATACGGATTGTTGAATTCCACAGAACAGTCAATATCCTGTTGGCCTGTTCATCATTTCACTCTCAATCAATTGGAAGTAATAGACACACTGAATGTTTCAGACTGCTTTTGTTTTTCAATGTTCTTGGGAAATGGAATTGATTTGATTAGTGTTTTAAAAAATCCCAGAACACTAGTTAAATAGAAGACTTGAATATTGCGAGCATCACTGACTGATTTTATTACCACTAATGTCATTGATTATCACCCATAATCACAGTGGCAGCACAGTTACGCAGCGTTAGAGCTGCCGCCACACAGCTCCAGGGGCCCGGGTTCAATCCTGACCTCATGTGCTGTCTGTGTGGAGATCGCATATTCTCCCTGTGATCGTGGTGGTTTCCTCCCACATCCCAAATTCATCTGGGTTTGCAGGTTTAATTGGTCTCTGTAAACTTCCCCCGTGTGTAGGAGATGCGGAAATGGGGCAGCATAGAACCAATGTGAAAGAGTGATCGATGGTCGGCGTGGGCCACAGGGCTGTTTCCATGCTGTATCTATAAAACAAAACTCAATCTTAACATTCATCTCTTTTGGGATGCAGAAGGATACAGTTGAGAAAGAAAGAAAGCTTCAATACACACAGGAATGTATTTTCTTCTCTGTTTCAATAATTGCCGAATCCTCTTATTTGAAATCCATCAGTTTGCGCCACAAACACTGGCGCAAACCTGATGCCCTTGTAGTCTGACGTTGCTCCAGATGTTGATCTGATTTGTGGTTCAAAGCTGCTCCGTGGATTTGAAGAATGATAGTTCTGTCTATGATTTCTGTGCAGTTGCACTTAATTAAAGCATGTCTTTTTCCAGGGCTTTGATGAGTACATGAACCTTGTTTTGGATGATGCAGAGGAAATTCATATGAAATCTAAAGCAAGGAAGCCGCTGGGTAAGTGGACTCGTATGACATTTCATTACCATATCTCCAGAGATACAAAGTGCTGGACAACCTCAGCTGGTCAGGCAGCATCTCTGGAGATCAGGGTTGGTGACGTTTCGGGTCTGAAGAATAGTCCCGACACAAAACATCTGGAGATGCTGGCTGACCTGCTGAGTTAGTCCAGCACTTTATGTCTTCTTATTATCAACCAGCATCTACAGTTCCTTGTTTCTGTATCTCCAGCGGTATTGAAATATCTGAAAGGGAGGAAGGGCAAGACAAAGCCAGTCAATTGATAGGTGAAGAGAGACAAAGTGCTGGAGTAACTCAGCGGGTCAGGCAGCATCTCTGGAGAACATGGATAGGTAACGTTTCGGGTTGCAACCTGACAAGTCACCTATCCATTTTCTCCACAGATGCAGTATGGCCCGCTGAGCCACTCCAGCAATTTGTGTTTTACACAAGATTCCAGCATGGATTGAGATGTCACGTTTGGATTGAGGCATTTACTGCTTCAGATGTTTAACCACTGATAGGCAAAGGGAGTTGAATTCTCTCCTTTATGCTCGTAGTTAATGAATGGTTTGCCGACTTGCTGCACAATGTCCACAGGATCTTATTCATTATTCACTCTACACTTACATATAATTTGGTTATAAAATACTTGATGACACTGAACTATATAACATTATTTTCCCTTTACTCATGATATAGAAAACTGCTACAATAGGCAATTTCATCAGAAATAAATTGTTGTCAAGTGTCACTGTTACATTAAAAAAACAAGGAACGGCAGATGCAGGTTTATACCACCGAGTCTGCACCGACCAGCAATCACCCCGTACACTAGCACTATTTTACACATTAGGGACCATTTACAATTTTGCCAAAGCCACTTATAAACCTACAAACCTGTACCTCTTTGGAGTGCGGGAGGAAACCGGATCACTCGGAGAAAACTCACGCATGTCACCGAGAACACACAGGCTCCATATAGACAGCACTCGTACTCAGGATGGCACTCGGTTCTCTAGCGCTGTAAGGCTGCAATTCCTCCCCCATGGCACTGTGCTGTCCGAAATAGCAGAGACATGTGGAACTGCCGATGCTGGAATCCTGAGCAACACACAAAGTGCTGGAAGAACTCAGTAGGTCAGGCAGCATCTGTGGAAGCAATGGACAGGCCACATTTCTGGCCCGGGACACTTCTTCAGCCTGATCGAGATCCACCAACCGGGGGAGTGTTTTGGACTAGTGATTGTTTATTTGAAACAACGACCATTCATTCCGACATTATGTTTTGTTCTTGCAGGTCGTGTGATGCTGAAAGGGGACAACATCACCTTACTGCAGAGTGTCCACACCTAGACCTGCCATCAGTGAAGCCATTCCTTTAGTCTATAGCACTCAAAGTCTGTTTCTAGCTTTTTGGATGTCACCGTTCTCCTAACCAATCTGTTTTAATCGTGATGTGTTTTTTTTACCTTTCTCCGAGATAAAAACATTACAACGTACAACGCCTTGGTATTAATATTCTTGAAGATCAGTTTGAAAGGATCACAGCCTCTTAATATAAGTTCCAATTACTGCAAACCAATGGGTGAGATAAAGCACATAGTGCTGGGGTTACTCAGATGGTCATGCGGCATCTGTGGAGGGAATGGACAGACAGTTTCCATTGAGGAAAGACTTGACATTATTCCCTCCGCACATGCTGCCTGGTTCATTGAGTTACTGCTCAGAATTCTAGTATCTTTCTCTTTTGTAAGCCAGCATCTGCAATTCCTTATTTCTCTCTCGTAATCTTTCCAGTGTTGAACTGGTTCATGGACAGCGCAAGCAGACTGAAACCGGATAAGAACCTGTGCAGTCAGAGACTTTGTCATTAGCGCATGTGTATTGTAATCATGTTTATTTACATGGAGCTTGCAAATAAATAGACGCAGGATTGCCAGATGGGGGGAGATTCTGTTTAATTATTTTGGAAGGTTCCCATGGTAGTTCACACACCCACGTTCCATTGAGTTGCACACAACCAAAGCGACGTTGATTTGTAGAAGCAGGGAACTGCAGGTGCTGGTTTATACCACAGATAGACACAGAGTGCTGAGGTAACTCAGCAGGTCAGGCAGCATCTCTGGAGAACATCGCTGACGTTTCCAGTACATGGTGTTTGGTTTAGCGATGCAGCGTGGAAACAGGCCCTTCGGCCCACCGAGTCCGCACCGACCAGCGAGCCCCGCACGTCAACACTCCTACACTAGGGACAATTTTGACATTTATACCAAGCCAATTAACCTACAAACCGATATGTCTTTGGAGTGTGGGAGGAAACCGAAGATCTCGGAGAAAACCCACGGGGAGAACGTACAAACGCCCATAGTCAGGATCGAAGCCGGGTCTCTGGCACTGAGGCAGCAACTCTACTGCTGCGCCACCGCGCCAGATCATTAAACTGAAGATTTGTTTTAGAGTCACGGCATGAAAAAGGCCCTTCGGCCACCTGATCGACACTGACCATCAATCACCCGAGTTCTATGTTATGCCACTTTCTCATCCGCTCCCAACACACTGGGGGGGGGGAAGGGGGCAATTTACAGAGGAAAATTAACCTACAAACCCAAATGTCTTTGGGATGCGGGAGGAAACCGGAGCTCCCGGAGAAAACCCACGTGGTCGCGAGGAGAATAAAAAAACCCCACCAGGCGACACCAATTGAATACAGAGCCCTTGCTCTCATACTGTGAACTAGGATTGTTTTCCAGTCCATCTGGCAGCCAAGCTTGATCCTTGCTCATACATACAGCAGGATCTTCCACACACACACACACACGCACACCCCAGCTCTCCTCTCCATTGAAGTGTCTCCCTGGAGTAAGACATAACTACAAAACAAGTCACAGCCACAGGGGAACACTTTATCAGTAACTGCAGCTGAGAGATCAAAGAATCAAGATAAGTCCCTAGCACTGAAGGCCCAATATTTGAGCAGGAAATATTGCTCTATGCAGGAAAAAAAATATTTCACTCCAACGAATGATGGGGATTATAGAAAATAGGTGTAGGAGGACATTTGGCCCTTCATGTCTGCACCACCATTCATTATGATCATGGCTGATCATCCACAATCAGTAACCCATGCTTGCCTTCTCCCATATCCCTTGATTCCGCTACCCCCAGAGTTCTATCTAACTCTTAAATTCACCCAGTGAATTGGCCTCTTCTGCCCTCTGGCAGAGAATTCCACAAATTCGCAACTTTGAAAAAGTATTTTCTCATCTCAGTTTTAAATGGCCTCACCTTTACTCTTAGACTGTTTCCCCTGGCTCTGGACTCCTCCATCATTTTTCCTGCATCTAGCTTGTCCTGTCCTTATATAATTGTATATGTTTCTATAAGATTCCCTCTCATCCTTCTAAATTCCAGTGAATACAAGCCCAATCTTTCCTCATATGACAGGACTCGCAGGTCTGGGCTACAGCGAGAGTTGACCAGGCTAGACTCTATTCTTTGGAGTGCAGATGGATAAGGAGTGATCTTATAGAGGTACAAGATTAAGAGGGGAATAGATTGGGTAAATGCACAGAGTAGGGAATGAAGAACCAGACCAAGGTTTAAGGTAGATGGGAAAACGTTTAATCGGAACCAGGGGCAACCTTTCCACACAAAAGGATGATGTTCTTATCAAACGAGCTGCCAGAGCGGGTGCCAGAGGAGTTAATTGAGGCAGGTCTTGTAACAACATTTAAAAGATACACATGTACATGGATAGGAAAGGTTCATATGGCGTAGGAACAGAATTAGGCCATTTGGTCCATTGAGTCTACTCCGCCATTCTATCATGGCTGATCTATCTTTCCCTCTCAATCCCATGTTCTCCCCATAACCTTTGGCACAGTTCGTAATGAAGAAGCTGCCAATCTCTGTTTTAGAGGTGACTGTCTGTGTTGAGACAGGTTTAAGAAGGAACTGCAGATGCTGGAAAATCGAAGGTAGATAAAAGTGCTGGAGACACTCAGCGGGTGCAGCAGCATCTATGGAGCGAAGGAAATAGGCAAAATTTCGGGCCAAAACCCTTCTTCAGATTGATGGGATGAGAGGGGTTTTGGATAAACGAGGGCAAGCGGGACTAGTGTTGATGGGGCATCTTGGTCGGCATGGCCAAGTTTGGCCCAAGGGTCAGATTCCGTGCGGCGTTCGCTCGTGTGTCAGACGATGTGGCTCGCTGTTGGCATCTGTCGTCGCAGAATGCTTCGCGTCCTCACTTCCAGGGATCGCCACGAGGAGGCTCCTGTCGTGATCCGTGCAGCGTGACTCCAACACTATGAGTTGCAAGTCTTGCAGCCAGCACTGGAGGGCGACGTTGGTCTATTTAAATCTAAACCAAATGTGTCTCTCGCACTCAGTGCCACAGTGAATTCTGCTGATGTGATAGATTCAGTACAGTGGAGCAAGGATACAACCATTGCTGCAGTGTTTTGACTCCACGTATTGATAATTAAAACATTTACAGAACCTTTTGGATCAGGTAACAGCATGTTTCAGAGTCCTACAGGACGGAAACAGATGCTTGTCCATCTTGATCAAGATGCTCCATATACGCCAGTCCCACATCCCTCTCAACCCTTTTAAGGTCTTTTAAATGGTGTTAGAGGCGGCACGGTGGCGCAGCGGTAGATTTGCTGCTGCCTCACAATGCCAGAGACCCGGGTTCGATCCTGACTACGGATGCTGTCTGTACGGAGTTTGCATGTTCTTCCCCGTGACCCCGTGGGTTTTCTCCTGGTGCTCCGGTTTCCTCCCAGGTTTGTGGGATTTCAAAGATGAGGCCCAGAGAGGGCCGAAGGGCCTGTTTCCACTCTGTGTCGCCAAACTAAACTAAACCTTCCCGTTTGGCAGCTTGTTCCAAACACCTACCACACTCTGTGTGAAAAAGTTATCCCTCTGGTAGCTATTAAATCTTTTTTCTCTCACCCTAAACCTATGCCGTTTATTTCTTAGGTAGCCAAAAATTCTGGAGAAACTCAGCGGGTGAGGCAGCATCTATGGAGCGAAGGAATAGGTGACGTTTCAGGTAGAGACTCTTCTTCAGACTGATGATTTATTTCTTGATCCCCTTCTAAGTGGGGAAAAAAAACAAAAAGATATGCATGCATCCAACCTATGCCCCTCGTGATTATACTCTAATAAGAACTGCTCTATAAGAACTGCTTCAAGGAATAAAGTCCAAGCTTGCACAACCTCTCCCTATAGCTCAGGCCCTCAAGTCCAAGCTACTTCCACCTGAACCTTTTCTGCACTCACTCCAGCTTAGTGGCATCTTCCCTATAGAAAGGGTGACTAGATTCACAACTCTCTGGGTGAAGAAATTTTCCCTCATTTCAGTCCCAAATGGCCTACCCCTTATTCTTAAACTGTTTTTGGACCCCCCCAACATCGGGAACATTTTTCCTGCATCTAGCCAGTCGAATCCCTTAATAGTTTTATATGTATCTATAAGATATCCTCTCATCCTTCTAAATTCCAGTAAATACAAGTCCAGTCAATCTGTTACCTTGATCAGTGGTTGCAGTATGTCCTTGGAGGTTCTGAATAGCCTGGTCCTGTTTTCAATCTTCCAATCCCAAGTGAATTACAACCTGGAGCACCCATTTTTAGGCTAGTTGTGTTTAGAGGTACAGCGTGGAAACAGGCCTTTCGGCCCCACCAGGTCCGCGCCGACTAGTGATTCCCCCCCCACACTAGTCCCATGTTATCCCATCCTACACACCAGGAGCAGTTTACAAAAACCAATTAACGTACAAACCCATTCGATTTTGGAATGTGGGAAGAAACCGGAGCACCCGGAGAAAACCCACGCGGTCACTGAGAGAACATGCAAACTCCACACAGGTAGCACCCGAGGCCAGGATCAAACCCAGGACTCATTGCTGCAGAAGGCTGTGGAGGCCACGTCAATGGATATTTTTAAGGAGGAGATTGATAGATTCTTGATTAGTGCGGGCATCAGGGGTTATGGGGAGAATGCTGGAGAATGGGGTTGAGA
Organism: Leucoraja erinaceus; assembly: GCF_028641065.1. Lineage (NCBI taxonomy): Eukaryota > Metazoa > Chordata > Chondrichthyes > Rajiformes > Rajidae > Leucoraja > Leucoraja erinaceus. The sequence goes on along the minus strand of NC_073400.1, from coordinate 29,106,843 downwards.
GGGAAAGATAGAATGGTGACATAGACTTGATGGGCCGAATGGTCTAATTCTGCTCCTATAACCTACGAACGCATGACTCCGGTGCTATGAGGTAGCGGCTCTACCTCCGCCCCACTTTGACCCATTGGAATGGCAGCATAGTCCTAGGCTGCAGAATAGCCTGGTCCAGTTTCGAATCTTCCAACCTCCCCAAGTGATCAGGAGCGGCGACCGTTAGCCTGTAACAATGCTGGTAACTCTGTGTGCAAGTGCATGTGGCCATTGGCAGGTGGTAATTGGTTATGTCTCTTGAACGGAGAGTAATTGCTTTGGAGATTGCGAGCAAATTAAAACTAGAGGGTTCTGAGACAGGCATAAGAATGGAAAATATCGTTGGGGACAGATCCATTGTACGGGTAAGTTAATCATTTGCTTGGTAAATGGTATCATTTTTAATATATATTTTTCTGTACATTTCAAGATGTTGATCGTTAATATCAGGAAATAACACTCCTCTTATTTCACACAACCTGTCATGGTGTGCAGGACATTAGGTCAGGTAAAACAAGCCCAACACAAAGTAAATGCATAGAGACAACATCTCCAGACAGAACAATACTCAACTGTTACATTCTGATTTACACCCATCCCACCATCTACAGGCTTCACTGACCACCCGTTACACAGTCATAGAGTCATCCAGCGTGGAAACAGGCCCTTCGGCCCAACTTGCCCTCGCCAACCAACATGCAACCATCTACACTAGTCCCGCCTGCATGCGTTTGGCCCACATCCCTCTAAACCAAAGACAGACACAAACGGCTGGAGTAACTCAGCGGGTCAGGCAGCATCTCTGGAGGAAAGTAGACAAGAATGCTGGAGAAACTCAGCGGGTGAGGCAGCATCTATGCAGCGAATGAATTCTCTGCTATACACAGATTAATTGGCTTGATATAATTGTGAATTGTTCCCTGGTGTGTGTAGGATTGTGATAGTGTGCGGGGATCGCTGGTCGGGGCGGACTCGGTGGGCCGAAGAGCCTGCTTTATGCGCTTTATCTCTAAAACTAAAACTAAAAACTTTGGAATATATATATATATATACACACACACCATGGGGTCAACATGTAAACATGCATAGCTGAGACAACCTTTCATTAAAAGTGGCTCAAGGGGAAATTTCTCCTGATGATGTGATTTCACCTGTTTGTAAAGTCCAAATGATTTATCAAAGACATGAAATATTTTATTCATAAATTGTCATATAAAATAAACTAAAGCACAAAAGGGTTTGTGAAGATAAGAGGTATTGGTAACACCTGCGCTTCACAATTCACTATTCTGGCACAATTGTTTTTTTACAGAAAGGAGATAGCTGTTGCTGCCTTTTGGATGTGAGTTTTGTTAAGAACAGCATGCCTTGTCAAAGGAGTAATATTCTGCTTCAAGAGACATTTATCAGCAATCTTATAGTTGCTGTAATCTATAACGCCGGCAAAAATCTTGCAGCACAGATAAAGTTGTTGTCTCACTGAAGAGTTTTACACAACATCTTAGTGCCTTACATGGCAGTGGAGGCCAATTCTCTGGGTGCTTTCAAGAGAGAGTTAGATAGAGCTCTTAAAGATAGCGGAGTTAGGGGATAGGGCGAGTAGGCAGGAACGGGGTACTGATTGTGGATGATCAGCCATGATCACATTGAATGGCGGTGCTGGCTCGAAGGGCCGAATGGCCTACTCCTGCACCTATTGTCTATGAAGCCGTTTTGGATTGGAATCGCATGTGTGATGTTGTAAATATTACAGCTTGCCCCAGAGCAAGGTTCTACAACAAGTGTCATAGTTTAGTTTAGAGATACAGCACGGAAACAGGTCATTTGGCTCACCGAGTCCGCGCAGACCAGCGATCCCCGCACATTAACACTATCCCACACACGCTAGGGAGAATTCTTCACCATTTTACCAAGCCAATTAACCTGTATCTCTAAACTAAACTAAACATCAAAAGTCAAGAGGGTTTAGTTTGGGGGGAAATCGAAAGGGGGGTGGGGGGGTGGAGTAAATGTTTAGAGTTTAGAGTTCAGAGTTCAGAGATACCGCACGGAAACAGGCCCAACGAGTCAACGCCGACCATCCATCACCCGTTCCATATTATCCCTGCTTTCTCATCCACTCCCTACACACCAGGGGGGCAATTTACAGAGGGGCATTTAACCTACAAACCCACATATCTTTGGGATGTGGGAGGAATCCAGAGCACCCGGAGGAAACCCACTTGGTCACAGGGAGAAGACGAAGACGTGCAGGTTTGTAATTTGATTGGTGTAAATGTAAAGAGTACAATTGCCCCGAGTGTGTGTAGGATAGTGTTAGTGTGCGAGGGATTGCTGGTCGGCGCGGACTCGATGGGCCGAAGGGCCTGTTTCCACGCTGTATCTCTAAACTGAACATCAAGAGTCAAGAGCGTTCCATTGTCATATGTCCCGAAACGGAAGAATTAAATTCTTACATGCAGCAGCAAGCGGCAAAAGGATATTTATTATGTATTTAATATGGGTGATATCCTTTGCACTAACGTAGTTTTGAGCAGGGTTCATACAGCAAAGAATTTCTGAAACAAAGCAGTTGATGGAAACGCAGGTTTTTCTTTTCTTTCTCCGACTAAAACAATTTGTTTTGATTGTGGAGATTTGTGCGGGGGCTGGATGGAGGAAGTCAGATTGAATCTCTGGCACGTGCAGCTGGCGTTGGTGGGTGAGAAGCAGCTGTAGGGGAACCACGCTGGTGGGACACCTGGCCATGAGACGAACCTGTACCGGAGGTACCTCTGCTCACAGCGTGACTCCTCAAAACCTCACATCTACCAACCAACTCACCCCCAAACGACACGACAGAGGCACTGGCGATGCATCTCAAGGAGTCACAGAGTGATACAGTGTGGAAACAGGCCCTTCGGCCCAACTCGCCCACACTGCCTACGTGTCCCAGCTACACTAGTCCCACCTGCCTGCATTTGGTCCATATCCCTCCAAACCTGTCCTATCGGGTCAGAGTGCCTCGTCCGGCCCCGCCTCATCTGTCCCCACATAGTGCAGCCCATGGAGTGCAGCAGCAGCAGCGCCTCGCCCGTGGCCCCGACCTTCGGACCTTCGCTTACCGCCGACACCACCATCACCCCTCCTTCTCACGGCCGATCATCGGTTCGTGAGTTGGACGGGACGCCGGATTTTGGGCCCGGGCCAAAACTCCTCAGCTGGCCCCGCCGGCTGGGCTTTGTGTGCAGTCCAGCACCCGGGGCCAACTCATCATTCACCCAGCCACGGCCGAGTCGGTCAACGAATTGCCGTGGGGAATTTGTCCCGTATTTTGACCATTTTGTCCCTTATTTGGGAGTGAGAGAGTTGGCAACCCTAGTGGAAACAGGCTCTTCGGCCCAACTTGCCCATACAGGCCGACATGTCCCAGCTACACTAGTCCCACCTGCCTGCTCTTGGTCCAGATCCCTCCAAACCTGTCCTATTCATGTACCTGTCTAACTGTCTCTTAAACATTGGGATAGCCCCAGCCCCAACTACCTCCTCTGGCAGCTCGTTCCATACACCCACCACCCTTTGTGTGAAAAGGTTACCCCTCATATTCCTATTAAATCTTTGCCCCTTCACCTTGACCCTCTGTCCTCTGGTCCTCGATTCCCCTACTCTGGGCAAAAGACTCCTCGATTCCCCTACACCTGGAGCGTTCCGTTAACTGCTTGCCTGCAGAAAGATGTGATTCTTTTGCTGAGAGGCATCCCACCTTCTCCAAAGCCTCCAAGTCCCTTCTGCAATGGGCCGATCAAAACAGCACGTAATACTCAAACAGTGGTTCTTTCTTGTCCGCATACGCACGGCACGGCAAAATTCTTTTCCCACAACACACATATGAGAAAAAGAAAAAGTCCACAAGTTCCAAAGATAGACACAAAGTGCAGGGGTAACACAGCGGGTCAGGCAGCATCTCTGGAGAACATGGAAGGTGGTGACGTTGCTGCAATCTCACTGGGGGCGGAGCAGTGGTAGAGTCGCTGCCTTACAGTGCCGGAGACCCGGGTTCAATCCTGACCATGGGTGCTGTCTGTGCGGAGTTTGCACCTTTACCCTGTGACCGCGTGGGTTCTCTCCGGGAGCTCTGGTTTCCTCCCACAATCCAAAGACGTACAGGTTTGTCGGTTGACAGAAAATGCTGGAGAAACTCAGCGGGTGAGGCAGCATCTATGGAGAAAAGGAGTCGGTGACGTTTTGGGTCGAGACCCTTCTTCAGGTTTGTAGGTTAATTAGTTTAGTTTAGTTTAGAGATATAGCGTGGAAACAGGCCCTTCAGCCCACCGGGTCCGCGCCGACCAGCGATCCCCGCACATTAACACTGGGGGCAATTTTTACATTTACCAAGCCTATAAAGCTACAAACCTTTATGTCTTTGGAATGTGGGAGGAAACCGAAGATCTTGAAGAAAACCAACGCAGGTCACGGGTGGAACGTACAAACTCCGTACTGACAGCGCCCGTTAACGGGATCGAACCTGGGTGAATTGGGGGTCAAACCCGGGTTCGATTGGCTTGGTAAATTTTAAAATTGTTCCTAGCGTGTCGGATAATGTTAATGTGCGGGGATCGCTAGACGGCGCGGACCCGGGGGGCCGAAAGGCTTGTTTACGCGCTGTATCTTTAAACTAAACTAAGAACTAAATCAGGTGTTGGTTAATGTTGGTCTGGGTCATGTTATTTTTAATTATGTTTTAAATGTTTTTAATTCCAGGCTGCGTGCTTTAATTGGGTAATTTGGTGGGCCTGGACAAGCTGGTCCGACGGGCTTGTTTTCTTGCTGAATGTCTCTATGACACTATGACTCTAATAACACAGTTTAGAATAGTTTAGAGATACAGAGTGGAAGCAGGCTCTTCGGCCCACCGAGCCCGTGCCGACCAGCGATCCCCGCACGCTAACTCTATCCTACACACTGTAGGGACGATTTATAATTTTACCCAAAGCCAATTGACCTACAAACCTGCACGTCTTTGAAGTGTGGGAGGAAACCGGAGATCCCAGAGAAAGCCCACGCAGGTCACGGGGAGAGCGTACAAACTCCGTACAGACAAGCACCCGTGGTCAGGATGGAACCCGGCTCTCTGGCGCTGTGATGCAACGAGTCTACCGGCCCGACGTGTGGATTCACAATGTGAATTTTTTTGCGGGCTAAGACTGGCTGATCGTTTTAACACTGGAACGATATATAAAGACCTCCTGACGCTTTTTGCACTAAACTGATAAATCTCCCACTCCTGTGCCAAACAAATCCATCATTGATAATCGAGATCGCAGATAAGTCTGCTTCCTGCAAGGGTTATTAATCTTCAGCCAAACCCTCACAATAAGAACACCGACCTGCATTTATATATCGCCTTGACCCAGTGTTCGAGCACAAGGATCCTTGCAGGAACATCAGCGAGGACTGCCAGATACTTAACCACACACTTCCCCAGAGTTAGGGAATCCAGAGGACATCGGTTTAAGGTGAGAGGGGGGAAGATTTAATAGGAATCTGAGGGGCAACATTTCCACACAGAGGATGGCGGGTATATGGGACTGGCTGCCAGAGGAGATAGTTGAAGCAGATTTAGTTTAGTTTAGTTTAGAGATACAGTGCGCAAACAGGCCCTTCGGCCCGCCGGGTCCGTGCCGACCAGCATTCCCCGCACATTAACTCTATCCTACACACACACACTAGGGGCAATTTTTACATTTACCTACAAACCAATTAACCTACAAACCTGTGCGTCACTGGAGTGTGGGAGGGAATCGAAGATCCCGGAGAAAACCCACGCAGGTCACGGGGAGAACGGACAAACACCGTACAGACAAGCACCCGTAGTCGGGATCGAACCCGAGTCTCCTGCGCTGTAAGGCAGCAACTCTACCGCTGCGCCACCGTGCCGCAGATACGATCCCAATGTTTAAAAGACCCTTGGACAAGTACATGGGTCGGAAAGGTTTAGAGGGGTATGGGCCAAATGCAGGTAGGTGGGACTAGTGCAGATGGGACACCTTAGTCAACATGGGAAAGTTGGTCTGAAGGGCCTGTTTCTGTGTGGTTCATACGGTCTATGAGAAGGATGGGGGGGGGGTCCTCATTGAAACTTACCGAATAGTGAAAGGCCTGGATGGAGCGGATGTGGAGAGGGTGTTTCCACTTGTGGGAGAGTCTAGGACCTGAGGGCACAGCCTCAGAAGAAAAGGGTGCACCTTTAGGAAGGAGATGTGGTGGAATTTCTTTCGTCAGAGGGTGGTGGATCTGTGAAATTTATTGCCACAGGCGGCTGTGGAGGCCAAGTCATAGCGTATTTTTAACACATTCATGATTAGTACGGGCGTCGGATTATGGGGAGAAGGCAGGAGAATGGGGTTGAGAGGGAAAAGATAGGTCAGCCATGATTGAATGGCTTAGTAGACTCGATGGGCTGAATGGCCTAAGCCTGCTCCTGTGCCTTGTGGACTATGAACCACATGGTCATATGGCCGAACGCTTGCTCTGAGAGTGGTCTTTCAGGAGTATCTTAAAGACGGGCGAGAGGCAATGTGGTGGAGCGGTCAAGGCCTCAGTAGCTGAAGAGATACAGTTGCGGAAACAGGCCCTTCGGCCCACCGAGTCCGTGCCGACCAATGATCACATCCTACACACTAGGGACAATTTGCGGAAGCCAATTAACCTACCAACCCGCGCGACTTTGGAATGTGGGAGGAAACCAGTGCACCCGGAGAAAACCCACATGCTCACAGGGTGAATGAATGAATAAGTTTATTGGCCAAGAATTCACATACAAGGAATTTGCCTTGGTGCCCCGCCCACAAGTGGCAACATGACATACAGTGACAGTTAGGATTGACACATAAAACATTAAACATTTATTGATTAAACATGTGAACTGAATAAAACGTGCAAACTGTACAGGCAGCACCCGTATTCAGGATCGGGCCCAGATCGCCGTAAGGCAGCAACTCTACCGCTGCGCCACCGTGATAATGGGAATGTGCGATGAGTTTTGAGACCTGGTGAAGGATACAGCGGTGCTGAGAAGAGACTAGAGTCATAGAATCGCACAGCGTGGCATCAGGACCTTTGGCCCATCTAGCTCACGTCGACCAACATGCCCCATCTGCACTAGTCCCACCTGCCTGCGTTCGGCCCATGTCCCACCAAGCCCATCCAGTCAATGTACCTGTATAGAAATTTCCCAAATGTTGCGATAGTCCCAACCTCAACTACATCCTCTGGCAGCTCGCTCCACCACCGCGAGGCCAACCTTGTGATTCTGCAAACAGCGTTCAGCGTAGAAATGTTGATTGCAGTAACCTCCCTCAGCGACCCGGGTTAATGTAAGTTAAACAGCAACCTTTGCCCCACTAATAACTACCTCGTTTGACCTTTGGAATCTTCCTCGCTAATCTTCCCATCTTCAGTTCACATCCCTGCCAAGGTGAGATTTTAACCCCTGCCTTCCGATCTGCAGCTTAGATAACCACTGCTTTTAGTTTGGTTCCAGTTTTAAGTTTAGAGATACAGGGCGGAAACAGGCCCACCGAGCCTGCGAGACCAGCAATCCCTGTACACTAACATTATCCTATGCACCAGGGACAATGTAATGGCCTGTCCCACTTTCATGACCTAATTCACGACCTCTGCCGAGTTTGCCCTTGACTCGTACTCGCAGCATGGTCGTCACGAGGTCGTAGGTAGGTCGTGATGCTAGTCGTGGGTACTGGTGGCATCAAGTAGGTCGGGGCATTTTTCTAGCCCGATCAAAAATGTCCACGGGTAAAAAAGGTCGCGAATTAGGTCGTGAAAGTGGGACGGGCCCTTTACAATTTATTTACAGAAGCCAATTAACCTACGAACCTTTGGGGTGTGGGAGGAAACCGGAGCACCTGGAGAAAACCCACGCAGGTCACGGGGAGAACGTGCAAACTCCGTACAGACAGCTGCCATAGTTCCAGAGGGTTCCAGAACCAGGGGCCACAGTTGAAGAATAAGGAGTAAGCCATTTAGAACGGAGATTCTGTCCAAGGCCTCCTCCATTACCAGAGTGAGGTCACAGGCAAACTGGGGCATTGACTCCGCTGATCTTACAACCTTCTTGAAGCCTCCTCACCCGAAATGTCACCCATCCTTTTTTTCTCCAGAAACGCTGCCTGGCCCGCTGAGTTACTCCAGCATTTTGCGTCGATCTCTGTAATTTCCCGCCGTTTTCAGCGGAGCCATTCCCAAACCCCGTGACACAACCGTGCATTTTGAGAGCAAAACGTGATGCCCCAAAGCTCTGCACGGGCGTGGTGCTTTACCGAGACAATTTCCTATCACATAGACCACGTGCCATCTCACTATCACATAGCAAGAATGTGGCACGGTGGCGCAGCAGCAGAGTTGCTGCCTTACATCGCCAGAGACCCCGGTTCGGTCCTGACCTCAATTGCTGTCTTCACAGAGTTTGCACGTTCACCCCGTGACCTGCGTGGGTTTTCTCCAGGTGCTCTGGATTCCTCCCACGCTCCAAAGACGTGCAGGTTTGTAGGGGAATTGGCTTCTGTAAAATTGTAAATTGTCCCAGTTGTCCCACCAACCACGACATCCAGAGGCTGCAGCGAATCGTCCGATCAGCTGCGAAGGTTATTGGCCGCAACCTTCCCTCCATTGATGAACTGTACACTGCAAGGGCCAGGAAGCGAGCGGGCAAGATCATCTCTGACCCCTCTCACCCTGGCCACAAACTCTTTGAATCACTTCCCTCTGGAAGGCGACTCCGGACTGTCAAAGCTGCCAGACATAAAAACAGCTTTTTTCCATGAGTAGTAGCTCTACTCAACAGCCAAAAATCTGTAGCCTCATTTTGCTCTGTTATTTTATTTAATTCACATGTTTAATTAATAATGTTTTATTATTAATGTTTAATGTTTTATGTGTCATTCCTAACTGTCACTGTATATCATGTTGTCACTTGCGGGCGGAGCACCAAGGCAAATTCCTTGTATGTGAATACCTGGCCAATAAACTTATTCATTCATTATATTCATCCATTCATTCATTGTGTGTAGGATAGTACTTGTGTGCGGGGATCGCTGGTCGGCACGGACTCGATGGGCCGAAGGTCCAGTTTCAGCGAAGTATCTCTAAACTAAACTAAGTTAGCACGTTTGACCCATTATCTCCTGAGGATTCCTCTAAACCTTATTTTCCTTCTTCAGGCACTGCTTGAAACCTATCTTGTCCTCCAAGTTCTTATTTATCATTTTACTGTGTACAGCTCGGTGTCAAAGCATGATAGCAATGCAATGCCCTGAGACTGAAAGACAAATAGAAATACACTTCAGTCTTATTTCTTATCATTTGGCAGTGTCAATCCTATCTACAATGGATGTCCACTTTGTGTGGAGAAAGGAACTGCAGATGCTGGTTTAGCACCGAAGATAGACACAACGTGCCGGAGTAATTCAGCGGGTCAGTCAGCATCTCTGGAGAAAAGGTACTGGTAAACAGGGGAGAGGGAGACATAGAGATATGGAAGGGTAAGGTGTGAAAACGACAGATCAAAGCAGATGATGCAGGAAACATGTTCCCGATGTTGGGGGAGTCCAGAACCAGGGGCCACAGTTTACGAATAAGGAGTAAGCCATTTAGAACGGAGACGAGGAAACACTTTTTCTCACAGAGAGTGGTGAGTCTGTGGAATTCTCTGCCTCAGAGGGCGGTGGAGGCGGGTTCTCTGGATGCTTTCAAGAGAGAGCTAGATAGGGCTCTTAAAAATAGCGGAGTCAGGGGATATGGGGAGAAGGCAGGAATGGGGGTACTGATTGGGGATGATCAGCCACGATCACATTGAATGGCAGTACTGGCTTGAAGGGCCAAATGGCCTACTGCTGCACCTATTGTCTATTGTCTATTAGCGTCATGTGTGGTGGTGTTCACTAGACCTTGTTTTAAAATTTCAAAATTGACTTTATTCGAGCAATAAATATCTACCATACATTTGAACCGTACAAAACTCAGACATCCGACATTCTCGGAGGCTAGACATACATACAATAGTTTCCCCAAATCACAAATGTACCCCCCACCCTTGCCACTCATGTAGCCCACTGGCGTGTAGTGTTCACTAGACCACCATTACACCAGGCAACCTTGGCATTCACCCCTCCACTTGGGTGATAGCACGCCCCTTGTTTGAGAGGGTTTAACCCCACCAACTGTGGAGTGTTCAAGGGGTGGGGAGGAGGTGGTCCGTGTTTAAATCCCAGGGGAGGGGGGGGGGGGGGGAGGGGATTAATTGTGGGTCACTTTGACCCACTGCTCCGTGATGTTGAATGTCTGGCCGGAATAGCGGAGTTAAGAATACTTGCCAGCGTGATGAAGGGCCAGATCTTTGTTCGGCTTGGCCAGACCAGCCAGGCCCATTGTCCCGATGTGTTACCTCCATGAACCAGCTTCATCTCCATCCAAAACGCCCGGAGATAAGATCTCGCTAGTAATTGAGCTTGTCAGCCTGATGAAAGACCTTTGAGTTAAGAACAGGCATGGAAACAAAGGTTTCATGAGTAACCTCACTTGCGTTCGAAAAAGTATTCAGCGCACAAGTCCGACATAAATCCTGGCTCTTAATTGAAATTCCAACCCCATTCTTTTTTTTTCTCCCTCTCTTTTTCTCTCTGCCTTCCTCCAAACAATCAAACCGAACTTGTTCGGCTGCCGTGAGTTATAATTACAGGCCGGCATGTTGAGGAGTCGTGAGCAAGAGGTATTCTCATACAGGAGTGGTTTAAATCAAATTGTGAAATCATGGGCGCGAGGAACTGCAGGCGCTGGAAGCCAGAGAAAAGCACGGAGTGCTGGAGTAACTCAGCGGGGCAGGCAGCATTCACCCAGAGAGTTGTGAATCTGTGGAATTCTCTGCCACAGAAGGCAGTGGTGGCCAATTCACTGGATGTATTCAAGAGCGGGTAAGATATACCTCTCAGGGCTAACGGAATCAAGGGATACTGATTCTGGATGATCAGCCATGATCATATTGATCCCTGGGCTGGGATGGCGGGACTGTCATATGAGGAAAGATTGAAAAGACTAGGCTTGTATTCATTGAAACATAGAAATTAGGTTCAGGAGTAGGCCATTCGGCCCTTCGAGCCTGCACTACCATTCAATATGATCATGGCTGATCATCCAACTCAGTATCCTGTACCTGCCTTCTCTCCATACCCCCTGATCCCTTTAGCCACAAGGGCCACATCTAACTCCCTCTTAAATATAGCCAATGAACTGGCCTCAACTACCTTCTGTGGCAGAAAGTTCCAGAGATTCACTGGAGTTTAGAAGGATGAGGGGCGGGGGGGTTTTATAGAGACATATAAAATTATAAAATGACTGGACAAGCTAGATGCAGGAAAAATGTTCCCAATGTTGGGCGAGTCCAGAACCAGGGGCCACAGTCTGAGAATAAAGGGGAGGTCATTTAAGACTGAGGTGAGAAAAAATGTTTTCACCCAGAGAGTTGTGAATTTGTGTGATTCCCTGCCACAGAGGGCAGTGGAGGCCAAGTCACAAAGACGTGCAGGTTTGTCGGTTAATTGACTTCTGTAAAATTGTAAGTTGTCCCTTAGCGTGTAGGATAGTGCTAGTGTGCGGGGTGATCGCTGGTTGACGTGGACTCAGAGAGTCGAAGGGCCTGATTCCACACTGTATCGTCAGTTTAGCTTAGTTCAGTTTAGAGGTACAGCGTGGAAACAGGCCCTTCGGCCCACCGAGTCCACGCTGACCAGCCCTGTACACTAGCACCATCCGACACACACCCGGGACGGTTTTACCGAGCCAACTGGAGTCCAAACCTGCACATCTTTGGTGTGTGGGAGGAAAGCGGAGCATCGGGATAAAACACACGCAGGTCACAGGGAGAGCGTGCCAACTCTGTACAGACAGCACCCGTAGTCAGGATCGAACCCGGGTCTCTGGCGCCGCAAGGCAGCAACTCTACCGCTGCGCCACCCGTATCTCTAAACTCTAAGATCGAAAGCAGGGGTGGGCAACGCTCTTCTGCATAGGGGCCGGGAAGACTATGAGCGGATGGCGGGCCACATCCATCACGTGTACACATGGATCCCGCCCCAGATGGCAGGCATCAAATCACGTGTTCACAGAAGATAAGCGGCCGTGCCGGCGGCTTTGCGCAGGACGCGGTATAGCCAGAGCTCGGCGCACGGCGGGGAAAAAAAATCCTCTTGCGGGCCGGATGATTTCGGGTTACGGGCCGCATTCGGCCCAGGGGCCGTAGGTTGCCGACCCCCTGATCTAAAGCAACAAATAAGCTTTTGACTGTACCTCGGTGCACGTGACAGGTAATAAACTAAACCACTGGTGCGGACTTTTAAAGGGTTAAAGATGACCAAAGCTTGGATCCATGGGAACTATTTGCATTCACCAGCTGTGTAGTGTAGTCTTGGACCTATCTGCCTTGTTTGTCCAATTAAAGAGGACATTTAAAGGACTGGATTTATTTTTCCTTTGACCTCATGTTTACTTAAAGTGGCAGCATTCTCATTGTTGGACAGACAGGCTGTATTTTAAAAAATGTACATTAAATCAAATGGAAATAACTATCGATAAAATGGCTGACCTACGGAACACCCCAGTCATATGAATATTGACTTCTCTAACTTCAACTAACCCTTGCTTTCCCTCTCCCTCCATCCCTCCCCCATCCCAGTTCTCGGTCTGAAGAAGGGTCTCGACCCTGCAATATCACTCATTCCTCCTCTCCAGAGATGTTGCCTGTCCCGCTGAGTTACTCCAGCATTTTGTGTCGATCTGGCTCATCTACAGGTTCTGTTACCTTGTCTCTTGGGTGGGATTGAAGTGGAGAGATGTTGGTGGGGTCCACAGGATCGGGGAGCCACACATCAAGTGTCTGGCACTTGACTTTAGTCACATGGTGGTGAATCTATGGAACTCTTTGCCACAGACGGCTGTGGAGGCCAAGTCAGTGGATATATTTAAGGCAGTGTTAGATAGGTTCTTGATTAGTACGGGTGTCAGAGGTTATGGGGAGAAGGCAGGAGAATGGAGTTAGGAGGGAGGGATAGATCAGCCATGATTGAATGGCGGGGTGGACTTGATGGGCCGAATGGCCTAATTCTACTCCTATCGCTTATCATTTTATGATCATCCTGCAGTCGAGCTGCCGCGTTACACGCCAGGGACTGAACCCGTAGTCGGGATCGAACCCGGGTCTCTGGCGCTGTGAGGCAGCAGCTCTACCGCTGCTCCACCTTGCTGCCCCTGATGCATAGAACAGCCCACTGCGTTCATGTGCTGCATAAAGGCCCATTTAGTTTAGTTTGGAGATACAGCGCGGAAACAGGCCCTTCGGCCCACCGAGACCGCACCGACCAGTGATCCCCGCACACTAACATCACTCTCGGGACCATTTTCACATTTACACCAAGCCAATTAACCTACAAACCAGCACGTCTTTGGAGTGTGGGAGGAAACCGAAGATCTTGGCGAAAACCCACGCAGGTCACAGGGAGAACGTACAAACTCTGTACATAGAAAAATAGAAAACATAGAAACCAGGTGCAGGAGTAGGTCATTTGGCCCTTCGAGCCAGCACCGCCATTCAATAAGATCATGGCTTCTCACAGAGAGTGGTGAGTCTGTGGAATTCTCTGCCTCAGAGGGCGGTGGAGGCCGGTTCTCTGGATGCTTTCAAGAGAGAGCTAGATAGGGCTCTTAAAAATAGCAGAGTCAGGGGATATGGGGAGAAGGCAGGAACAGGGTACTGATTGGGGATGATCAGCCATGATCATATTGAATGGCGGTGCTGGTTCGAAGGGCCGAATGGCCTACTCCTGCACCTATTGTCTATTGTCTATTGTCATCCACAATCAGTAACCCATGCCTTGATTCCGCTAGCCCCTACAGCTCGATCTAACTCTCTTTTAAATTCATCCAGTGAATTGGCCGCCACTGCCGTCTGTGGCAGAGAAATCCACAAATTCACAACTCTCTGGGTGGAAAAGTTTTTTTTTCTCATCTCAGTTTTACATGGCCTCCCCTTTACCCCTGGTTCTCGACTTCCCCCGTCATTGGGAACATTTTTCCCAATCCCAGACAGCACCCGCAGTCAGGATTGAACCTGGGTCTCCAGCACTGCAAGCGCTGTAAGGCAGCAACTCTACCGCTGCGCCACCGTGCGGTTGCCTGTGGCTAAGTCCTTTCCTCTGAACTTTAGCCTGGTTTGCGCTGCTCTTCCCCTGGCAGAGGACTGACTGAGCCACCAGGGAACGTACACGAGGGCTCGTTCTCACCGGGTCCTTCAGAGCTTCGAGGCCACTGGAGACCTGGTGGTGAGACATCGCTGGAATTCCTGTTAGTTCCATGGCCGAATATTTACTTGGTAACTGGATCTCTGTGGGAGGAGGACGTGGATTTTTTTAAAAGTCGATTTATGATCTTTCGTGGCAAGGCCGACTTATCACAGGCCTCACGCTGTCCAAAGGGCCCTTGGTCAGTTGATGGACCAGACCATACTTGCGTATAGTACCAGATTACAGTGAATGATGAGTACCCCAGCCAGAGTCATAGAGTGATACAGTGTGGAAACAGGCCCTTCGGCCCAACTTGCCCATAACGGCCAACATGTCCCACCAGCCTGCACTTGGTCCATATCCCTCCAAACTGTGTCCTATCCATGTACATGTCTAACTGTTCCTTAAACATTGGGATAGTCCCGGCCTCAACTACCTCCTCTGGCAGCTCGTTCCATACACCCACCACCCTTTGTGTGAAAGAGATTCCTGCTAAATCTTTTCTCCTTCACCTTGAAACTATGTCCTCTGGTCCTCGATTCCCTTACTCTGGGCGAGAGACTGTGCATCTACCCGATCTAGTCCTCTCATCTATTCCTCTGCCTTTAAAAAAACAGCCAGCATTCAGTCTGAAGAAGGGTCTCGACCTGAAACGTCACCCATTCCTTCTCTCCAGTGATGCTGCCTGACTCGCTGAGTTACTCCAGCATTTTGTGTGTCTGTCTTCGGTGCAAACCAGTGTCTGCAGCTCGTTCCTCCAGCATTCAGTTCAGTTTATTGTCACGTGTACCGAGGTACAGTGAAAAGCCTTTGATGAAAGCTGAACATGATAAATGCACCATCCAGCAAATCACCTTTTTCAGTCTCTCCCTTCAGGGAGGCGCCTCAGGTCACTTGCTACTAAAACCACCCGCTTTAAAAACAGTTTCTTCCCCTCAGCAATAAGAACCCTTAATTCCGTCCAATAATCAGACAATAATATGATTTCTGATGTATACAGTGTCTTGTCTATGGTCTTTGTTTGTTCTTTTACATTATGTAATGTTGGTGAGATGTGTGATTGTGATGTGGTATGGATGCACTTTATTACGGTGATCTGTGTTATTAGTGGTATGTAACTAAAGCAGCGTACCATCATGTACCGAACCCAAATACCACCAACCCTGGTTGCGTGGCAAATAAAGTTTCTATTCTATTCTAGTTTCTATTCTATTCTGGCAACCCCAGGGCACAGGTTTAAGGTGAGGGGGGAGGGTGCCACCTGGAGTGGCAAATATTTTACACAAAGGGTGGTGGGTGTATGGAACGAGTTGCCGGGGGAGATGGTTGAGGCAGGTGCTATCGCAATGTTTAAAAGACATTTGGACAGGTACATGGATAGGACAGGTTTAGAGGGATATGGGCCAAGTACAGGCAGGTGGGTCTAGTGTAGATGGGGCATGTTGGTCGGCGTGGGCAAGTTAGACTGACGGGCCTGTTTCCACGCCGAATGACTCTATGACTCTGCAGACAGTGAACTGAAAGGACTGTACATCGATCCCACTGCCTAATAGCTTCTGCACGATCTCTGCAGGTCTTCTCCCTGCAACTAATTCACATTATCTGCTGGTTGATTCGTGGTCGGGAACTATCAATTATCAAACACACCCTTCTCTGACACGGGAAAAATCCTTGTGGTATTGCCTGAGGTTAGTGGTTCAGTGAATTGGTTTTGCTAATACTACATACCAGGGGCGGCACGGTGGCACAGCAGTAGAGTTGCTGCCTCACAGCGCCAGAGACCCGGGTTCCATCCTGACCACGGGTGCTGTCTGTACGGAGTTTGTACGTTCTCCCCGTGACCTGCATGAGTTTTTGCCAGGTGCTCCTGTTCCACTCCCACACTCCAAAGACGTACAGGTTTTGTAGGTTAATTGGCTTTGGTAAAAATTGTAAATTATCCCTAGTGTGTGTAAGATAGTGCTAGTGTACTGGGTGGTCGCTGGTTGGCACGGACTTGGTGGGCCGAAGGGCCTGTTTCCGCACTGTATCTCTAAACGAAACCGAACGAAATAGGTGCATAACTCCCCGAAGTGGCATCACAGGTAGTTAAGAAGACACATTGGTCTTCATCAGTTTGGAAACTGAGTATCAAGGCTGGAATGTTTAAGAAAGAACTGCAGATGCTGGAAAAATCGAAGGTAGACAAATTACTGGAGAAACTCAGCGGGTGAGGCAGCATCTAAGGAGCGATGGAATAGGCGATGTTTCGGTTCGAGACCCTTCTTCAGACCTTTCGAAGCTGGAATGTTAAGTTACACTTGCACTAGATGTTGGTGAGGAGTATTGTAGACATAAAATGTTGGAGTAACTCTGCAGGTCAGGCAGGTCTGGAGAAAAGGAATTGGTGACATTTGGGGTCGAGACCCTTCTTTAAACTAAACCATACTATAGACAATAGGTGCAGGAGTAGGCCATTCGGCCCTTCAAGCCAGCACTGCCATTGAATGTGATCATGGCTGATCATCCCCAATCAGTATCCCTTCTCCCCTAACTCCGCTATCTTTAAGAGCCCCATCGAGCTCTCTCTTGAAATACACAGGACAAGCACCAAGAAAGAAGGGTATCGACCCGAAACGTCACCCACTCCTTCTCCCCAGAGATGCTGCTGCCTGTCCCACTCAGTTTCTCCACCATCTTGTGTCTCTGTACAGGACAACTAACCTGCTCCGATATGAGAAATCTTCTGACTCATCTGGACCAGGACGTGACCTCCATGTTTAATGAATGTACAAATATTTACTCTCAATGCAGCTAGATTTCGTCAAACATCTTTCCTTTATTTGATTATATAATCTAACTCCATGTGAAGCCATTTCCTCTTTCAAACTCAATTGTGGTCTGGTTTTCAGGACACTGTGTTTGTTTACACACGACTCTGGCTCGGTGGTTTTTCCAGTGGGGCATTCAGTGCCTTGTTTCCCAGGGTCGAAATGTCAAAGACCGGGGGCCATAGCTTACGGCGAGAGGGGCCAAGTTCGCAGGAGATCTTATAGAGGAGGTGTACAAGACCAAGAGTCAAGAGTCAAGAGTGTTTTATTGTCATGTGTCCCAGATAGAACAATGACATTCTTACTTTCTGCAGCACAATAGAATACGCAAACTTACTATGGTATAAACAAACGAGAGAGAGAAAATAAAAGTTCAGTGTGTATATATACACATAATCACAATCTACCCACATATATATATATGTACATATGTATATATATGTATTTAAGAAGGAACTGCAGATGGTGGAAAATGGAAGGTAGACAAAAGTGCTGGAGAAACTCAGCGGGTGCAGCAGTAGGAAATAGGCAACGTTGGCCTGCAATAGGTGCAGGAGTAGGCCATTCGGCCCTTCGTGCCATCACCGCCATTCAATATGATCACGGCTGATCATCTAAAATCAGTACCCCGTTCCTGCTTTCCCCCCCACTATCCCTTGATTCCTTTGGCTAAATCTAACTCCAGTGAATTGGAAGTGTTTAAGAAGGAACTGCAGATGCTGGGAAATCGAAGGTACACGAAAATGCTGGAGAAACTCAGCGGGCGCAGCAGCATCTATGGAGCCAAGGAAATAGGCAACGTTTCGGGACGA